>NC_142353.1:33414230-33723653 GCF_059441175.1 Urocampus carinirostris | reverse complement strand
TTGAGTAAAAGTTATAAAAAAAAGTACTTGGTGAAAAACTACTCATGTACTGAGTAACTGTAGCAACGTCTTATTTGTTTATTTATTTATTTTAAACCGTTCAATCAAATCATCAAATCATTCAAGTCCATCCATTCCACAATAAATTAAGTTTAATTGGAAAATTGATCAAAATAATCAAGGTAAATTCAAGTACTTTAATAAACAATGAAATAATAATTGTATAAATCAAAGAAATATTATTCTTTGTGGAAAAAAAAGAGATGGGGGAGAGAGAAAATGAAAAACTACAGGTTTTTGGGGTCCCCTTAATCAATAATTTACCAATGATAATGGTTCATTATGCACAAGATGAATTCATAATTCAGGGGGTATATCATTCTTCTCTTCTTACTTATTCTTCTCTTCTGTTATTTTATTATTTTTTTCTCTTTTATTTTTCCCTTCTCTTTAATTCTCTACTCTGTTATCCTCTTCTCTTTAACTCTCTTCTGTTTTATTCTCTTCTCTTGTATCCTCTTCTATAATCTTCTTTTGTATTATCTTCTTTTATTTTCATGTATTTCCTTCTCTGAGTCCCTACTCTTTTATCATCTCTCTTATACTGTCACCTCTTTTATTCTCTTCTCTATTATTTTATTCTATTCTTTTTTATTTTATTATTTCATTTAATTTTCTTCTTTGATTCCCACTGTAATTTAGTCTATTCTCTTTTGTGACTTTCTCTTTCATTCTTTTATTTTATTCTCTTGTAATCTTTTCTCTTTAATTTTTCTTTCTCTTTTATTCTCTTCTTTAATCTTATATTGTATTCTCTTCTCTTTTCGTTCATTATTACCTTATTTTTGAGTCTCTACACATTTTTCCTCTTCTCTTTTACTGTCTTCTCTTTTATTCTCTCGTCTGTTTTATTCTATTCTGTTATTTAATCATCTTCTCTTTCTTTCTATAATCTTGTAATGTCTACTATTCTCTTCTATTGTATTAGCTTCTCATTCATTCTCTATTCTTATATTAAATTCTATAGTCTTCTATTTCGAGCTCTTCCGTCATCTTCTAACCTTTTGTATTCTAAAAAATAGACTTGCCACCATACAAGGAGCCTCAAAAATTATATTGTTTTTCTTACTTTGGAGAGCGACAGCGTCTACCAAATTGTTTTGCTTTTTGACCACGAAGAAGAACAGCTGCCAGAGGGATTCTTTTTAAGCGTAGAAGAAGATGCGAAGGGCGAAAACGTAAACAAGAGAAAGTCTACAACCATTACACGAGAATTCATCTCTTCTCCGTGCATACTTTAAGAAGTATGCCGAGGCTTTCGCTGCTCGTTCGCTACATGTACAGCGGACTCGCGAATGGAGTGGCACGGAGCAACTCTGCCGTGGTTTTATCCGCGGTGCAGCCGCCTCTCGGTTCACCGATGCAGGTTACGATCGCAGGGAAGAAGGACCTAGTGGTCCTGGTCGACTTGAAGGAAGAAGACCTGGAGGAGCAGTTCGTGAGGGGATCTGGTCCCGGGGGGCAGGCGACCAACAAGACCAGCAACTGCGTGGTCCTCAAGCACGTTCCCTCCGGGATAGTAGTCAAGGTTCGTTGTGGCTCAGTCGTTTTCTTGTTATTCGTCGAAACTCAAATTGATTTCAAATGCTAAATTGACGAAAAAAGCACATTTATATCAAAGGATTTTAGGGAGAAAAATAAAGATCTTGAGTCTAAGCCGTATCCAAACAACCCACTAAGATGTCATGATTTAGGATCGAGAATACATATTGGCCTGCAGAGAGATGGGCGCCACCAGGCTGTATTTGCCCAAGACACACCACAGGAAATGGTGCCCCTACAAACCCAGTGGTTAAGGGATCCAACCAATCATTACTACTTTCACATGTCTCTGCCTGTCAAATCGGAGGGCCGGCTCATCTCTGAAAAATGGGATGCTTCACACTGAAAAACAACAGCGACCAGATGACGAAGGTGCTGTATCGGAGTAAGATCAGGAGGCTTCTCCTGCTACTGTTAACCATGGAAACCAGTGTTTTTGTTTCATATAAAGGAGCAAACCCCTCCCCTACTAAACGGCCTGGAGAGGGATAGGCACCGCTAGGCTGTACTTGCCCAAGACACACCACAGGAAATGTGGCCCCTAAAACCCCAGTGGTTAAGGGATCCAACCAACCATTAGTATTGTCACATGTCGCTGCCCGTCAATGCAGAGGTCAGGCTCATCTCTGAAGAATGGGATGATGGATTGCACTGAAGAACAACGGCGACCATATGATGAAGGTGCTGTATCTGAGTCAGATCAGGAGGCTTCTCCTGCTACGGGTAAACATGGAAATCTGTAGAAGCCGTTTCATGTGCGGGAGCAAATCCCTACCTCAAAAAACAGACTGGAGAGGGATAGACACCGTCAGGCTGTACTTGCCAAAGACACACCACCGTAGATGGTGCTCTTACAGCCCTGGTGGGTAAGGGATCCACGAACCAAACCGTGAACACCCAGGGATATTAAATGGTCAGTGTGTGATATTTACTGCCTCCTAGTGGTACAAAAACCTTCATTCTGTATATATAAAAAAACATTGATTCCCTCTGGCTGCGGCTGCATCGACCCGCTACAACGGGTCAGGTGTATCGACATTTCGTTCTGTGTACATTGTTACAAAGAATGACAATACAAAGGAAATTATTATTATTATTATTATTAATAGGCAATAATACATAAACTATTGTTCATTTTAATGAATATTCATTGGTCGAGAAATATCTATACCTAATAGTCGACGCCATGTTTGTCAGGCATCATGCTGCTACGCTGTGCTCATTGTACTGGTTTTTGTTTACACTAGACAATACACTGCCTTCTAGTGTTCAGATATTACACAATGTACCTTTAATATTTACAATTCGAGGATCACAAAATAAAATTGTCATATTGTGGGGGATAGAAACCCGTGAGAATCGCATTTTTTAAATCACAATGTTGTTATTATGTTATTACCAGGTTGTGGTTATTAGAAGTAGGGTTAAAATAGGCTCAGTCAAAACATCATGCCAGTTAGAAATCAAATATCTAAGAAAAGCACAATGGTCTATCGCTGGTCAGCTATTTTCAGAACCAGTCCGCAGGCTACTTAGGTGTTCTTCGGGGGCTACCTGGTGCCCACGTTGGAGACCATTGGTATATAGTTATTACTCATTTATGTGTTGTACAGTATACCTGCATATGATTGAATAACATGATCAACACATATAAATACAAAGGACAAATCAAATTGTATTTACCTTTGGTGTGATGTGACTTGGGGTGGTCGAGTGGTGTAGCAGGTGGATGCAGAAGGGGGAGGAGACGGCAACAGCAGATTAAAAGTGAAGCGTTTTTAATAATAGTCACAAATGTCAATTGGTTATGCCCATATTCCTTAGCGAAGGTCGCGATTTATGTGCCCTCTCCTAATTCTTGATAACCACAAACTTTATTTCCATGGTTATCATGTTTTTGCTTCTCCCTTTAGCATTACTGCAAGCTTTGGGAAGTTTTGGGAATGAATATCCTGTAGTGTAAAAAAATACAGTATTGCCGTCTTATAAAGTCTTTACGAAGCTCACAAGATTCTGAATTGAATGAGGAAAGAGAAAGGCATTCTGGGAGGTTGTTCAGCCAATAGCATAGCAGCATCTTCAGGATGTCATGATACAAACCAACTGTCCCTTTGATGTAAGTGCAGCCCATGCAAACGATGGATTTATTTAGTACTGATTGATTTATTTTCACTTTCATTCTTGATATATTTTTTTATATTTCAATCTTATTTTGTGTAGCATTTTTTTGGAGAACAGTGGATTGTTCTATAGCTTATGAATGAGCTATATTTCAGGTTGACAATATCTGTGTGCTGTTTGTTAATGCAACATCCATTGCAGCCTGGTCATCCTGGAAGGGGGATAATCTCATGTCCGGTCCCTTCTCTAGGTTTCTGTATTTTCCTCATGTTGAGGTTTTTGAGTTTTTCCTTGCCCTCATGTAGGTTTCAGATCAGGGGATGGTGTATTCATAGTCTGTGATTTGCAATAGTCTGTGCAGCCCATTGAGACTCTTTGTGATTAAAGGTTACACAAATAAACAAGACTTGGATGTCTTAGTGTGGAAAATCCATATCGGCTCAACCTCACCGGTGGCCCTCAAGTCAGTTGAGTTTGAGACCCCTGTTTTGGACTACGCAAAATCATGTGTTGAATTTGTAGAAAGGGGCCGAGTAAACTTCTTATCCTACACCAGGGGTGTCAAACAGGACATGGCCCGCTAAGTGATTGAATCCGGCCCGCGAGACAACACTGAGGGAAGCACAAGAGAAAAACAAGCTGCAGGTTGAAATATGTCCACTTGTTGCTAAAGCCAGGTGCCTTACACAAACGCTGTACTTGTATTTCTTTTTCTCACTTTAACTCTCACTGTTTCTCTTTTTCTTTCTTTGTTCCTCTTTGTCTCTTAACCTTCTTTTACTCTCTCTCCCTTTTTTTCCTTTTCTCTTTCTCTCTCTCTCTCTCTCTCTCTTGCTTTCCCCTTCTCTTTTTCTCTCCTCTCTTTTGTATTTCTCTTTGGATTTCTTTCTCTATTTCCCCCTCTCTCACCATTTGTCTTTATTTCTTGTATTTCTCTCTCTCTTCCTCTCTCTCTCTGTCTCTTTTCTATCTCTTTGTCTTTCTTTGTCCCACCCTCTCTCTTTTTCTCAATTCTTTCTCACTCTTTTTCTTTTCTATTTTTTTTTCTAATCTACTAGTCCGGCCCCCGAGAGTGTTTGTTCCATCGTGTGGCCCCCTGTCCAACACCTTCGAGTATTAACGTCCCTGTATCCCGGGGGTCTACTGTCTTTTCCATATTTTCGTAGTTTTTCTGAGTTAACGCCTTGATTACCCTTTGCAGTGTCACCAAACCAGATCGGTGGACGTCAATCGAAAGCGAGCACGGGAAATAATGCAGCAAAAAGTGGACGTTTTCTACAAAGGAGGAGAGAGCGACATACTGCTCCGGGAAAAAGAGGCCGCGGCCAAGAAACAAGACAAACGAAGGAGAGTTAACGAGAACCTGGAGAGGAAGAGACTCTTCAAAGAAGGTCTACGAAACCAGACCACTCCTGGGAATGACAACGTTTAGCAGGTTTTTTGCCTTTGTATGCCTGACATATGAAAGGTCCCCGGTTCGAGACCGGGTGGAAACATATGATGGCCTGGAGAGGGATGGGCGCCACCAGAATGTGCTTGCCCGAGAAACACCACAGTAAATGGTGACTGTACAACCCTAGTGGTTAAGGGATCCAACCAACATGTCTTCAAGACCATGAATTTACACTATGTACATGCATTTAATAAATTGCTTTTTCTTGTTTTTGACGGTCTCAAACTCGATCGAGTCGAGGGCCGTCAAAGCTAGGTCCCGAGTAAGGTCAGGCCTAATGGGGTTCTCCACAAAAACAGCACTGATAAAAACATTCTGCTGTTCTTAAAGGGACAGTGTTTTATATTTGCCCACTAGATGTCGCTGTAAAATGTGGTGCAACCAAAAATGAGTCCAAGGAAGACTAAAAACTACGGAGAGTGAAAGTGAGCAAAAAGCAACCTTTTCCTTCCAATTTTTACCCGGCCTTTCTTAAAGAAAAGGAAAAAATGTCTAAAAGGGCATGAAACATAAGGAAGAAGAAATAAGGAAAAGAGGCAATGTAAAGGAGAAAGGTAATAAAAAGAAAATGGAAGAGACAGCAAAAAGGAAAATTGAGATAAGAAAAAAAGAAAGGAATTAAAGATAAAACAAAAACAAACCAAAAAAATCCAATCTTCTCTTTTTCTTTTCATATTTTAATTTCCCCTTTTTTCCTTTTATTCTTGAGTCTTACTTTTTGTCTTTTTTTGACATTCTCTTTTTTAAATTTTCTTATTTATTTTCCTGAAAAAGTAATGAGTTGTGTTTTGCTCACCTCGAGTCTCTGCGTTTTGTCTTCTTCCGTTGTGCTTTTAGCACTTGTTTTCAGGGGCACGAGAAGATACAGTTATAACTGGTGGGAAAATAATACACACTGGCTCTTTAATATTAAAGCGAGGGCCTCAAACTATCATCCTGCAGGCCGTGAGTTTGAGATCCCTAGTTGAAACCACACAATACTCAAATGCAATTTCCAAATTTGTTTTGGAGTAGCTGACGTGCATAAAACGTCTAAATGAAGGAAGTCAACAACGTGGCCCGCGAGCCAAATAAGGTCCAACAAAGGTTTTATCCAGGCCCGGGAGAGGATGCTGAGAGAAGCAAAAGAGAAAAAAAACAAGCTGCAGTTTGAAATATTTCGACTTGATGTTGCCAAATCCAGGCGGCACTGACAAAGCAACTGGAGCTGTTTTTTTTTCTCTTTCCCTCTCTTTTTCTGCTTCTTTTTTTTCTTTGTCTTTTTTATTCCGTCTTTTGTTCTTTCTCACACTTTGGTTTTCTCTTTTTTTCCTTAACTCTCCTTCCCCCCTCTCTCTTTTCTTTATCTCTTTATCTTCCTCTAGGTTTCTTTTTGTCACTCTCTCTTTAATGCAATTTTTCTCTTTTTCTCTCTCTTTGTCGGTCTTTTTATTTTTATCTCAATTTCTCTCCCTCTCTTTGTGCCTCTCTCTTTGTTCCTCTCTTGTCTTTGTCCCTTTCTCTGCCCGTCTCATCTTTCTCTTTTTCTCTCTCATTCTCTCTGTTTTTCTTCCTCTCGCTCTTTTTCTCTATCCATCTCCTTCTCTCTTTTGGTCTGACTTTCTCTTTTTATCACTCTTTTTTAAAATCTCTCTCCCTCTCCCTCTAACCTACTAGTCCGGGCCCGGTATTTTTTGACCATGTGGCCCCTAAAGTCAAATGTGTTTGACATCCCTGGTCTAAATTATTCACAGACTATTTAATGTTCATAAATGGATTCAAAAGTTTATATAGTATTTCATTTCAAATGTCCAATGAACCCTCCTTTATTGCGAGAGTTATATTTCCAAAAAGCGTAACGTATCATACACTGGACCAAACAGCAATTCCTTGTTCAATATATAAATGTAACCGCGGTGTACCCGCCCCACCAAGAATCCACATTCAGGCTGGACTGGATGATGAGGCTTTTATTTTGGTTGCGTTTGCAGCGCGCTGGAGACTGCTGTGAGCATTTCAAATAGTTTTCCCTTAGTTGACATAAAATACATTTCAGAAAATCAGCCATCAAAATAAATTTTACATACAGTAATGAGATACTTTTAACGAGTGATCGTTGAAGGATTTTATACATTTGACTATAAAGGATTTTATACGATTGAATACAAGTTACATTCATTGAGTTTAATGCTGTAGTTATTTACTAACTGTGCCTTTATTCAATGAGCAGTGAAATTTCAGGGCACCCTGGTAGGAAATATTGTTTACAGGAATGGCGGGAACGGGACGTAAGGCTGATAAGATAATTAGCACATCCAGACACAGAAAGGCCCTGATGACGGAGGACGGCAGGCATTGTTTTGAGAAATGCTCGTTGCTGTTTTGAGTTTTCTAGACATTGCGGCGAGGTGGTGAAGCTCACGTTGGGCTTCATTGGCACGCCTATGGGAGGAGCCGGCACACCATCTTGCGGAAAGACGTGGGCCGAGAGAAGAAGCTGGAGGACTGGAGAGAAAAGGCTCTCCAAAGACTCCAACGACACTAATTCGGCTGTATTCGATGGAGTACACTTAGTTAAATTGCTAATGAAATTAAATCTGCCCCCGTGTGAAAATGTTGGCTTTTCTTGTTCATCTTTTCCATCAAGAAACGAGCGCGCATAAATTGTTGAATGGATGTAAGTTGTGTTTGGTTAATGAAGTCAGACATCTAATTCGAACAATTTGGTAAACGGTACATTTTAATAGACCATTTATAATGTAATTTAATATTTAATTCCCATTATCGTATGTTACAATAAATTCAATTCGACGTAAAATTAACCAACATCATCCTTTTTATATATATTTGTGAAAATAGAGATATAATTACAATAACAAGTGTAAAAATTAGAATAATTTACTGGCAATGAGAGACACAACATACACACGATGTTATTAGCACTTTCAATTAGCATTTCGGTACAACGTATGGCAAAAGTAACATAAATGGCGACAGAAACAAAACGAAAATACATCAAAACAGCTTGAACACTTCAATTACATTACTGTGAATATTGCTAGAGTTATAAGTTGAGTTTTATTGTTGTTAATGCATTTTTTCGCGGAGCACCAAAATATCGTAGCTTACCGTTAGCATCGCGCAGGAGACTGCTAACGATTTCCGCATTCCGGTCATAAAATTAGACACGAAATTTAACGTTACCCTGTACCAGCAGATGGCGCTGTTGGACTCGTCATTACAGGACACTTATACACAGACTACTGTACAAACATATTTCAGCAGGAATTTCAACAAAACGATACAACCGTGACACAAGCATACCGTATAAACTATTTTTTTAAAACGACTATAGTGTAAAATAGTAAAGTAGAGACTAGTTGACCAATATGAATGCAAAACAATGCACACCAGAGAAGTGGCGAGACCATGAAAGTGAACCGCGTTATAGCGAAGGTTCACTGTATTAATTGTTGTAGTAATTAAAAGCAAGTAAAATTATATAAATATTTTTTTAATGGACCAACCGTTTAACTCGATTTGCAAGACATACTAGGAAAAAAGGATTGCATTTTTTACACCGATACGTTTAAATTTTAACTAGTTTTCTATATGACTAGAGCACGAAATACAGTCAATGAGAGAACGGTATACACCCATGACCCCGCCTATAGGAAGTCAGTCATCCAATTAGAAGCCCCCAAGGGTTTTTAAACTCCAACACGTTCACACGCCTACAAACTGCTGTTGGTACACACGATCGCTGCCTCAACAATGGACGTGCTAAATTTCCAGGATTCTATTTAATTCACACTTCGAATCGGACATGTATTCCCAAAACTGACATGGCAAAAGGTAATGAGCATGCTTTCAAAGATTACGATTAATTGCGTTTATGGCTTTGCTAGCTAGCAAGGCTAACAACAAGCCGCTAACTTGGTTGGATGGCTGTCTTTGTTTGTCAACAGGGAAGAAAAGTGGACCAAAGACGGAGACAAGGCCGGAAACATTGTTTATCGGCAAACTTAAACTCGAAGATACGAAGGAAAATCTGTCCGCGGACAGCAAAGCAGTAGGTTTGAAAGATGGGTTGAACAAAGTAGTCTTCCTTCAGCGTAGTTTTATATTGGAAGTACCCGGATGTCCTTTGATACACTACTACACCACACGTTATTAAAATAAAATATAAAATAATGACTTGTAGATTAATGGTAAATGTAACTAATTAAAAATCATTGATTTGTGTGTTTTGGACACTAAAAATGAAAATGAACAAATAAAGGCTTCCATAGGTCACGTGACTTCAAGCGCCTGTTACTTGGATTACAAGCAAGAAAGGGAAATGCAAATCTGTCCGCAGACTTTACAGGATGAGATAAGGTTTTGAATAGAAGAATCAAAGGAAAGTTGATTTAATCAAAACGGCAATGTTCTTTGCTAATTATATGCTGTTTTTATGCTGTTTATATGGGGTCTCCAGCTGATATCATAGCCAATAATCACTCCCCCAAAAAATTACTCTACATTTTTGCATTAGAATGTTACCAATCTTTATTTGTATTTTTTTCCATCTTTTTAATGATAGTTTTGTTTTTGTAAAACCGTTATTTTACTTTAAGTACCACGGTCACCTCTGCCTGCAATTCCTGTCGTTTTATACCCAAGCTTTATATTGCAGTGTCGTCAGCAAATGGAATTTATTTTAATTTTGTATATAAGTCATTTATATACAAACAAATCAATACAGGTCCTACCACAAACCTTTTGAGGGACTCCACAGCTAATCATTATAGGACTTTAATTGCTATCATCAATATTTCGTTTTGGGATCCATCTTAGAAAGATGATGTTATTTAACTATATTACATGAAAAGTGACCAATTTTAATCGGATCCCTAGCATTTATCTGCAATTTCATACCCAGACATTGTAAACTTCATAAACTAAATGATGAACGTTGAATCACTTCTCCCACCCTGCAAACAAACTGCTGTGATAGCTCAACCATAGACCTTGACTTTGCAGCATTCACATTCGGTGATAATAAGCAACCATGGTCTCTCAACATCTGTGAGAGTCGTGAATCCAACCGTGTAAAACAATAACGTACCCCAAAACACGGCAACCCCGACAAATAAAATAAAAAGTCCACCAAAAAGTATCTCTGCATCGATGAACATTGCTTGTTGCTAGCCCCATAACATTATTTTCTCTAGGCCGTAGACCAACCTAACTTTTGATTCACAGCTTTTTCGGCCAATTGCAGGCTTTGTTTTACCCCGCTTTAGCCTATACAAGCCTGTAAATGCTAAAAATTCTTCTACCATTTTCCATCTGTAATTCAATAATATGGCAGTTACTTAAAAAGTCTTAGAATAAAGTCAGACTAACTCTTTCAATTCTTCTGTGTGCAGTCGTGGACCAATCCATATTTACTTTATTTTACAGGCAGGCTGTACAAGTAAAGCGCCGTCTAGTGTTCCCCTTACTTCAAATCTAAAAAAGGCCGTATCACCTCTAAAGGCCTCCTCCATCATGCTCATTCAAGACGGAAACGACACTGAGGTCAATCGCCCAGCAAAGCTGGATAAAGGTAAGAGGCTGCACACGTTAGCTGTAGCGCTGCTATATAACATGCTAACTGCTGTCATTGTAGAGATTACAAACAACGCACAGCAAGAACATGCGGTTCAGACACCCCAAAAGGAAACAACGGCAGCTAATGACCGTAAGGTTCCGACACCCAAACCCCGAAGTCGGAATACCCGGAAAGGAAAAAAGTGAGATGAGTTGCATACAATGCAAAAGTATTGGCCGCCCGAGAACTTTTTGTCATTTTGCCACATTTCAAGCTTCAACCCTAAAGCTAAAAAAACCTGAAAACACTTTCTAAGAATCAACAACATGTGAGACTATCGTGAAGTGAAAACAACTATTTTCAGTATTCTATATTTTATTAAGAACGAAAAAAACTGTAAAGTAGGTGCCTCAAAATATTGTAGTTCAGCCAACTTACACCAGAAGTTCCCTGGTGACTTCTGAATAATTCAATGTTGACCTAAATGACTAACGATGAGAAACCGGGGGCGGGCAGTCACATTTAAATGCATCTGCATTGTGATGGGCTCAGAAGTCTGTGAAAGTTGACAATGGAGAACAGACAGCACTATGAAGACCAAAAACACCAGGTAGGTCCAGGATCAATATAGAGTTCAAAGCAGGAATGGGATACAAGACAATTTCGCAACATTTACACAGCTCCAAGAGCACTGCGAGAGCAATAATATTATTGCAGCTCATAATACCATTGTAAACCTACCAAGACCTGGCTGTCCCTCTAAACTTTCTGCCCCAAAAAGAAGAAAACTAATCAGAGAAGCAACCAAGGGGCCCACGATCTGATTGGATGACCTGCAGGCATACCGAGCTGAGGTGGCACAATCTGTGTATACGATAACCTCTGCATAAATCTGCTCTTCATGGAAGAGTGGCATGAAGAAAGCGCTTCTTCGAAAGATGACCATAAAAAGGCTTGTTTGCCACATGGAAAAGACAAATAACACATGAAACACAATATAGATAGTGCTACACAGAATACATATTGCAATAAGATTCGGTAATATGCAATGTAGGTGGTGTGGTTTAATGTGGGCTTTTACTCTGCCGGGTAGAGTTAAATCATATTCAATATAAGACATAATTCAACTTTTCACTTATGTGGTTGTGGTTTCCTCTAATTGTAAGCCGGCAAGAGTTGGAGTAAGAAAGTTATTTTTCTTTTTTTTCTTTTTTTCGTTTAATTTCCAAACCAATCCCCCCAAAACATGAAATATACCTTAACTTATTTGAGCGCATCTAAGAATTTCCTATACCTTCACGTGCAACAAGAGGACTTGCAATGACAATTTTAACCAGAAGATGGGGTCAGCAAGTAGAACATTTCAAACCTACATTCAACACATTTTAAGCAACTTGAGTTTTTTTGTTAGGAAGAATGGGCAAATATTTGTTTCAAGATGTAGAAAACCCATAGACCTACCCCGAAAGACTTGTGGTCCTGATCGCCTCAATAGGGGGTTGTACAAAGTAAGCCTACTTTTCAATGATTAATTTGTTGGCACAGGATAAAGATTGGATACATTTGGTTTTCTTCACCATTGTGTCTCACACGCTTTTGATTCTCAGAAAATATTTTGGGTTTGGTATTTTTTAAGGTTTGAAGCCTATAATATGGCAATGTGTTCAAAAGTTGTAAGGGGGCGCAATACTTTTATAGGGTACAGTAAATGTCACCGGGGAAGAGTAACAGACTTTGTGAACCTATTGTCTTTGCATTTAGGACGGAGAACAGCGCCTCCCAAAACAGGAAGGTCACCGAGTTCTTCCCAATTAGGAGGAGTAATAGGAAAACGATAGGAGAGCTGAAGGTGAGTTGGTCATGGCTTCATATTCAAGAGCAGGGGTCTCCTACCTTATTTAAGGTGAGAGCTATTTTTTTGCTACTTATTAGTGCAAAGGTTACCCATTTTGAGATGGATTTCAAAAATGAAATCTTAAATTGTACTACTTACTGTTGTTGTTACTATGTTATTTCTAGGTTAGTCATTGTAAATAAAAATGAGAGAAAAGAGACATAGTTAGAAAGTAAGAGCAAAACGAAAGACAGATATAGAGGGAGGGAGAGGGCGGAGGAAAAAGGTAGCGTAAAAGAAAATGAGAGAAAAAAAATAGCAAGGGAGAAAGACGGAGAGGAAGATAAAGAGAGAGGGAAATAAAAAAGGAAGAAACGCTGAGAGTAAGAGCACAAGAGAGGGAAAAGAAAGAAGCAAGAGAAGGAGATAAATGACAAAGAAAAAAGAAAGAAAGGAAGAATCAGAGTGGGAAAGGGAAGAAAGAGTGAAGTAAAGGCGAAAGAAACAAAGGGGAGAAAGAGTAAAATAAAATGGAGAAGAGGAAAATGGAAAGGGAGATAGAGGGAGAGATGAAGATGTAATGAAAAAGAGAGAGAGAGGGAGGGAAAAAGCAGGGAAAAAGATGGAGGTAGTGAGAGAGATGACAAAGAAAAAAGAAAGAATCACAGAGAAAGAAGGGAGAGAGAAGTAAAGGCAAAAAACAGAAAAATAGAGTAAAAATGAGAAGGTGAGAAAGATGGAGAGAGAGGGGAGGGAGAAAGAAGAAACAGAAAGAGGGATAGACGGATAAAAAAGAAAAGAAGAATCTGAGAGAGGAGGAGAGAGAGGTAAAAGAAACAAAGAGAAGAGAGAGGAGTATGGTTAAACCGAATCAGTCAACCACACAAAGTAAAATCATGTTCCTAGAAAATCACAATGACCCAGCACTGGTGGTATTTTCAAAACGGGTCCGCGGGCACCTCAGTTGTCCTCCGAGACCCCTGCTCAAGAGGATTAAAGTTGATATTTTCTACCTGCTTTCTGTTTTGCTTCGATGATCCAGTAGCTGCTAACTTAATATCATTTCTATGCTGAAGTTTCCCAACGCCGGCCGCATTCTTTACCAACCAAATCTTTTCAGAAAGAAGAGAGCAAACACTTGGATGACCTGATCAAGAACGGCGTGGAAGAAGGAATGCAGGTAAAAACTCTCCCAACCGACCTAACTGCATTTCCAGTGACATTCGAGCAATAGTATCTTTCCTACATTCTTCCGTCTATTGCAAAAATAAACCGAGTAATCGCAAAGGTTCACCTCGGTTAGTGAAAGGAAACATAGCGGAAATGGTATTTGGGGTTGGTACGGGTGCTTGAAACGCTTCAATTTGTATAATGGGTTTTCAAGGACTGAAAAGTGCATACATTTGTGGTACAGTGTTTGGATATACTTGAGGTTGTTGCCGTGTTTCTCAAAGTCTGGTTAAAAATGAGTCCGACAAAGCCGTCTGGTGGCTACGCTTTGGCATTTTTCTTCTTCCCTCGTAATTCACTGCAACTGGCATTAGTTTGTGTGGCGTTGTCCTATGAAGAGCCATCAGCCTCTACGGGAAACCTAAACAGGGTACTATGAACTGTGTATTAATGCAAGGATTACATATCAATTATGGGCCATGCAGAAAATGCACTTGGCGTTTTCTAGCAGTATGTTGTAATGGGAAAGGCTTCCTTTAACTGAAAATGTAAGCTATACATTAACCTTATTTTCACTCTACATCTATATGGGGAGAGATTTCCCCCCCAGAGCAAATATATTTGCGATTAACTCACAATCCCCAAATTATATGTCCTGATAAATGCACATGCAAGATTAAAAATAGCAGATCTATTTTGTGGCTCTGCAAATTGCATAGTAATAATTGATGCTACATGAGAAATTAGGAATTTGCTTTTCAAAGTGCTTGAATTTAGCCTTGAAAAAGGTGTGTGAACCCTTTGTTTTGTTTGATGCTTGAAAAATATATCATGGAAATAATAATGAATTTAATGATACATGTAAGCTTAGTGTCAAAATGATGTTGGAATGTGATCACTTGATTTTGTTATGAACTGGATAGTTTTTTTTATTTTAACGTTTTTAGGACTGGTTAGCGCTCAAAACCAATAGTTTACAGTGTGATACGCATTAAGACATTTTTATCTTACTGTGTGAAAAAGATGATTTGTTTTTTTCACTGTACTATGTCAAAAGCAAAATGTATGCCTATTTTTTTTTTTTTTTATAGAATTCAAACTTTTCAATGTTTTTATGAGTTATTTTGGTTTCTTATGTGCCCTGTCAGCGTTTGGTCGACATTAAATAAAATGCTGGTCAGCTGTTAGTTTACAGCTTGGAAATGCCAATATGCTATTGGCTGAACTACCTCCAACGATGCCTTTCTTTCCCTTTGACCAGTTCAGTCTCTTGTGCTTCCTAAAAGACTTTGCGAATTGGCTAGACATTTTTGCGTTTTCTGTTCTGCATGAATTCACTCAAAGTCCCAAGGCTTGTAGTGATGCTAAAGGGAAAAAAGCAGATAACTAGAAAAAGATGCACAGATTGCAACCGTTGCTAAGTTGCATGGTCGTAACCAATCGACGATTGGGGATGTATTGCCCTCCAGCCAAACTCCTTGAAT
The DNA here is from genome assembly GCF_059441175.1 of Urocampus carinirostris. Classification (NCBI taxonomy): domain Eukaryota; kingdom Metazoa; phylum Chordata; class Actinopteri; order Syngnathiformes; family Syngnathidae; genus Urocampus; species Urocampus carinirostris. The sequence continues at coordinate 33,708,432 of NC_142353.1, read as the reverse complement.
AATCACGTAAGAGTCAGGATGTAGTGTCTCAAGCTCCATGTTCAATGAAGACTCTTGGTATCAGACAAGGTGTTTGTCTGACTGTCTAATTTTGGTTATGGACACCATTAGAGGGAAGTACAGTAAAGACGATGCTTCTTATGGCTCAAACAGAAGGATGGTAATGGATGAGAAGAACGCTCCATGTTCAACTGGCCTCTCCATTAACTGGCAGGAACATGTGCTTAAACTTTGTTTCCCCAATTTCTAACGCTGCTGCAGTACCGTATTTGAACATATTAAAGGTGGCGCTAAAATGCCAAGACTTAATGACTACCTGGGAAAAAAATGAAGTGGCGATTAAAGCACAGAAATCCATCTTTGCAAGTTATAAGATAAGTTTCATTTTTTAAGTGGTCGACACCCCCCTATGCATCCACCCGCTACTCCACTTAACCAGGTCAAGTCACATATGTTTAATCATATGCACATTTAGGACTTATGGTGTGCTATGTCATTATTTGAATTTCTAATATTAGTTACTCGGGAATGCATCAGTTAATTACTATAGGTTTTCTATCGGGAGTCTACCGTTTTGCTATTTTCACCTGCCTTAACCAGCAGCGCCCACCAGATGGTGTAAAAAGCGCTCTAAAATCTATTATTTACCAAATCGGTTTCAAGTGAGCTGTCCCGTTTGCATCCTCAGGTCCGAGTGATCGAAGGAAAAGGGCGCGGCGTGTTTGCCGAGCAGCGCTTCAAGAAAGGCGACTTTGTGGTGGAATATCACGGCGACTTGCTGCAGATGGCCGAGGCCAAGCAGAGAGAAGCCCGCTACGCCCAGGACCCTCAAACGGGATGCTACATGTACTACTTCCAGTATCGGGCCAAGACCTACTGGTGGGTTTATGTAGATTGTGTTCATTAATTCTGTTTCGGGGCCAACATGTAGGAAAAAATAAGGGGGAAACGAGGGCCACTTCGATTTCCTCTCCCATTATTTATCCCAAAAATAGAATGTTTCATTGTATTGTAAGATCCGTTTAATATTTCAATGTCATGTGACCAGTTAAAATTCTATTCCACTTTTAGTGAACGGCAATGAAAATCCCATTCATCCCTACAGAAACTAGTGCAATCTCTCAATCCTTAAAAATAAATATACAGGCGCTCCCCTACTTACGATCATTCTTACAACGGTAGATACGGGAAAAAAATTTGGGATGTTGAAAAATATGAGGACATACCTGTAAGTTAGATTTTATACCGTGCACCTTTTTCAGAGTACAGGACATTACTGTAGTACTTTTTTCCGCCACTACCGGCGTGTGACGCTGAGAGAGCTCACCCAGCCTCCACCCCGAAGAAGAAATCCGCTTCCTCTTCCTAGTTCGCGTGTAAACATTCTATACCGTATCTCCAGCGCGCTAAGAACTTTGACGTTTTTGTTGTTTAATATCTCGTGCATCCATTCAATATGGTTGGTGTAAAGAAGAGGCAAGCCATTTCATTTGAAATCAAAGCTTGATATGGTTGAGAAAATGGTTGGATTGCTTTTTTTTCGGCCACTTTCTACCATAGAGTAGGAAGGATTCAAACTCTTGAAGCGCATCTTCCAAAAGTAAATTAAACTCAACTTTTTTTTATTTTTTATTTTTTATAGAACATATTATTTTATGCAATGTTTGTTTATTTTTTTGGTAAAAACTAGTCTCAAAGGGGCTGCACAGACCACAGACTATTATTACACCATCCCCTGATCTAAAACCTACATGAGGGCAAGGAAAAACTCAAAAACCTCAACATGATGAAACCTTGAAGGGATCGCACATGAGGTCATCCCCCTTCCAGGATGACCAGGCTGCTCTCGCTCTTTCTTTATTCTCTCTTTAACATTCTCTTTTCTATCTTTCACTCTCTCCTTTCTCTTTCATGCGAATCCTTTTTATTTCTCTTTATTTCTTCTTTCTCTCCTTTTTACCCCCTTTCTATCTCTATGTGCTCTCTTTATTCTGCTCTTTCCATTTACCACTTTCTTCCTTGTTCCAACTCATACCTTCTTTCTCTTACTCACGCTTGTTTTCTTTTGCATTCACTTCTTCTTTTATACCTACCAGTCCGGCCCCTGTGATTTTTGTTTTTTCCAGCATGTGGCCCCCAGCTAAAATGACACCCCTGCTAGTCAATATTGTGACTGCTCAATCAATACACAAATAAGGTTGTTTATTAATGGTGCAATTCTAGCTCTTCCTGTGGTTTTGATTCCATGCACCTTATAGTCCAGTGCGCCTTATAGAGCGGAATACTGTGGAGTATTTATTTCTTGTCTCTGCTGTTTCCGCCCTGCAGCGTGGACGCCACCCGCGAGACCGGCCGCCTCGGCCGCCTGGTCAACCACAGCAAAACCGGCAACTGCCAGACCAGGTTGCACACCATCGACGGTTCGCCGCATCTCATCCTGGTGGCGGCCAGGGACATCGAGGCGGACGAGGAGCTTCTCTACGATTACGGAGACCGCAGCAAGGAGGCCATATCGGCTCACCCTTGGCTCAAGTACTGAAAGGAAGAGGCTCTGAGGAGATAATCAGTGATGAATGGACGCTAAGTATTTTGCTTTTAGGGAAGATCCCCCCCCAAAACGATTTTAAACAACTGTGCTTTTTAAACATTTGAATGACGCTTTTTATACAATTACAGTGCCTAAGTGAAAGTGTTAGCCCAGCATTGCCACATTTCAGGCTTCGAACCCAAAGCTGAAAACGTTTTCTAAAAATTGAAAACGTGTGACAATCGCGATGTGGAACCAAAATTTTATCAACATTTTATATTCTTATTTACATCAAAAACACTGAAAAGTAGGTGTTGCAAAATGATTTTTCCCCTGTTCTCTCAGCTCAATTCAGACACAAAGTTCCCTGATGACTTCTAAATAATCTACTGTCGACCTAAATGACTAACAATAACGGAGTGCACGTGTGTGTCATTAAATCTCAGTTTAAATACATCGGCTCTGTGGAAAAGTACAAAGCAGGAATAGGATCTAAGAAGATACATTTACACATGTCCTGGAGCATCGTGCAAGTAATGTCAAAATTAAGAGCGCATAAACATTCTTAGAACTGGCTGTCCCACTAAACTTTCGGCCCAAAGAAGGAGAAAACCAATCAAAGAAGCAACCAAGAGGCCCATAATGACATTAGATGACCGGTAGGCATACACAGCTGACGTGGGACAATCAGTGCATACGGTAAATCTTAATCATGCTTTGTATAAATCTGGCAAAAAGAAAGCCCTTTCTGAAAGAATAGTTTATATAAACCTGCCTGGTGTTTGCAAGAAGCCACATAGGAGACACAAATATCACGTGGAAAATGGGGCTCTGATCAAATGAGACTAAAATAGAACACTGCACATCACCCTGAAAAAAAAAAAAATCCTCCCCACTGTCAACCATAGCAGTGGCAGCACAATGCTCTAGAGTTGTGTTTCTTCAGCAGGGACTAGGATGATCATTAGTTAATGGGAAGATGGAAGGAGCTAAAATACAGCGTGATTATGGTAGAAAAGCTGGCCGTCCCTCTAAACATTTAGCCCAAACAAGGACGAAAACTGATCAGAGAAGCAACCAAGAGGCCCATGATTGCATTGAATGACTTGCAAGCATACACAGCTGAAGTGATACAATCCTTGCATAAGTCAATTATTAGTGTACTCTACATGAAATCGCCTTTCATGGAAGAGTGGAAAAATAAAGCTTTTTCTGAAAGAATACCTTAATAAGGAACGTTTGGGAGAGACAAATAACATGTGAAACAAGGTGCTCTTGTCAGATCAGATCAAATTGGAACTTTTTAGGCTATATGCAAAGTGTTATGTTGGACGTACACTGCACCCTGAAGACACCATCCCCTTTGTCGAACATAGTGTTGGCAGCATCATGCTCTGGGGATGCTTTTCTTGTGCGGGGATTGGGAAGGTGGTCAGAGTGAAAAAAACTGAGTGATTCTGGCAGAATTCTGGGCAGACTCTTTCTTCCCTTTTCAATCTCTTACCTTCTTTCTCTTACTCCTGTTTGTTTTCTTTTTATATCTTCCCCTCTTTTCTTTTTTTCTCCCGATCTTTCTTTCCATCCATCTCTTAAAATAATAGGGCATGGTTCAACCCTCCAACAAGACAACATAAAGCAAAATCTACAATGGAGTGGTTTAAAACCAGTCCCAGAATGGCCATGCCATATTCCAGACGTCAATCCTATAAAGCATTTCTGTCAAGATTGGAAAAAATGTTGTGCACAAAAGATCACCATCAAACCTTAAGGAACTCAAGGTGTTTCATAAGGAAGAAAGGGTGAATATTTCTGTTTCAAGATGTGTAAAACGTAGACCGACATAGGTGTAATTGCAGCAAAAGACGGTTGTACAAAGTATTAACTTTAAGGGGGCCCAATACTTTTGCTACACATGCCTTTTAATTATTTGTTAGCATAACATTAAATGTTGTCTACATTTGATGTCATTTTAAGATTCTGTCTCACAAATTGAGTATTTAAGTTCTAAATATGAAGCCTGAAATACGGTAATGGGTCAAAGTTCTTGCGAGTGGGTGCAATACTTTTGCAGGGCACTGCTGAATCTGCTGTGGAATATTTTCTCTTGAATCAAATGAAATCTTCTCCACCGGTGTAAATGATAAGCCACGCCGTGCCCAATAAAAGACATCACGAGCTGCAACAAAACATCGCTGGAGAGAACGGGTCAAAGTGTCACGAGATGATGATTGTCGACTCGCTCCCTTATTGAGTTTTCCGTCCTCACGGTAAACATTCCCGGCCATTGTGACTTAAAAGGACGTTAGGTTGAGAAAGCACGGATCGCACACAAAAAATTCAGGTTACGTCATCCTAATGTGGACGCTTCGTTGGGTACACCGTGGGATTGTATCACAAGACCTGGCTGGAGCGTGTTTTTGTCAACTGTTGCTGAAATGTCCATCAAGAACCTTTCTGAAGCTGAGAATTTTTTTTAATGATTACAGTGAAGTGCTACCAGTTTAATATGTAGTTATGAACTAACCTGTTATTCTGATGATGTTATTATAAGCAAGTAAAAATAAGCTGAGTGTGCCACTAAAACATCTGCCTTGAATGACAACTCACAGTGATGTACATATTGTATATGAAATGTAGACTTTTCTTAAATTTTCACAGAATTGTGCATGTCATTAAAGGGACAGTGTGTATGATTTGACCTTCAGATGTCACTATTTTGTTGTGCCACTCTTTAAGCACCACAAAGAATACAGACTTCAGTGAAACAGGGACCTAACCACACTTTTTCTGCTAATTTACATTTGCCAGGCCTTTTTGACATTTTCAAGGTATGCGTAGTAGTAAAATCAGGGGCACTCACAACTGATATTTAGCGCCCCCTATTGATTAAGTCAAGTCATGTTTAATTGTATAGCCCTTATTCACAAGGAGTCTTGAAGGGCTGCACACACCACAGATTATTGCAAATTACAGACTATTATGACACCATCCCCTGATCTAAAACCTACAAGAGGCAAAGGAAAAACCCAAACCTCAACATGAGGAAAATATTTTTATTATAAGAAGGAACATCACAAATGAATAAAAGGGAAAACATGATTCTATTTGTGTCTATAATATATAGTGGAGCGGCCTAAAAACACAGGATATGTGTCCTTTAACAAGCATTATACTATAATATTTAACAATCCATAGTTAGTCAACACAAATATTATTGACAGAATTCCAAATGATTAAAAACTTAAATAGGGAAAAATACTTGATTTGGTTGTTGGCGTCACGAATGCCAAATGGGCAGACGAGTGGCAGCATGCTACAGTGGCTGACAAATATGTCTCTGAGGTCAGAAATAAAGAAGTGGTCCGACATTAAAGTGGAGGCCAAGAAATGGATCGTCTTACATGTGGGCATAACTGGCCTGCAAGTAATGTCAAAATTAAGAGCGCATAAACCTTGGTACTGGCTGTCCCACTAAACATTCAGCCCAAACAAGGAGAAAACCAATCAAACCAGCAACCAAGAGGCCCATAATGACATTAGATGACCTGTAGGCATACACAATGTGAAGTTCTTGTGGGGAAGGTGGGTTGTCTGAAACATTTCTAATTTAATAAGGGGGGGAGGGCTTCGGCATCACCCCCAATGATTATAGCAATTTTAAACTCCCCTATCTCTAAAAAAGGACAGGAGAGGCTTATGATAAAAGACCAGGAAAATAAAATAAAAAACAACACATGAATATTGTAACAATGATGGGTGTGACTTAGCGCACTCTAAGCTCTATTAATTGCTGTGTACGTGTAAGCTAGGTGTGTGGTCAACCTCCCAGGAGCAGCATGGACATTTGCAGTTTTTTCCGTAAAAAAATAGCATGTGATGATAACCATGAGATAACCAAAACTTCTCCCCAATGTATTTTTAATGGGTGTCAGTTTGAAGTGTAATGTGATGTTCAGAGCAGCACTCTTGAACAGTGTTGAATGATCCTAAATCCCTTAAAGTGAAATGAAAATAATGATTAATAACCAGCTACACACTCTAGGTGCTCAGCACCCCCAAAATTCTGAAACCCAAACCGCCCCAGCTCTATGCCACAGGGGTGTGTGTACCACAGGTGGAAGAAAGGGGACCCTGGAGCTCACCCCCACAGAGAAGAAGCTGGTGGGGATTAGTGGGGAATACCCTGATTGTAGCCTCCTTAACCAAATGTCATGACCATAACCTTTTTAGTAATCAATGAAAACTTTTGAATACAGTACTAACTGAAAAATCTGTTTTTGTGTGTGCTCCCAGGAAAAGTTCCTGTCGAGTATGTACATACGTGGGATGTGAAAAGTAATGTATGATTTTTGGGGGAACAAACATATCAATTTCCGATAGTTAGTAATGGCAAAATGAAGCCCCATAAAGCTGTAAGGCGCTCCAGGGAAATTGTTTCACACACATGTCGGGGCTTCATGATTAATCATTACCTCATCTACCCCATCACGTGGACAGAAAAATGTATAACATACGCTCTGAATACAAAAAATATACACAGTACGTCACAAAAGTGAGTACTGTTCACTCCCCGCATTCCTGCAGAGATTTCCTAATTATGTTAAATAACAATGAAGAAACGTAACTTCGATACCATGAAGACTAGTCAGTGTAAAGCTTACATAACAGTCTAAAAATTTGCCTCGGAAAAAATAAATACAGCCGTTAGTAGCTAAAACCCCTGGTAACAAAAGGGAGTACACCCTTAAGTAAAAGTTCCTGAAGTTCAATATTTTGTGTGGCCATCATGATTTTGCAGAACTACTTAAATCCTCCGGACTATGGATTTCACCAGAGCATCACAAATTGCCACTAATGCTCTTTCACTCCTCCATGACAACATGACTAAGCTGGGGGATATTCAAGATCTTGTGCTTCTCCACTTTTTGCTTGAGGATGTCCCAAAGATGTTCTCTTTGGTGTAGATCTATAAACATGGTTGGCCAGTCCATCCCTTTACCCTTATCCCCTTTAGAAAAGCCTTGGTCATCTTCAAGGTGTATTTGGGGTCATTTTCAGGCTGGAAGGTTGCCCTGCGACCCAGTTTCTGGAGGAAGGGGATCGTTCTCTGTTCCAGTTTTTCACAGTACATGATTAAGTTTGTGTTTCCCTCAATGAAATGCAACTCCCCAACTCCAGTTGCACTCATGTAGCCCCAAACCATGACATTCCCAACACCATGCTAGACATAAAGCATGACACAAACGTGTGTGCTCTTCACCTAGTTGCTGCCACACATGCTTCACACCATCTGAGCCAAATAATTTAATCTTTGTCTCATCAGACTAGAGGATATCTTTCCAGTAAGCCGTGGCCTTTGTTAACATACTTCTTTTAATTAAGTGATGTTTATCAGTGATGTTCTATTAAGCATTAAAATGAAATGTGAGGGGTGTACTCACTTTTATGACCTACCGTATTTGAAGAGTGTATTTTGAGTAAAAAAGTTAACGTGTAGCAAGAATTGTTCTATAATTGTGCATATGCAACAAGTGAAAAGAGAGGTAAAGGGATTATTCATTTTTGTTTAAAAACAATATCCTTTCCAAAGTTGGTGAACCCAGGCAGTTTCTCAAAGCTAGCGAATCATTTCCTGAATCAGTCACCTTGTCCACCCGCTTTGCGGGCCTTTTAACGTCACTGCCTACGAACAAGTCCCGTGACTCGCGGATCATGAACCACTCATCTAAAATGCTCGGTACAGGCTTCAGGGATTCGAACACATCACTACAGATACTTTCCCTGGCGTTAGGCATCTACCATTTGGTCGCTGTTTCCCATTTTTCCAGATTTTGTGCCAAGGAGAGGACCGGAGCTCCCAGTCCCATTTTCCGGGCAGGTTTGTTTCTTCATAAATACCAAATGTTGCTTACAAATGCCGTACGCCTTGTTTTGTGCCTACTCATAAACGAGGCCCCTGGTCCAGGGTCAATACTCAGTCGATCCTTGGGGCTACGTGTTGCCCACGAGCACCACATTGGTGACCCTTGGTGTACGTGTTAAATAAACTTGACCTCATGAGTTATTGTTTTATTTTCAAAGGGATAGTTTGTAATATATAGTGCCTCCTAGTGGTACAACAAAACTTTCATTCAGTTAAAAAATAAAAACTTTCAGTTAAATTCTAGGCAAAAATGGATGAACTATACAAATGTTAATTTCTATACATATAAAAAACATAGTTCGAAAAATCCACACTGAGGTCGCCGCCATGTTTGTCTGGCGTCTTGTTGCAGGCTGCGGCACTGGTTTTCGTTCACATCAATGCCATCTAGTGGTCAAATATTACACTCCCGCGCTTTAAGTACCCTTAACTTGAATCTTTTTCATGGAAGAATTGCCCACTTGTTTTTCTATACATGAAATTTAAGTTCATTCCATGCTGCTAGCCCTTGAATCTAAGGCAGGTGTACTGGGTAAAGCCTCTCACATAAACAACTCTTATAAATCTACAAGGAACCTATCTGTTTTAGAAGTAAATGATGCTTGCTCTCACATATCATATTTTCACACATGTACAACTACTTGTATACTCTCATACAGACACAGTCATACCGATGCACACTGTACTCTCACACATACTAGTGATATACTCTCATTCACACACTAATATACTCACACATACTACTGAACTCTCATACACACTACTATGCACACACATACTACTACAATTTCATACACACACTACTGCACTCTCTCACACATACTAGTACAACTTTTGTTGACACGCTACTCTCTCACTCATACTACAACCTTTAGCAAAAAGTATGGAATCATCAGTCTTGGACAAGTACTCACTCCAACATTTTATTCTGTAGATCATACTCGTATCTTGGAGGACTCCTGGGCTAAGTGGATTGGCAAAAATCATGGCTCCAAAAAGAGAGATCTCTCTTGAGACCAAAGAAAGAAGAAGGTAACTTTACTCGTATGGTTGCCAAAGATGTGGACTGTTCACAGTCAGCTGTATCGAATATTTGGACCATGTATAAAAAAGTATGGGAAGGTTGTTTAAGTCAAGGGTACTGGTATGCTAAGGAAGACATGTAGGCATCAAGACAAACAACTAAAGGCCATATGTCTTGAAAACCGACAAAAGAGAGTTGACACATGATTGATGAAGAATACCTCATCAAGTCCATGCCTCAGAGACCGCGAGCTGTCATAAAAGCCAAAGGTGGTGCAACTAAATACTAGTAATTGTTTACCGACCACCACAAAGTTTTTTATTCATTTATTTTAGTGTTTCTGAATCCCAAAGAGTTGCACTTTTAAAAAACTTTTTTTTTTTTTCCATGCCTTTTATCTGAGTTTGTTCGGCAGAAAAAAATGTCGGAGTGTGTACTTGTCCAAGACTGGGGATTCCATATGTTTTGCCAAGGGTTGAACTATACTCTCATACACACTACAATACAATACAGTAGGATATTCTCTCTCAGATATTACGATATTCCAATGGACACACTTCTATGCTGTCACACACATACTACTCTACTCTCTTAAATATACTACTATACACTATTACACATACAACTACACTCTCATACACACACTGCTATACTCTCTCACATATTTTACTCTAATCTCTCAAATATACCACTATACTCTCTCATACATACTACAACTCCAGTTTGAGATCAAACTCAAGACTTATACACACAGGTGAGTGTGCATCGTCTTAGGGACCAAAAGAACCAAGAGTAAAACAACACTGAGAAGTGAGGAGATCATGACACTATGTGTGAAAAATAGCTAAAGTAATATAAATTTTAACAATGTTTGAGAGAAAAGTAGTGTGTGAGAGAATAATATTATAAACAATTTGTGAGTTTAAAGTAGTATGTGTGAAATAGTATAATAGTGTGTGAGTCTATTGTAGTGTGTGTATGAGTATATAGTAGTAAGTGGGATAGTATAGTAGGGTGTGTATAAAAGTATAAGAGCATGTGGGAGAGACAATAATATGTATAATGTGTGAGTTTAAAGTAGTGTGTGTGTGAAATAGTATAATAGTGTGTGTGAGTATAGTACTGTGTGTGTGAAATAGTATAATAGTGTGTGTGAGTCCATAGTACTGTGTGTTTATGAGGGTATAATAGCAATATCTGAGAGAGTGTGTGAGAGACAATATCATGCAGTATGTGTGGGTTTAAAGTAGTGTGTCTGTGAAATAGTATAATAATAATAATAATAATAATAATTTCCTTGTATTGTCATTCTGTGTAACAATGTACACAGAACGAAATGTCGATTGCACCTGACCCGTTGTAGCGAGCCGATGCAGCCGCAGCCAACAGAGGGCGCCGCCGACCACTTTTTAATAGTAATGTGCGTGAGTCTAGTAGTGTGTATGAGAGTATAACAACGTGTGAGAGAGTATGTGAGTTTAAAGCAGCGTGTGTGAAATAGTATAATAGTGTGTGTGAGTCTATAGTAGTGTTTGTATGAGTGTATAACAGTATGTGTGAGAGTATAGTAGAATGTGTGAGAGACAATAATATTGTGTAGAATGTGTGAGTTTAAAGTAGTGTGTATGAAAAAGTATAATAGTGTGTGTGAGTCTAGTAGTGTGTTTGAGAGTATAATAATATGTAGAATGTGTGAGTTTAAAGCAGCATGTGTGAAATAGTCTAATAGTGTGTGTGTCTAAAGTAGTGTTTGTATGAGAGTATAGTATTGAGTGTGAGAGACAATAATATTGTGTAGAATGTGTGAGTTTAAAGTAGTGTGTGTGAAATAGTATAATAGTGTGTGTGAGTCTAGTAGTGTGTGTATGAGAGTATAATGACGTGTGAGATAGTATAGTAACGTGTGCGAGAGACAATACTATGTAGAATGTGTGAGTTTTAAGCAGCGTGTGTGAAATAGTATAATAGGTGTGTGACTCTAAAGTAGTGTTTGTATGAGAGCATAATAGCATGTGTGAGAGAGTATAGTAGCATGTGCGAGTGTATAGTGATAGTGAGAGACAATAATGTGTAGAATGTGTGAGTTTAAAGTAGTGTGTGTGAGAGTATAATAACATGTGAGAGAGTATAGTAGCGGGTGTGGGAGACAATAATATGTACAATGTGTGAGTTTTAAGCAGTGTGTGTGAAATAGTGTAATGGTGTGAGTCCATAGAAGTGTTTGTATGAGAGTATAATAGCACGTGTGAGAGAGTATAGTAGTGAGTGTGAGAGACAATAATATTGTGTAGAATGTGTGAGTTTAAAGTAGTGTGTTTGAAATAGTATAGCAATGTGTGAGTCTATAGTAGTGTTTGTATGAGAGTATAATAGCATGTGTGAGAGAGTATGGTGGTGCGTGTGAGAGCCAATAATATTGTGTAAAATGTGTGAGTTTAAAGTAGTGTGTATGAAATAGTATAATAGTGTGTGTATGAGAGTATAATAATGTGTGAGAGAGTATAGTAGCATGTGTGAGACAATAATATGCAGAATGTGTGAGTTTTAAGCAGTGTGTGTGAAATAGTATAATAGTGTGTGTGAGTCTATAGTAGTGATTGTATGAGAGTATAATAGCATGTGTGAGAGTATAGTAGTGAGTGTGAGAGACAATAATATGGTGTAGAATGTGAGTTTAAAGTAGTGTGTGCGAAATAGTATAATAGTGTGTTTGAGTCTAGTATTGTGTGTATGAGAGTAGAATAACGTGTGAAAGAGTATAGTAGCGTGTGTGAGAGACGATAATATGTAGGGTGTGTGAAATAGTATAATAGTGTGTGTGTGAGTCTTTAGTAGTGTTTGTATGAGAGTATAATAGCATGTGTGAGACAGTATGTAGAATGTGTGAGTTTTAAGCAGCGTGTGTGAAATAGTATAATAGTGTGTGTGAGTCTATAGTAGTGTTTGTATGAGAGTAAAATAGCATGTGTGAGAGCATAGTAGTAAGTGTGAGAGACAATATTGTGTAGAATGTGTGAGTTTAAAGTAGTGTGTGTGAGTCTAGTTGTGTGTGTATGAGTGTATAATAATGTGTGAGAGTATAATAGCATCTGTGAGAGAGTACAGTAGAATGTGCGAGAGTATAGTAGTGAGTGTGAGAGACAATAATGCATAGAATGTGTGAGTTTAAAGTGGTGCATGTAATATAGTATAATAGAGTGTTTGGGTCTATGGTTGTGTGTTTATGAGAGTCTAATAGCATGTGTGAGAGGTAAGTAGTGTATGTGAGAGACAATAATATTATGTAGAATGTGTGAGTTTAAAGTAGTGGGTGTGTGTCTATAGAAGCATGTGTATGAGAGTATAGTAGTGTTTGTGTGAGAGTATGATGTTATATGTGAGAGCAAGTATAATTGACTTCTCATAAGACAACGTGTTAAAAATACAAAGCGCTTGTGAATAGAAAAATAGAAAAAGTGGTTCTAGAAACCTTGCAAACAATCCAGTCCGGCCAGGGTCTTCTCGCTTATTTCCGTTTGAAAGAAAACCTAGCAAACCAAAAAAAATGAGAGAAGAAGAAGAAGAAGGTTAGTGCTGTGCGGAGGCATCGGTGGGGAAAAACTGCAGTGAGTCAACATGATCGGGTCACAAGAATGTGATTAAGGCCGGGATGCGTGAGTGCACTCTCATGCAGCGCCTGGGTCATGTGCTCCCATAAACCTGCGCCTGGACTCCTCTTCGGGATTCTGCTTTCCTTGCCTCTTTTCGGAGGGGGGGGTCTACGGCGGGCGCCGCTCCATATTCCGAAATTTGGATGCGAATAAACCTTGGCGGGAAACCAAAAATATCAAGGCGGAGGTGTCAAAGACGAGGACCGCGGGACAAATCGGGCCCGCCGAGGGTTTCGATCCGGCTTGCGCAGAGAGAAGCACAAGAGACAAACGAGCTGCGTGTTTACATGACATCAAGTGTGATGTCACCGAAGCCTGGTGCCATTCGCAAAACTGGATTTCTCTCTCTCCCTTTCCTTCTTTCTCTCTTGAGCTCGTCCTCTCTTTCTCTTTCAAGTTCTCTCTTCCACTCTCTTTTTTCTCTTTCTCTCTTCCTCTTTCTCTATTTATTTTCTCTCCGTCTCTTGTGATTTATTTCCTTTCTCTTTTTCATTAATTTTGTCTTTCTTATCTCCTCTTTCTCATGTTCTCTCTTCCTCTTTCCCTCTCTTTCTCTCTCATGTTCTCTTCCTCTCTCTCTCGTTCATTTTTTCTCTCTGCCTCTTGTGATATCTTTCTTTCTTCTTTTTCTTTCTCTTTGTCTTTCTCCTCTTCTCTTTGTCTTTCTTTCTTTCTCTTTGTCTTTCTTGTCTCTTCTTTCCCTCTCTCATGTTCTCTCTTCCTCTATCTCTATTTTTCTTTTCTCTCTCTGCCTCTTGTGATCTTTCTTTCTTGTTTTCTCTTCCTTTCTCTTTGTCTTTCTTCTTTTCTCTAGGTCTTTCTTTCTTATCTCCTCTTTCCCTCTCTCTTTCTCATGTTCTCTCTTCCTCTCTCTACTTGTCTTTTTTCTCTCTGCCTCTTGTGATCTCTTTCTTTCTTTCTCGCTGTCTTTTCTTTCTTTTTCTTTGTCTTTCTTTCTTTCTTTCTTTCTTATCTCCTCTTTCCCTCTTTCTCTCTTCCTCTTTCTTTTTTCTTTCTCTCTTCCTCTCTCCATTTCTCCCTTTTCTCTGTCTCTTGTGATCTCTGTCTTTCTCTTTGTCTTTCTTTCTCTTTGTCTTTCTTATCTTCTCTTTCCCTCCTTCTGTATCTCATTTTCTTTCTCACATTTTCAATGTAAAAAGTATTCTTTAGTGAATTATCAAACTGATATATATATATATATATATATATATATATATAAATATATATATATATATATATATATAAATATATATATATATATATATATATATATATATATATATATATAAATATATATATATATAATTATCCCTTTTACCACTAGGGTTGTAGGGGCACCATTTCCTGTGGTGTGTCTTGGGCAAGTACAGCCTGGTGGCACCTATCATAAGCAATATATATATTTACTATTTATTTTGTTTGAAAAAAATCATATATTCTCATTCATAGATCATTGTTTCAGAAAAACTATGTATCAAGAGTACTAAAGATATCAGCACCAGATATCGAAACATAGTAGTCCTGAGACGCACCAAAACCTCCTTAAAAATTATTTAAATAACTTATTTTCGGTCCCCAAAAAGTGAAAAATTGAATTGTGTAACGTTGCCAGAAAAAATAAATAAATGTTTTATTTATAAAAAATTAAGGTGAGTGTAATTATTAAGGATTACCTTATTTTCCATACTATGAAGCACACCTAAAAAAACGAGAATTTTCCAAGAATTTGAGAGTGTACCTTTAAGACCAGAAAATATGATTAATCCAATTGGAAATTCATCATTACAATGAAATGTTTCTTATGAATGAATGAAATCATTTTAGAGGTGTAAAGAGATTCCATCATGTGAGTTTATGTTCAATTTTATTTCCTTTTCTTACGTAAGCCTGGTTCCTAAGGTAGTTTTAATGTCAAAGTCCAGGGCGGCTTTTACAGTGTCACGAGAAATTCAAGATCTTTCCAACAAAAATCTCGCGCAAGACAAAATCCAAGTATTTCCAGACCCTACCACTAGAGGGAGTCTTGTTCCAGGTAGTACGAGCGTTTCCCACCATAAAGACCTGTATTTTTATGTCCAAATACTATTTGAATGTGTTTTTAGCGATCAGTAAGATGTGATATAATAGCCCGACGTTGAAGGGCATTGTATTTGGGCGAGGTTGTCGGGCCGTGGTTTGTTGAAAAAGCGCCAGGGAGCCACTAGGGAAAGCCAAAGAGCCGCATGCAGCTCCAGAGTCGCTTGTACACGAAAAAAGGTGTTCAGGGATTGTGTTGGTATTTATTGGGGGTGCTTTGACATGAAACCTAGCTAAAAACACTCCCAGAGGCCTAAAGTACTACTGTGTAAATTTTCAAGAAAAACGGTTCCGCCGTTACGGAGCCTATAAGCCACATACAAACAAACACACACACTGGATTTATATAGTAGTTTAGGTGGATATTTTAGGACAATTGAGCTGCCCGCAGACCTTCTCTGAAAATAGCTCACCAGTGCTGGGTGATGGTGATTTTCTACTCAAATGAAGTCTATTGAACCCTATTTTAAATAATGACAGGAAATACAACAAACTAAGTTCCAGGTTATAGGTTTTATAAAGAGAATGAACAAAAAACGTGCAGTTTCTTTAGCTAACTACCAACTATTTTTTTTTAGCTTTGTAGCTAGTTATTTTCCTACCCTTTTAGCCATTTATCAAACTATATAACTAGCTCTTTACATTTTTTGCATGCTATCTAGCTAACATTCCACCCTTTTTGCTCGATATCCAGCTAAATGTTGGCCTCCTTTCTAGCTAGCTACCTCGCTTTTTTTTAGCTTTCTATCTGGCTATTTAGTTTTTACTGTTTTACCTAGCTATCTAGCTTCCTTTTAGTTTTTTACCAGTTTACCTTTCTAGCTAACAATCGCGCCACCTTTAATTATTTATCCAGCCATCAAGCTTATTTGCTATTTCAATTCTTTTTTATCGAACTGGGTGTCCTTTGCGCTAATTAGGAACAAAAATTAGCACTTTGATTGATGAGGGTTAGATAGTTTAGCTTAAAATTACCGTAGATTTAGTTAGATTTAGATTCGAGGTTAACTTGGACGATATCTGTAGGCTGGGAACGGATCAATTGGTTTTCAGTTATTTCCTATGGTGAAAACGTGTTCAAGATACGAACATTTCCGAAATGTCACAATAGATGATCCTTATAAACTGTAATATACAGTCATCCGAGTGTTTTTGATGCGCCTCGTTGAGAATAATGTCATTCCGGACAAAATACTGACAGTTTTCCGATGGTGGTCTTCTCCTCTTTGGCGTCGTGAATCCCGGCCGCTCCATTTTGCTCGGGCGCATCCAGGTCCACCTCCACCATGGCCGCTTGGCCGGCCGGCAGGACCCCGCTGCACAAACACAATCCAACGTGAGGGGCTCGCACCCCCGACTCTTACGAGAGGACGCTCTAGTTCACAGGTGTCAAACAGGCGGCCCGCGGGCCAAAACAGGCCCGTGAGACAACACTCAGAGAAGCACAAGAGAAAAACAAGTTTCAGGTTGAAATATGTGTAAAGTAAGCTATTTTTAGTTGTGTATTTCTCAGATTCCTATGCTATGAAATCAACTTGTTAAACCTGTTTTTCTATTTCCAATATGCAAGTACAGTGGAACCTCGGTTTTCGAACGCCTCTCAGTTCGAACAAATCGGCATCCGACCAAAAATTTCGAGAAATTCTTGCTTCGCCGTTCGGTCAAAAAATCGGAGTTCGAACGCCGGTAATGCGTGAGTGCGTACGCTAGGATGCGATGCTGAGCGGCGTACGGGTGGAGATGGCTCTTTTCCTGACCAACTGTTATCGCGTGCGGACGTGCTTCGTTTTGCTTTCGCTTTTAATATAGGTGTACAAAGTGTTTTAGCCCCTAATTAGGCCTCCGAAGAAAGTCAGTGCAAGCAGCAAAGTTGCTACAGGTGAAAAAAGAAAAGTAGTGCGTACAACTATTGCATTTAAGAAAGAAATAATAGCAAAATATGAAGGAGGTGTGCGAATGTCTGATCTTGCCTGCGCCTTCTGCTGACCACCACAAAGGTAAGAAATCCTATTCATAATTCTTTTCTTTATCCTTTTTTTTTATCTTTACACGTTCATGTTAGCGTAATCTTTCGTACGGAAGATTACGATAACGCGAACGTACGATTAGCCCGGGTTAGCTTTATGTTTATGTTCAACATTCAAGGTAAACATTCAGGGTGTTGGAACGGATTTAAACGATTTACATTATTTTTAATGGCAAAAATGATTTCGGTGATCGAACGAATCGGTTTTCGAACAGGGTTCTGGAACCGATTATGGTCGAGAACCGGGGTTCCACTGTAATCATCACACACACACACATAGTCACGTTTCAAAGATCCATATTTTCAGTCTAATTCCATTGTTTTGAATACGTTTTCAATGTTTTTCTATTGTATGTAATGTAATACGGATGGGCGACTCCATCCATTCACTGCTCATGCGTGAAATCTCAATAACCACGCCTACTGACCCGGATGTTGTCAGTTCGGCCTGGGCGGCCAACCAAGATGGCGCCCGGGCCGGGCTCCTGCATTCGCGAAGTCGTTTTAAACTTTATAAATGCCTCGACTTGAATGTTTTTGCCAGCAATGAGTTTATATCTTTATCAACTCCGACAATATGTCAACTTGATGTTACCAAAGCCAGGTTCCTCTCACAAAAACACTGTACTTGTATTTGTTGCTCTCTCTCTCTCTCTCTCTTTTTTTCCCACCCCCTTTCTCCCACTCTCTGTCTCTTTCACTCTATGTGTCTCTCTTTTTCTCTTCCTTTGTTGCTCTTTGTCTCTTTCTCTCTCTGTGTCTTTTTAACTTCATTTGCTCTAACTTCCTTTTTTCTTTTTCTCTTTCTCTCTTCCTACCCTTCGTGCTTTCTTTTCTCTTTTCTCTCCTTCTGTCTTTCCATTTATCTTTGTCAAGTCAAGTCATTTTTATTTGTATAGCCCTTAATCACAAAGAGTCTCAAAGGGCTTCTCAGGTTATTACACAGACTATTTTTTTCCAGACTATTATTACACCATCCCCTGATCTGGAACCAACATGAGGGCAAGGAAAAACTCAACATGAGGAAAATGAAGAAACCTTGAGAAGGGACCGCACATGTGGTGTCCCCCTTCCCTTTGGATTTCTTTCTTCCTCTCCCTTTCTTTTCCCCCTCTCTTACGACTTCTCTTTTTATCTCTTTCGTTTCTCACGCTCTTTCCCTCTCTCTCTTTCTTTGTCCCTCTCTCTCTATTCTTTTCCCTCCCTCTTTCTCTTATTTTCTTTATCTCTCTTTTTCTCTCTCTTTAATCTACTAGTCCAGCCCCCGACCGAATGTTTGTTCTATCGTGTGGCCCCCGAGTTAAAATGAGCGGCTAGCGGTTACCTCTTGTAGAGCTGTAGCTCGTCTTGGGCCACCATGAGCTGGGCCTTCAGCTGGTTCCTCTCCTGCAGGACCTCCTTCAGTTCTTGCATGGTGAAGCGAGGTCTGTTGGGGTCGTTCAGGTCCACCAGCATCTGATTGGCTCCCACCGCTTGCTGTAGTAAATAGTAAATGGTCTGCATTTCTATAGCGCTTTTCAAGTCAATGAAGACCTCCCAAAGCACTTTACAATGTGCTTCACACATACACATTCACACACACACTCACACGCCAATAGGGAGTCAGCCATGCAAGGCGCCGACCTGCTTATCGGGGGCATTAGGGATTCAGTGTCTTGCCCAAGGACACTTCCACATATAACATGCCCTCTACCTGATTCTGTTCTGTTCCAATTGTGTTGGACAAGACCACGTCTCGTTTTATTGTGATCTACTGTGTTTTATTGCCCATTTGTCATGATATTATTAAATCCCAAGAAATTAGTGATAAGGGAAAGTGGAAAACAGTGACAACGATCAAGACGAAAAAGGGAATGATTATTTTACTTTCTACCAGTAGATGATTCCTCATTACCTACATATTCAAATAGTTGTCATTGTTTAGCTTTACTATCTGTGATATTTGTATACGTACCAAATGATTTTTTTATTTTATTTGATTGACTATAAGGGATTTAATAGAATACAAATTAATTTTTTCTGAATGCAGTGGGGATTTTTCACAGGGATGGCTTGGGGTCAGTGTGGCCTGGAAAAGAATTATGTTTACAGAAAAACAAGAATGAGGACAAGAGGTGACGCGGGAAAAGGAGACAAGGTTTCTGATAAGCTTTCTTGTTGTGAGTCCTTCAGACATGGCGGCGTCTTTTGGCGAGGAGGTGGCGACTGGGTGGAGGCCACGTGAGAAGTCTGCCAGAGGAGAGGGTGAAGCTGGCACCCTGACTCACCCCATGGGGGGGGGCCTTCGTGACGCACTGGTCAGACGAGGTGGGGAGTTCCTGGCCCGCCCACGGGAGGAGTCAGCACGCCCCATGGGAGGGGCCGATGCCCCGACGTGTCAAAAAGACGGAGCACGGAAGACGAAGAGACAAGACAGACAGACAGGAGCAGAGATGAAAAGATGGGGGGGGGGGGTCGACAAGACTAATTAGACTAATTTGACAATAGTTTGGCTAAATTTGATGGAATTCACTTAATAATAAATTAAGAAAATAAATCTGCCCCCGTGTCAATATTTTTTCCCTAATATCAAGAAAAAAGCACGCATTGTTAGGAGAATAAAGTTGTGTTTGGTTAATGGAGTCAGATAACTAATTCGAACAATTTGGTAAACGCTACATTTGTAATATAGTTTTTCCCCTAACAATTTATAGTTTAATTCCTAACAGTACACATTCTGGTAACATTTTGTGTATTTATAGTTGTGTAGGTACATATTTATAGATGTTTAAGTCGACATTTTATTCATATTATGAGTATTTATGTTTGCTTAGTACAGGCTTCATACATATTTTGGGTATTTATAGTTGTTTAAGTATATCTTAAGTATGTATTGGAACTGGAATCTATGAGACATTTAGGATTGTCTAGGTGCACGTTATATGAATATTTGGGATGGATTTTCTTATCAAGGTACACTTTTTATAAATATTTGGGATATTTATAGTTGTTTTGGTACACACTGTGTGGATGTTATGCGTATTTCTGGTCTTTTAGTAAACGCTTGATAAATATTTTGCGTATTTATGGTTGTTTAGTAGTGACAACAGTAATGGCCTTGGTAAGCTTCTCTTTAGATTGGCCAAATTCAAGCACTTTCAAGGCCAAATTTTCCAGTAAGGAAGAAATCCAGCACCGATCAATAGAAGGTTTTATTTGTATTTTTTGGGACTACAATAAAGTCACTATCTTGCTCCTAGCACATACTTTGTGCTTTTTTGTGCTTTTCCTCTCTACAATTATTGATCTTTTTGTTTTAATGGGCCGCTATATACTGAGATGAATTCTGCCATTCTGTTTTAACAATGCACGTAAGGCTTGACTACTTCACACTTGTTAACAAATACAGGGAAAAGGCTTTATAGGTGTTGGGTAATAAGAGAGATCAATATGGAAGACAAAAAAAGTACTGTATGTGTAAAAGCAGAAAAATGAGCCAAATTTTGACTCATTTGAATGATATTGATTGCTCCAAAGCAGAGTGCATTTAATCTTTCAATCTTCAAGAGACTGCTGATATTTAGCTTTTAGTTTTACTTATATATCTATTTTTTCACGTGTTCAGAGGATCTGTGTCTAAATTAGCTAAAATAGAATTGTAAATGTCTCATCTCAAATGGGGCAGCACGGCGGCGCAGTGGTTAGCGCGGGTGCGGCACAGTTCAGTCTTGGGAACCTCCTGTGTGGGTTCAAATCCAGCTACGAGACTTACTGTGCGGAGTTTGTATGTTCTCCCCGTGCTTGCGTGGGTTTCCTCCGGGCACTCCGGTTTCCTCCCACATTCCATAGACATGCATTTCAGGTGGATTGGCCGGTCCAAATTGTCCCTAGGTGTGAATGAGCGAGCGAGTTGTCTGTCCCCGTGTGCCCTGCGATTGGCTGGTAACCAGTTCAGGGTGTCCCCTGCCCACTGCCCAATGATTGCTGGGATGGGCTCCAGCACCCCCGCGACCCTACTGAGGATAAGCGGTGCAGCTAATTGCAGAATTACATGCTTTTTTTGTTTTTTTCTCAGCTTTGATTGACATTTTAGTGCACTGAAGGAATTATTTGATTAAACTAAACTATGGAATTCTTGTCTCACTGTACTTTTCCTCGCTTTGTTGATCTGTGCCTCTTTCATGAGTCATCAGGTAATTTTTGTGATAATTACATGGTTTTCTTGCTTTTTTATGTTTATATTTATCAGCTTTGATTGACAGTTTTATGCATGGACTAAATTATTTTATCAAATTAAACAATGGAATTCTTGTCTCACTGTGATTTTCCTCACCTTGTTGGTCTGTGCCTCTTCCATAAGTAATACATGGTGTAGGTGAGAATTACATGCTTTTCTTTTTTGTTGTTGTTGTTGTTTTCTCTGCTTTGATTGACATTTTCAAGCATGGAAGGAATTATTTGATCACACTAAACTATGGAATTCTAGTTTCACTGTGATTTTCCTCACCTTGTTGGTCTGTGCCGCTTCCATGAGTCATTACGTAATGTCCGTGAGATTTACTTGGTTTTCTTGCTTATGTTTTTGTTTGTTTTTATCAGCTTTGATTGACATTTTCATGCATGGAAGAAATTATTTGATCAAACTAAACTATGGAATTCTTGTCTCACTGTACTGTTCCTCGCCTTGTTGGTCTGTGCCTCCTCCATGAGTCATTACGTAATATGTCCGTGACATTTACATGGGTTCCTTGCTTATGTTTTTGTTTTTTTTTTATCAGCTTTGATTGACATTTTCATGCATGGAAGAAATTATTTGATGAAACTAAACTATGGAATTCTTGTCTCACTGTGATTTTCCTCGCCTTGTTGGTCTGTGCCTCTTCCAAGAGTTATTACATGGTGTTCGTGAGAACTACATGGTTTTCTTAATTGTTTTTTTGTTTGTTTGTTTGTTTGTTTTTCAGCTTTGATTGTCATTTTTATGCATGGGAGGGATTATTTAATCAAATTCTCGTCTCACCGTGCCCTGGCCAGCGGAGCGTTCCGCGACGACGCGATCCAGTTCGCTCTTCAGGTTATCCCTCTCCATTTTCAACTCCTCCAGGGACAAGTTGTACTTGTTGACCATCGTCTCGAGCATCTCCAACACTCGCACGATTCGAAACTGAAGTTCGGAAACTTCCTCGCCTGTTCTGCTGATCTTCAGCAAGTCTCGCCCGACCACGTAGGAGATGTCGTAAACGTCCTCCGCGCTCAGCTCCAAGGCGTCTTTTTCAAACGCCAAGGCGGGCGACGACTCCTCGTCGAAGTCCATCCTCGAATTGAGGAAAAAGGGGAAAGAACGAAGGTTTCCGGTTATCTTCGTCCTGTTTTAACGGTCCTGGCGGCACATCTCGCATAACGCGTCCGCCGAGGGCGACTGCTAGCCTGGCGAAGAGGAGCGCTGGTGTCCTAGCTACAGGTGAGAGAGTTCGAAGACTAACGGGACGAGTTGAGATGATACCCCTCATCGCGACTCTCACCGACTACATTTTTTTCGTTGTGTGTCGACGATTGTATTTGCTCAACATCCAACTCTCGTGGCGTTTAACTTTATTTAGAAATGTTTCGGTTGGAAAATAATTAGGAAGACTTCGGAAGATTACTATCTAAAGGGTTAATGAAGTCCTATGTGGTGCTAAAGGCGTAGCAAACGATTAGCCAATAGCATGTCAAATGTTGAATATCTAACCAATAACATTGCGAGGCTTCCGTCTTTTTTTCCCCAAAATCACCATGGCAACGGAAGTTCCAAACACTCCAAAATGCCTTAGTGCTTCATTCCACTTATCGTCTACTGTAACTCCAGAATTCGACCGGATTTTAGTCATGTCAAAGCGGTAAAATTGACTTGGGAAATAGTCAGTTAGGCTGCAAATTATTCCAAAATAAATCTGATGAAGATCAGGCGACGACCTTAATACGTAGTTAACTTTGTTGTTGTTCGTAGTTGACTAAATTACCTAATGAATTACAATAGGGATTTGAAAAATCTAGATCAGTGGTCACCAATCTTTTTGAATTGTAAGAGACCTGAAAATAAAAGGACTAGTAAAATTCAATTAAATACGTACATTATTATCATGGGCGTAACCAGTCCGTTTTGGGGGGTGCTAAAGCACCACTGAATACAACCCAAGCCCCCCAAATTGATCATATTTTTCCAACTCTTATTTCCTTTATAAAGGAGGCTTGAATATAATGGAAAATGCTAGGTAAAATATAAATAAATACAACAAAAATGTGAACAACACATCGTCAAAAAAACTCATCTGCCTGAAAATGGTTCACTCCATTTGATTCCTAGCGCCGCTCTCGCCGCTACTCCTCTCGCCTTTCGCTCGGCTAATGTTACTTCATTTGCGGCATAGCGGCGAAGTCTGTGGAGGTTCCGTGCTATCACAGTGATATTTTGTTATTATGAAGCCTAAGAGTGCCATAATTTAATCAAAAAAGAAACATTCAATTAACAAAAACGGCCTCAAAACAAATATTTAATTAACAAAAACTGCCTTAAAATGAACACTCAAATAATAAAAACAGCCTTTTAAAATAAAAATCCTTTAGCAAAATATTATAAATAAAATGTTATAATTAAATGTTACATTTGAAATCATATTAATGGATTTTTTTTAACCAGCAAGACACTGTGGGTGCTCACCACCCCCTAATCTCTGAACCTAAAATCACGTTATTATTAAAATTAGAGGTATAAAGTTTAGCAAAGTAAATTGTATGTGCTAACGGTAAGTATTGAAACGTTGTATTGGTGTTGATAATTATACTGAATGTTGGTATCAGTTTGTAAATGTGAATTGTCTGCATTTCTATAGCGCTTTTCAAGTCACTGAAGACCTCCCAAAGTGCTTTACATTGTGCTTCACACTTACCGATTCACACCGATAGCAGTGTCAGCCATGCAAGGCAACTACCTGCTGATCGGGGGGGCATTCAGGTTTTTGGTACTGTTATGGTAAATGGTCTGATTTTCAAGTCAATGAAGACCTCCCAAAGCGCTTTACAATGTGCTTCACACTTACTCATTCACACACACACTCACACACCAATAGTGAGTCAGCCATGCAAGGCACCTACCTGCTTATTGGGGCCATTAGGGATTCAGTGTCTTGCCCAAGGACACTTCGACCTATAGCACGGAGGAGCCAGGAATCGAACCTGCAACATCTTGATCACTTGATCTCTACCTCCTGAGCTAATACTGCCCTCACCTCACCTCGCTTATGCACACCTATGGGGCAAATTCAGTTTTTGGAATGTGGGAGGCATGGAAAGAACATGCAAACTCCGCACAGGAAGCCCAGTCGCTGGATTTGAACCCATGACCTCAGAACTGTTCCACGGACGCGCTAACCACTCATCTATCGTGTTGCCGGAAACCATTCAGAGCTTTGTATTTGTTGGGACAAGCTGCCATCTAGCAGACAAATGTAGTATGTTAGCATGAAAAACAATCATTCAGCGCAGTAAAAAATTGGAGAATGCCAAATTCTGTTCAAATATGTTTTCTATTGTTATTAAGGGCTAAACTGTTTTTTTAATCTAATTTCGTTTTAAATTGGATACAGCCTAGCTCTGGGACATAAAAGCAAATATGCAAATGGTTGAGTAAGTTAAACGTAGAGAATGCAAACAATGCAATATAAATGGCAATCGTAGATTGAACTTGTCTTACTATTAATTGATGAATCACCCGTTGAGTTTTTTGAAATATCAAGTCACTGTAGTACATTTTTTTAAATATATATTTTTTGAGGAAAGATATTGACCACTTGATCCCAAGATGAGCGCTCTACCTCCTGAGCCAATGCCGTTACTGGTTTGACATGCATTCCTAAAACAACTTATGTCATTACTGTGTTGTTACTATGTTGTTATTGTGTTATTACTAGGTTGTCATTTGAGGAACTAGGGTTAAAATAGTCTCAGTCTACATCATGCCAGTTTAAATTCAATTTCCTAGAAAACCACAATGACTCATCATTGATGAGATATTGTGCTACACGAGCATTACGTTGGTGACCCCTAATCTAGACATTAGACTTATCTAGCAAAGACAAATAGCATTGTTTCTAATTAACTAGCTATTCTAAGGGTTCCTTGAGAATAAACACAATCACAGATATTCCCATTAATAGCTATGGCGCTTGTTTTATTTAATACTGCACTTGCTCACTAAAAAATGAGAGGAACAAGTGCCAATTTGTTTTGTGACACCATGGACATTGGAATGATTTCAATCGGGAGAAAAACGTGTAAGTGCTATTTAAGAATAGTTTGCATCGAATGTAAAATGAGAAGAATTTGAACGTGTGGAAAAGTGTGCAGATTTAGACGAAGATTTTGAAATCGGAATAAGGTGATTTGTTTGAGGATGTGTCAAATGGCAGGAGAAATTATTTTCGATACGGCACAAAAATATGAAAATCTGACTGCTCGAAAACAAAAATACAGAATTCAAAAAATTAAAACCTTTACGACAACGTTGAAATGTGACAAATGAGACACCTGGAATGTTTTCCAACACTGTAGTCAAGATTTTAACTCATCCACTTTCAAAGACAGCGATAGATCTCCAAGATCTATCTTAAATTCAATGCCATTGATTGCTTTAGATGTCAATACTATTTTTCATTTAAAGGTGGCGTATGGAATTTGGAACTTTTTTACTCGCTGATGCAATCTTCTGGCTTGTGTCATTATTGCAGCTCCTTATGTTGCACGTGCAGGTACGTGCATTTCTAAGACGCGCTCAAATAATTCATCTTTTTTGGAGGTTCAGGTTGGCGTTTGGACTTCACTTGAAACAGGCCTTTTCTTACTTTCAACATTTTCATGCGACACTAACAAAACACTGGGGTGACGAGCATTAGATCACTCTCCACGCCCCCTTCCCCATTTCCTCCAACATGTTTTCCGCAGCCCGAACAGCAGAGATGAAAAGCAGATAGGCACAGTGGCAAAATTGTTTTTATAAAGGCTCTTTGAACTCAGATATTGTTAACACATACTGTACTCATAGAAAATACTCCACTTTCAATTTTTAAGGACACCTCAAACGACACTCCCCACCTTTAAGTAGGCTGGAAATGAGTTTACAAGCTAAATATCTAATACTGTATTGCACCCAGCCACTCGATTGATTCATTAGTGAATCCTTTGACCACCAGCATCGTAGGAATACCATTTCCTGTGGTGTGTCTTGGGCAAGTACAGCCTGGGGGTGCCCATCACTCCCCAGGCTAACACATGTTTCCACCCAGTCTTGAACCGGGGACCTTTCGCATGTTAGGCAAATGCGCTAACCACTGCACTGCAGAAACATGCAAATAGATTTACAAAAAAGAAAAGGAAAAAAAGCATCTTTTCAATAAATCAATTGTTGAAAGAAATTGTCTGTTCAGTACTGTACATCTGTTGGCACTTCCGAGCTGACTTGCAGAATACATATGAAATGTCATACGGAGGAAATGAGGCGTCTGATTGGCAGCAATGTCGGGTCGTCTGCGATTAAGCCAGCAGCTACCATGGGCATGATGGCTGTGAAGATTCTGGAGAAAGGAAAACCAGCGTGTTCAAATCTGCTCCTCTCGAGAAAAATCGTGGATGTGCCATACTCACAGGTGGCGGATTTGGGATTCTGGCGGATCTGGCTGCAAAGACGATTCGCCGAGGAGGCAGCTCACATCCTCTGAATCCTCGCTGCGGATAAGATCGGGTGCAGAAAGGGACATTTTCAGTGTATTCTACGTTTGTATGTTTTGTCATTTGGACAAAAATCATGGCGGTGTCAGAAGCCGTCTTCTAGGCGAGGGTTGTCAAATTTGTTTTAGCCTGGGGGGCCACATGGCAGAAATCTTTTTAGGAATTTAATTAAAGTATGTTAAAAAAGAGAAAGAAAGACAGAAAAAGACAGAAGTAAAAAAATGAGAGAACGAGTGAAATAAATCAAATGAAAAAGAGGGAAGGGTTCAAAGAGAGAGAAGAGAAAATGAGAGAGAGAAAAGGGATAAAGAAAGAAAAAGCTCTCTCTCTCTCTCTCTCTCTCTCTCTCTCTCTCTCTCTCTCTCTCTCTCTCTCTCTCTCTCTCTCTCTCTCTCTCTCTCTCTCTCTCTCTCTCTCTCTCTCTCTCTCTCTCTCTCTCTCTCTCTCTCTCTCTCTCTCTCTCTCTCTCTCTCCTCCAGAATTCGACCTGATTTCAGTCATGTCTACGTGGTAAAATTGACTTAGTCAGTTAGGCAGCAAATGATTCCAAAGTAAATCTGATGAAGTTCAGGCGACGACCGTAAAATGTAGTTGACTTGGTTAATTTAGTCAACTACGAACAACAACAAATGAATTACGGTAGGGATTTGAAAAATTTAGACCAGTGGTCACCAACCTTTTTGAATTGTAAGACTTGAAAATAAAAGGACTAGTAAAATACAATTAAATACATACATTATTGTTATCTTGGGTTGAACCAGCCCGTTTTGGGGGGTGCTAAAGCGCCCCTAAATTCAACCTAAGCCCCCCAAATTGATCGCATTTTTCAAACTCTTATTTCCTTTATAAAAGAGGCTTAAATATAATGAAAAACGCTAGGTAAAATATAAAAAAAAAATTAAAAATAAAATGTGAACAACACAGCATCAGCGTGCCTTTAAATGGTTCAGTCCATTTCATTTGTATTCGTAATTTATTTATTTAAAAGATGCAAGATGCTTTTTTCCTTTTCTTTTTTTGTAAATCTATTAGTGTGCATGTTTCTGCAGTGCAGTGGTTTCTTTCTCCCTTTTTTCTTTTTCTCTAATCTACTAGTCCGGCCCCCAAGAGAATGTTTGTTCTATAATCTGGCCCCCGAGTTAAAACGAATTTGACACCCCTGATGTAAAGTAATGTAGACCGGGGCTTTAGGACACTGTGCCTGATTCATGAAGGTGAAAAGATAGAAATGTGAAGATATTTCCTAATAAAGTAATTACTATTATCAATAAATCATCTTCTCAGTTACATCAAATGTTTGTATGTGAATGGGTAAATCTTCCCCTACTAATTGTATTACTTCATCGATTTTTGCGCAAATTCCTTCCTCTGAAAAAAGTACCTCTTGTAATAGGCAAGCTCCTCCTCCAGGTGGAAAACTTGCGCCTTGAGCTGGTTTCGCTCCAGCAGGACATCGCTAAGCTCCTCCACAGTGAAGTGAGGAGCTTCCGACTCCGCTGCCTCCTCCGTGGGCGCTTCCTCCTGCACAAAGGAAATGAATGTAGCACAAAATATACGAACATTTTTATAGATATCCTTCAGGACTTCTGTCTTACCGGTAGGAATTCAGTCTTGACCGTGTCCTGCTGACTGCTTTTTGCTCTTTCGTCCACTGAGCTGCTGAAGATGTTGGGAAGATTCTCCAAGCCATCTGCGTCTTTTCTGCACTCGGCCCAAACCGAGTTAGCCTTGATGCAGTCGAGCGCCTCAATTTAGGACACCGGGAAAATATGCCAAAATGCACAATTTAAGCACACCCCAAGCACTTAACCATATAGTGAAAATGCTTGTATTGGATAAAGAATTTGAAATTGAGTGTAATTATAATTCGAAACTACATGAGCATTAAGTTGAAAATTATTTACATTTTAAAATCCGAATAACCAAAAACTTTTGACAGCACCAAAAAATTCTTAGAGGACAAAACATACCTAAATAAAATAACTGCATGGAGATGAAACATTGTCAGAATGAAAAAATACCAATATTTTAAAAATAATGGAAAAAGATAAACCCTGCACAATTAAAACAGCTCAAAAATGGGTTGAAAATTAAAAAATAACACCGAAAACGACATTATTTACAAAATATTGATGCATATTTTACATGATTAAATATAGACGATAAAAACCTGGGAAAATACCCAAATTAAATAAATACCATAAACAAAATATTTGAGAAAAACACGGGAAATGTGTTGTGATAAAACATAAATTTACAGTGCAAACAAATTATTAAAAATAGAAAACGGATGTTAATAATTAAACAGAAAATGTAGGGGTAAAACAAACTAAATACGAGGAGAGACTCAATCTCCTGCAAAAAACGATCATTGCAAATATTCTACTGCCCTCTAACGGTCAGAATTGGAGTTAAACCTGGATTTAAGAACGGAAAAATGCAAATGTTGTAAAAATAATTGGAAAATCAAACATTGAATTCAACATACCCAGAAAATAAATGAAAAGTAAAATGATACAATTATAAGTTTGCGAATTGATACAATATTTACACGTACTGTACATCATTTATTTAGAAAATAACTTGATTGGACAAAGCAGACTGTACAGAAATACAAAAAGGAGACCTGAAAATTTAAAACAAAAAATAAGAAATAGACAAAATAAGGAGAAAAATAAATGTAATGGCAAAGCGAACTCACCAAAAAGCAGTGTCCAAAACATTTTTAAATGTCCAGAATTGATATCTAATATTTGCACGAAAACACATTTCATAGTGCCCTGTTTAGGTGTAGCATGCACCTGTTCTCATGGGCGCGATGACGCTTCATCGGACAATGTCATAAAAACTAATGCTAGCTGCCGTTAATCACAAGGAACGAAGAAACGTACAGACGCTTCCCCTACTTACGACCATTCGACTTACGTAAAACGGTAGATTCTAATATTTTTTTAGGGACATCGAAAAATATCCGGACATTGCTGTAAGTTAGATTTTGTATTGTGTGCACCATTTTCCGAGTAAAGGACATTACTGTAGTACTGTAGTCATCCGTGTGGCGCTGTGAGAGGTCACTCAGCATCCAGTCCGAAGAAGAATTTCGGCTTCGACTTCCTAGTTTGTGTGTAATGTAAACACACTGCACTGTATCTCCAGCACGCTAAGAACTCTGACGTTTTTATTGTTTAATATCTCGCGCGTCCATTCAATATGGTTGGTGTAAAGTGTAAAGAAGAGGCGAGCCATTTCTTTTGAAATGAAAGTGGAATAAGAAAGATTAATGCAGTTTTGAAAACGGTTGGATTGCTTTTTTTTTCGTCCACTTTTTATCACTGAGGAGGAAGTCACCTAACTCTTCCAAAAGTAAGTTAAACATGACTTGACTGTAAAGATAAATAAGTTATTTGTGTCGCCCTTAATCACAAAGAGTCTTAAAGGGCTTCACAGAACACAGAATGTCAACGTCTAATGTGTAGCTTTGTTTTTCTGTACTATGCTTTATCATTCAGTCTGCTTTGTAACGTTATACAGCATATTATTTTATAAAATATATATATATATTTTTTTTTTTTTAGTTTTTAGCCTTTCATTCATCATTCAAGTACTTTTCGACCTTTGAAAACACAACATTAAAATTCAAGCATTTTCATGAACCTGTAAAAAGACTGTTTTCCATAAAACTCTTCTCAATTTCACCTGCGGAGACGTCCTGGAGCCAGATGAGGTGGAGAAGCTTTCCTCCATCTCGGCCACCTCCTTCTCCAGTTCCAATTCCTGCCGCTCCTTCCTTAATCGCTTGAGCTCATGCTGCAAGGCGACTATTTCGCGTTGGCGGGCCTGGGCTGCCGCTTCCAGCTCTACCCTCCGCCGTGTGGCCGCCTTGCAGTGCGCCTCCACCGTTCCCAGTCTTTGACGGAGATTCTGATTGATCCCAATCAGACGATGTTGCTGTATCTGGAGCTGGGACAAAAAGGGTGTAACCCAAAGGTCTAATAACAAATAGCTCCAAAAAGAACCCCATTTGGGTCAAGAGTAGACCAATCCACTACTTGGGTTATGTTGACCCAGCTTCCTGTAACGAGGACAGCAGAGAAAATAATCGGGACTACACTTCCCTCCATTCAGGACATTGGCCAGAAGCGCTGCCTATCCCATGCTAAGAACATTACCAGGGACCCGTCTCACCCCCATCATGGACTGTTCACTCTGCTAGCCTCTGGGAAGAGGTTCTGCAGTGTGCGGTGCAGGACCACCAGGCTCCGCAATAGTCTAGTCCCCCTGGCCATTAGACTGTTAAATGGTCAATCTAACATATAGTTAACTTAAATCTAAACGGCTGCTAATCTGACTTTTTGCACTACTGGCAGTTTTTTATAGCTTGCCACTCATTGCACATTGCTCTCTGCACTATGGTAATTACAGCGTTATTGTTACAGTGTTAATGTTACTGTGTACCTGACTTGTTAACCTGACTGCCCATTTTGCACATCTGGTTAGCTACTCTTCTTGCACTATCGGCACTATGGTAAATTACTATACGTAGCCAAAATACAATACAACTTTATTTATATCTGTACATTCAAGGAAACTGTGGGGGTCAGATGCATCGACATTTCGTTCTGTATACACGTGTACTAGAATGACAATAAAGTAGATCTGAATCTGAATCTGAATCTGTACCTGGGATGTTTTATTAAACAAAATCTGGATAGATTCTTCTGAAAACAAAAATAATAGCGATAATTCAAGAAAAAATAATTATCTTGTAAAAAACAAAATTAAAATTTGAACCCCCCATTTAGAAGTAATTCAGGGAAAAAAAACATGGGTTATTTTTTAAATATCACAGACTAAAAAATTGTCCGCGGGAAAAAAAAAAGGTTTTGTTTAGAACAGGGCTCACCAACCATTTTGAAGCTGAGAGCTACTTTTTGTTATTAAAAGGTTTAATAATTATGTTATTACCTCTTTATAAATATTAGGAGTGATTTTAAAATGGGCTCAAGTAATCATTAAAACATTACCATTGTATCAAGATTAGACACTGAGTGATACACAAATATAAATTCAAAGCTAATTTTAAAGGGAATTTTAGAAGAATTGACAATGTATCTAATGGCAATGATGAATTGTTTAGCATACCGATTCGAAATCAAACTTCCAAGAAAATCGCAATGATACATCACTGATGAGCTATTTTCAGAACGAGTCCGGCGACTACTCAGGAATGAATCTTTTTGTTTTAACCCTCCAAATAATGTGTCATTTGTTCAGAGCAACCTAAACAATTGGAGTATCATACAAATAACACACAAAGTTGGTTATTTTGTTTCAAATTCCAACAAATCATTCAGTCTGTTTATATCATTAAAATAACAACCCCAAAAAGTATTACTGTTTTAAGGTGGGGTGCATCATTAGAGGTATCCTTAAAAACTTTAAAAGATTGTCTCTATAACAATACCCAACCAAGTTCAAAGAGCCTTTATATATTTTTTTTTTTCCCCCATCGCGCCTATTTGCTTTTGTCATACTTTTATCAGAGCTGTAAGTGACTTGCAACACGTTTGGAAGTAGGAAAGGGGGGGTGGAGGGTCATTTCATGCTTGTGTTTTTTTTGTTATTGTAGCATGAAAATGGTGAAAGTACGAAAAGGCCTGTTTCAAATAACGAGCAAACACTAACCCAAACCCAAAAAAAGTTGAAGAAAGAAGAGTTTATTCACGCACATCTAAGAAAAGCATGTACTTGCACGCGCCTCACCAGCAGCTTAATAAAGGCTGCAATGATGAGTCAAGCCAGAAAATGGCGTCAGCAAGTTGAAATTTTTCAAATTCTGGACAGCACCTTTAAAGAATTTTAAAAATATATATAGTCATTTGATTATATTTCATGTTAAAAAAACAGTTTGCATTTTATTAACTAATTGGCTTCAAAAAAATGACCCGCAAAATGTATTATGTACAAACAAACCAAGAAAAATTGATGAAAATAATTGAAGTAATAAATAGGTCCACTTTTGATTGCAAAGACACTCACCACCTCAAGGTCGTCATTTTTTAGCTTCAGGTCGTGTTCTTTGGCCTCAATTTCATCCCTTTGCTTTTCCACCAACTCATTGAGCCTGGTCATCACTTGCTTTTCCTTCTCCGTTGTCCCTGTGAAGACACGGTATATTTACCAATGACGCAAGAGGAAATAATATAGCTTCACAGTGATTTGTAGTGTGCGCTGTTTGGTAAATATAGCCATCGACAACGTGACAAGAATAACTTTCAGTGTAAGTTTCCCTCGGACAGAAATTGTCCACTCCTCTATATGTCCCCATCTGATACTGTAGCAGCCATTTTGGAACTGACCCTTTCTGTCTCCGTCTTCTTCGTCCTGCTCTTCGACAAGAACGTGGCCGGGAGCTCGACCGGTCAGCAGCTTCTTATTCTCAGCTTGGAGCTCAGCCATCTGCGAGAGGAGACCTTCAACCTCGGTCCTCCACACGTCCTCCACCTGCTCCAACTCCTGATGAAGAATAAACAAAAATACAACAGTGGCGTTGTTAATGCATGTGTTGCCTTGGGGTGGCGCTGTCTTTTTTACCTCTTCTTCTTATTCTACTTAAATTACAAGAAGCCGATTTCTACGGATTAATTTTCTTTATATTGATTATATACAGTGCAGTGAAAAAGTATTTGCCCTCCCTGATTTTTGTATTTTTTTTACATATTTATCACTCACAAATGTTTCAGATCATCAAACCAATTTCAATATCACACAGAGACAACACAAGGAAACACAAAAATGCAGTTTTCAAATGTTGATTCTGTTTATTAAGGCACAAATAAATCAAAACCTAGCCTATGTGAAGAAGTAATTGCCCTCCCTTGATGAATCAGAAAGAAACTGTGATTAACTGCTGTTCAGGGAAAGCTGTGTTCAATTCCACAGGCCACACCCAAAATTGATTGCCGCCACCTTTTTTGAACCAAGGACTCGCTTAAATTGACTCTGTTAGACAAAGTGGGGTAGATTAGAAAATCTCAAGAACGCAATTGGCATGCCACGATCCCAAAGAATTCCAGAAGAAATTAGAAAAAGAGTAATTGAAGCTTAGCAGTCCGGTAAAAGTCTCAAAGCCATTTCCGAGGCTGTAGGGCTCCAGCAAACCATTGTCAGAGCCATTATCCACAAATGGACAAAACCTAGGAACAGTGGCCAACCAAGATTACTCCAAGAGTGCGACAGCACCTCATTAAGGACCTCGAAAAATATCATTGGAACTGCAGGCCTCGCTGGCCTCAGTTAGGGTCAGTGTTCATGACTCCACTATAAAGAAAAAAACACAGGCCAAAAATGCTATCCATGGGAGAGTTCCCAGTCGAAAAACACTGCTGTCCCCAAAAAAACACAGTGTCATCTCACATTTGCCAAAAAGCATCTTGATTATCCTCAATACTTATGGAGAAACATTATGTGGACTGAGGAGTCAAAAATGTGATGGTATGGGGATGCTTTGCTGCCTCAGGACCAGGACAACTTTCTGCGGTTGACGGAATAATGAATTCTGGTGTCTAAGCGAATATGCTCTCAAACTCAAGTGCTCTTGGATCAGGCAGCAGGACAATGATCAGAAACATACCGGCAAGTCCACTTCTGAATGAGAAAAACAAATGAAGGTTGTGGAGTGGCCAAGTCAAGGTATGGATTTAAATCCAATTGAGATGCTTAAACAAGCAGTTCATGCAAGACAACCTTCCAATATGGGAGATTTGAGACAATATTGCAAAGTGGATGGGCCAAAATTCCTTCACAGCGTTGTAGGAGACTTATTACCAATTATCATAAACGTTTAATTTCTGTTATTGCTGCTAAAGGTGGCCCTACTCGCTATTAGGTTCAGGGGGCTATGACACTTTCCAGATAGGTTTTGATTTTTTTTGTCCCTTAATAAATGGAATCAACATTTTAAAACTGCATTTTGTATTCCCTTGGGTAGTCTCTCGGTGATACTAAAATTGATTTGATGTTCTGAAACCTGCGTGAGTGATAAATAAGCGAAGAAACACAAAAATCAGGAAGTGGGGGAAAT
Source organism: Urocampus carinirostris (assembly GCF_059441175.1). NCBI lineage: Eukaryota > Metazoa > Chordata > Actinopteri > Syngnathiformes > Syngnathidae > Urocampus > Urocampus carinirostris. The sequence continues at coordinate 33,673,382 of NC_142353.1, read as the reverse complement.
ACTTGTAGCGAGAGATTAAAATGAAGGACCAAGCAATTGAATGCGGTAATATTACTGAAGAGTTCATAACTAGCATTGAGTTTTGATAACCATAGATTTATTACACTGACAAAATGGTGTACTGAAGCTACTGTATAATATTTTTTTTAAAGCTGTCTCGAGGATGTTTTTTTTAAAGTACAGTACATGGAAAAGTGGTTGCAAGTGCAGTGCGCTTTGCCACTATTTATTATTGAAAGTGTGGAAGCAACGCTCAACCCCCTGGCACCATCAGAATTATTCGGGAGGGGCATTTATAGAACTATTATTATGTGCCGTTATCCTATTGTTTTTATTCTATAACCCTAACCTTGTGTTCACTCCATTCGTTGCTCCAGCGCACACAGGTTCCCTTTCTTTCCTGGTTTAAGTTATTTCTGTTACACTTTACATTATATGTGGGAATACCTTAACAGGCGTGTCCGTCACATCTCACTGTAGTGTAGAATCACAAGACACCCTGTTTGTACTATCAACACAACTATAGGGGTACTTGGCAAAAACCGCAACACAAACAAGGATAGTTAGAAAAACAAATGGCAAAAATCCTTCAGTGAAGGACAAAATACTTGAAACTTAATTTGTATAAATAAACTAACTATGACACCTAAACTGTTTATCATATTCAAGCCCTGAACAATATTGCATTTTAAAAGAAAATGTATTTAAGTGTATTCCCACGTAAAATGTTTAAAAAGTGAGAAAAACGAGTTGAAGAAGGAAATGACTGTGAAGGGTTTGCCAACCAAACGCTGCTCAAAATTGGTTTGTATTTTCATATTTATCATATTCAATCCGGTGATAACTGTGCGATAACCCTAAAACAGTCCAGGAAGCTTCAGCACTGGAGAAAGCTGTTCAGCGTTCCATGCTTAGTGGTGTCCCGAAGACCCAGGCGGTTAAGGGATCCATGAACCGTGAATCTACATTCATTACTTATTAAAGTCGTTATTGTCGTTTATTTAAAATGTATGATTATATGATATTGCAATATTGTATTTTATATTAGCGCTAAGAGGCGACAAATAATACAAACTAGCTAGTACAGTACATGTGTTTTTGCTCATTTTTAATCAATATTCTCACGGAGGGCTGGACTTGCAAATGCCATAAAAAGTGTGTCTTAGCTGGAGGGAGGGATGAGGGTTTTTTGGGGACTCACAAATAAATTATGATTTGGGGATGCAAAATTTTGTTAAAAACGATTATTAAGGGTTTTATTTTCCTCAATATTGTTTTGCCTTCACTAAAATTGAATCTCTTCTAGTTTATAAACTGTGAATTTGAAGACAAAAAAAGCTAAATAACAATTTAAATTATTTCTACAAGTTTTTTTTTAACCTGGGGAAACTGACAGACTGGAAAGTTACAAAACTAGTATATAATCACTCATTTAAATACTAGTTCTAATGATTTTAAAGCATTTCTGCTTCTTTTAATATATACTTTTAATTAAAATGTTTACCTGAATATGGGAACTGTTAGATTACAAGTCTATTACCTGAAGAAGCTAAAGCTTCTTTGAACTGCTACAGAAACCCTGTTCTGCTTTTGTAAAAAAAAAATGTTTTTTCGTATTAAACAGTGCATCTTTTATTTTGAGTAAAAAAAAAACAAGATGACTTTCCTGGATTTTTTCTGGTAGATGAATTGTAGTCAGCAAATACAGTTGGAGTGTCACTTAGCTTTGGCGACATCAAGTGGAGATATTTAAAACTACAAGTTATTGTTTGACACGATCCAGCTGACTTTTCTCTTTGGCTTCTCTCAGCATTGTTTTAAATGTGGCTAAAAACAAATATATATTGTTATTTTTAAATTTTAAATTTAGGGGGTCAGTCTTAATACACACTGAAAAACAGACTTAAATGGCACTAAAAGCGGGAATATAATTGACCTGAAGGTGTTTCTTCTCCTGGGCCGTCCTGTCGCTGCGCTCCTGCGTCAGTCTAAGCAGCTCCCGCCGAAGCTCGTCGGTCTCCTGGCCGCCACCCGCGGCGTCGGTGCGGCGGACTACAAGCGTCTCCAGGAGCTCCAGGACCCCGACTACCTTGGGGACCACGCCGGCTAGAGCTTCACAACCGAAGCGCTCAATAGTCCGCTCGAATTCTTGTGCCAGGCCCGCGGCGATGTCGTACACGTCCAACACCGTCAACTCGGACCAGGGCTTCTCCAGGGCAGACATGACACGTTACGTGTACCCTAATATGCTTAGAAAATAACTTCGAAGGACTTTAAAGAAATTTTAAGTCATATTTTTGAAAGAAAACGGGGAATTTAAGAAAAGTGAAGGCGACTCGCGGTTCGACAGAACTTTTTCGGTCGAGTTTGTTGACAGGTTCAACTTCAATTTTAGACGATGCGTTCACGGACTTTTACTCAACTCGTTCACACGACAACTTTGATTTAAGACGATGCATTAGCGGATCTTGAAGAAGCTCGTTCATATGAAAAACTAGATGAACAGATATAAACACCAACTGTGAAATAGTGTGTAGGGCACAATTCAGAAAGTAGTATTATTATTAAGAAAACTAAATATGGAATTTTACGCAATGAATTTCGATTACATCAGTGACTTTTCCCGCTGCCTTAAGAACTTGAGACTATTGCAGGGGTCTCCAACGTGGTGCCCGCGGGTGCCCCCTAAGGACAGTTGGGATCCCCGCGGACCTTTCCCGAAAATGGCTCACCATTACTGGGTCAGTGATTATTATTTTTATTTTATTTTTTTTTATTTATTTTTTTTTAAAGTAATTAACCTGGTAATTACATAAGTTTTAGAAATTCAAATATTTGAATTCCAGTTTATGGACTTCCTGGAATTATTTTTTACATATTGATAATAATTTTAAGCAATAAATGTAAGGCATTGAATAAGAATATATTCATGTATTTGACAGATTTATCTTTTCACCTTTTCATCGATTTTATTTACAGGAAATACAATAAACTAAGGCAGCACGGCGGCGCAGTGGTTAGCCCTTGTGCGGCACAGTTCATGTCATGGGAACCTGTCGTGGGTTCAAATCCAGCTCCAGACTTCCTGTGCGGAGTTTGTATGTTCTCCCCGTGCTTGCGTGGGTTTCCTCCGGGCACTCCGGTTTCCTCCCACATACCAAAAAAACATGCATTTCAGGTGAATTGGCCGGTCCAAATTGTCCCTAGGTGTGAATGAGCGAATGAGTTGTCTGTCCCTGTGTGCCCTGCGATTGGCTGGCAACCAGTTCAGGGTGTCCCCTGCCCTGTGCCCGAAGATGGCTGGGATGGGCTCCAGCACGTCCGCAACCCTAATGAGGATAAGCGGTACGGCTAATGAGATGAGATGAGACAATAAACTAAATGGAAATGTACTGGTTTTATAAAGCAGATGAGCAAAAAAATGTAAAGTTTTTAAGCTATTTGGCTACCTTTTTAGTTTTGTAACTAGCAATATCCCGAGCTTTTTTTTTGCTAGGTATCATGGTAAAATTTAGCCTTTTGAGCTAGCTATCTAGCTTTTTTCAAGCTTCTTTTTTTTTTTACCAGTTTCTAGCTAGCTATCAAGCTACCCTTTTAGCTATTTAGCAAGCCATCTAGCCAAGTTTCTGTTTAGAAAATCATACCAAACTGAGTGTCCGTTGCGGTAAGTTTGAACTAAAAGTGTCTCTCAGCTTGAAAAATGTTGGGGACTTCTGGTCAGTTCCACATCATTCTCAAAGGAAATACAAAACCAACTCATAGCAAGTGGAAAGTGAAAACACTGCAGTACTTTCCATGTGTTTTGTAAAACATTTGCTAGTTGACAATACTGTATGTACTGTATGTATTTTCTCTGAGTCCCGAGGCTCACAGTAAGCAAGTAAAAGCCCTACCTCCCTAAAAAAAAACGCCAGGTGAGGGATGGGCTCTGCCGGGCTGTGCCTGCCCAAGGAACACCATTGGAAGTGGTGCCCCGAGAAACCAGGTGGTCAAGGGATCCGTGAACTTTAAAAAAGCAGTTAACAGGAAAACGATCACTGGGCTCCATCAGTTAATAATAAAATTGACGCCAATTTTCAGCTTGTTAGCAGGCTTTGTGAGAGCTTGATAACGATCCAGGTGATTGGAATCACCTGTATGGGAGCAGAGAAACCTCCAAAACATGCAGGATGTGTGGCTTTCCTGGGAAGGGTTAGCAACCCCTGTGCTATTGGCTCAACTACCTCCCAAAATGCCTTACTCTACATTCAGTTCAGAATCTTGTGCACTTCGTAAATACTTGGCAATTCCGTGTTACAATACTGTATCATTGTACTGCATTTCTCCGCTATGGGTCCAAACCTTGCAGTGACGCAAAAACATGATAACCATGGAAACTAAGGCTGTGAATAAGAAATACCAAGAAGTTAAAAGGAGTCATTGCCCTCGCTAAGTTTTATGGTCCTAACCAACCATCAGGACTATTAAAGATAAAGAGGCAACTAAAGCAACAAAGTATTCTAAGCGCACGACAAACCACACAAATTTGAAAGTCCCAATGTGTAATACCTGACTGCTAACTGGCACTGTGTTGTCCGGTACAAGCGGCCACCAGTGATACACAGCACAGCATGGCGGCAGGATGCCGGACAAACATGGTGCCGATCTAAGTGGAGATTCCACGGTGTAAAAGGAATAGAAATTTCTCAACCTGACTTTTTTTTTTTTATATTAAAAAATAACATTGATATGATTATTCATCTATTTTTGCATAGCATTTAAATCAATTGTTTTTTTGTTTTTTACTGGACGCTAGTATATTTGTACCACTGGTGGATAGGTGGATCCCTTCACAACTAGGGTAGTAAGAGCACCATTGCCTGTGGTGTGTCTTGGGCAAGTACAGCCAAGTGGCGCCCATCCCTCTCCAGGCTAAGAATTTTCCACGATAAGACACTACATATTACACACTGTCCCTTTAAGTTTTAAAATATATTTAAAACGTGGGAATATTTTTAATTCCCCAAATGAGCTTATTTGAATTTAATGGGTATGCAGTGTGGAAATGTTCGAGTACAATATTGATTTAGTATCAGCAAAAATAAAAACAAGAAAATACATTGCAGCATCATCAAAAGTTTACTAGTAAATGAAAATAAAGCAGAAGTCAAGTGATGAAATTGAACATTTATTTCCAAACATTTACACTTGGTAGGACAAACACCGTGGCTTTTGCTAAAATATATTACCGACTACATTTCAGAGCCTGTATAAAGGGGGAAAAGAGAGCATAGAATATATAAGTAGTAATTACCAAAATTTTAATTACCCTGTAAGAAAACACCCAGATGTAATAATATTCATAGACTAGAAGAAGCAACAATTAGAAATAGTTTGTCCATGATATTTGCTGGGATTTACTGTACAAGCATAACATGATTTCTTCTTGTATTATAATCAATGTGAATAAGCGCGTCATCAGTGCAGTAACATGACAAGGCCTCCTATTTAACAAATACAATTAAACGGTCGTCAAGGCAACACAAGAGGGTTGTCAAAAACAAAATAGTTGAGCTGAATCATTCTCTAACGGGCATCTGGAACGTGTAACAAGTTTTTAATTTGGGAAAAAAAACCTTTGCAATAGGGTTAGCGACATTGATGGCCTTACTTAAAAAAGAAATATTCTGGTCCATTTTAGCAAAAAGAAAATAGAAATATGAATAGAGCAGGAGTGTCTAACCCCAATTCAAGTCTTAAGGCATTTACGTTCGGTGATCTTTGTGCTTCCGCGTTCACTTGAACTGCAAAAAATGAAAAAGTCAACAATGAATAACAAAAAAAAAAAAAACAATTCCTCAAGCTAGTGACAGTTCAAGGCAAAATTTAAAAACATGCAATTCAAAACAACCCTAGGAGACCAAAAGTAAAACACAATAGATTTGAAAAATAATGACAAAAAATAAAATTAAAATAAAAAAAAAAACACTGAATTGGCAATTATGGTGGAATTACTGTATTTATTCATGTATAACACACATTTTTAACCTAAAAAAAATAACTGGGTGTGCATTATACAGAAGGTTTCATGGTAATATATTACTGTATTTGTGCATTAGCTCCAACGAAACTGGGTTGCGGCAGTGAGAGCCCTGAATCCGAACCACCAGAGGGAAATCGATGACAAACCAAAATGCATTTAATTTTATTTCATCAGACGATTTTTATTCACATTACCAGAGACGAATGTTAGATCAAGGAAATGGCAAAGTCGTCCTCAAATATATAAATCAGGGTTCATACATCTTTTTCATGGCCAAATTCAAGCACTTTCAAAGCCATTTTTTCCCAATCCCTTTAAAGGAAGAAATCCTTCACCAATCAACAGAACGCTTTTTTTGTTGGCATTGATGATTAAAATAAAGTCGCTATCTTGCTGCTAGCACATACTTTGTGCTATTTTGCGCTGTTCCCATCCATGATCTTTATGTCAATGGCTTTCTATAAAATGACATGAATTCTGCCTCAACAATGCAATTCCAGCTTTAATATGTCACTTATTTTTATTTTGTTTTGTTTTTCTTTGTTTAAAAGTGTGGTCTATCGAGTCAGACTGCCAGAAAAAACTGGCAATGGAAATCATTTAAGCATTTTCAAGCGCTTCACCCAAAATCCAAGCATTTTCCTGAGCTTGAAAACACAACATTAAAATTCAAGCATTTACAAGGATTTCAGGCACCCGTACAAACTGATAATAAACGGAAAAGAGCACAACGAGGAAAACAACTCTTTGGTGTATCTGATGATGTATTGGACTTTGAAGGACGTTAAACAAATACATTGTAAATCCTATTTTGATATTGCTTTCATAGAGTGCTCGTTATACATGAATAAATGCACTATAGTAAAAACAACAAGAAAAAAAAAAAAAAAAAAAAAAACCTCAGATATAAGGAAAGCCAATATTGACCTCGAATTCGAGCGGGGTAGGAAATGTTAACAAGACTTACCGGAGACTTAAGCAGGACGCTTGGCTTCTGGGCGAGCGCAGGCTTCTTCATGAGAGTGGGCTTGTTCAACTTGGGCGACATGGACATAAGCGAGGTGGGCTCACCGTTGTCGTTAGCCTCAGCCATCTGGAGCTGGTCGAGGGGCACGCCAGCAAGAGAGTAGTGCTGCTTCCTCAACTCGCCCAGTCGCAAACGCTCATTTTCAAGGTGAGACTCCAGCTCAAGCACCTTCACCTAGGAAAACAAAACATTGACGCATTTAATCCACAAGAGGGCATTAGATAGATAGATAGATAGATAGATACTTTATTCATCCCGAAGGGAAATTCACATTAGTACATGGTCTCATTCAGAAAAACTGGGACTAACTTGTCTTTAAAAATGTTAAAAAGGTAAATATTTTTTCAATTAAGTACGTGTTAACAATGCCCAACTGAGTCCACTGCGCCTATCTACTTTTATCTTACTTTTAACATCGCTGAACACATTAGGTAGGAGCAATGGCGGAGAGGGATATACTGCAGTGACATCCTGCTTGTCTCGTTTTTTTTTTTAGTTTATATTTCTAAGCGGAGGATGAAAATGGTGAAAGTAAGAAAATGCCTTGTTTAAGTAAAGTCCAATTGCCTACCTAAACCCCAAAAGAGATGAAAAAGGAAGAGTTCATTCAAGCTCCCCAAGAAATTCATGTACCATATTTTTTGGAGTATAAGTCCATTTTTTTAAATAGTGTGGCTGGAGTTCTACTTTGACTCTGGTGAGACTTACATGTAAAATTATTAAAACATCATTAAATTATTAAGTTATAAACTTTTATCACCTTGCCCTCTTGTGCTGAAAAATGTCCTGCCGAATGAAATGCCCCCCTTACATACATTACGCACACAAACACTATAATGACTTTGCACTTCATTTTTGGGGAAATGTGATAGGACAGTAAAGCACAGAACATTTGCAACTTGGATAGGAATCACTTTTAAAGAGGTTAAAAATATTTACTTTGGAAAAATGACACCACCTTTTCTTACCAATCAAAACCTGAATGTTCAGAAGGTAGGGGGTCATTTGGCTAGAGTAAATATGTTTTACTTACTCAAGAGCAATGTTCCCTCTAATTTTCTACGGGTCTGAGCGTTCACACAAAGTCGGTGAGCAACGCTTGAAACAACGGTGAGCAACAGCAACACACAAGTTACCCAAAGCTGACCTCATCTGCTGTCGGAGCGGCCAATTCGCGGAACTCGTAACACAACCGAAGCGTTCCATGTCGTTCCTAAAGATCATCTTTAGACGACTTGAAGCGATCTAACAACAACAACAACAGCAACACCAAGGGTGGCAACTAAGTCATTATCAAACATGTCCAAAACTTGACATCACGTTACATTTTGCAGCGTTTCCGGCAATGCAAAAAATATTTTTACTTTTGAATGAATTGACTAATGTATTATTGCAAAGGTTGTACGGCCTACAAACGTCATTTGTTTTTACAACAATTCTTTCACAAGATTTTCATTTTTTTTCCCTGGTATCTTTTGTCGCATAATACTAACATTTTTGGGGGCTTATTTAGTCGCTTGCACGATACACAACTGTATTTAATCACATTTTTTAGTGGAAGTACAATGTTGGCAACAAGATTGACTTGGTATAATTGGAAATTATTTGAATGCAACACAAACCTTTTCTTCTCTTACCCTGTTTTTTTTTCAATTTAAAAAAAATTCCTTTGAAAAAAATCTCATTGTTTTTATTTTTCCCTAGCCGTTACTTTTTTCTTTTTGTTCTCTATTTACTTTTTTCATTTTTCTTTTTTTCTGAATTTTTCTTTCTTTTTTCTCTTCCTTTTGTTTTTTTTCTCAGCTTTTCAACTACTTTTTCATTTTGGTATTTTTTTTCTTTTTTGTTCTATTCCCCCTTCCTTTAAGTCATTTTGTGCATAATTTTACATAATATTTGGTCATATAGGGATGAAAGAAGCAAAAACAACCTGAAGAGCAGTTTAGGACCCGAAAAAGCCGGTTCCTTTCAGTCAGCCGAGCCGAAGAAGCCGGTTCTCGAAAAACTCTGACTTTACTCAACTTCGTTCTACTTCGACCTTGACTTCAAAATACAGCATTTAAAACACAACGTCAGGGGAACCATTGTATTTTTACCTTCATGCACTGTAACTTTGACTTGATTCGCTTGTTAATTAGCAATTTCGAGCCCTGATTTTTGTGAGCTGGCTAGATTTCCTTGTGCATGGAAAAGCTCTGCGTAGGGCGCAATTGCGCAGACACGCACTTTAGAGGGAACATTGCGCTGGATAGATTTTCTTGTGCGCTGAGAATGTGCGGGCAGTGCGCGATTGCGCACGCGTGCAGCTTAGAGGTAACATTGCTCAATAGTATCTTTTTTACAAGGTGCAAATGCTCTGTGTTTCACTGTTCTAACACATTCTGCAAAAATGAGATACAAAGTCGTATTAATAACGTTTTCGCAAGTACGCTGTGGGGGGCATTTCACGCGGGGGATGATATTTTTTGGCACAACACCGTTAATTCATTAAGACAACTGAGAAGAAGAGAATAACAGAGTGCACTGAAAAAAAATAAAATTATGTAGATTACAAGCAGCAAGCATTGTAATATGCATCGTCTACCGTGACACAGAGGATGAAATAATCATTGGATTTAGTGACATGGAGGGAAACTGATACTTTGGTAAGCATGTTCTTTATGCTACAGCAATCTGAATAACTCTTAGTATGTTATGTCGTTACTGACATTACCAGGCATTTCAATCATGTAACGTTCAGATACCGTACACTTATTCAGCCTGTTGTTCTCCAATTTATCTGTATTTTAAATTGCATTTCAAAATGACATATATGGTTTTGGTGATGGATTTTATCAAATACATTTCTCCCAACACTTGAACTCCAGATGTGACTTTTATGTTTTTTTTTTTTTACTTCTTAATGATGCATTTTTGGCAGGTGCGACTTATACCTCGGAGCGACTTATGGTGCAGAAAACACGGTACTTGCACGCACATCACGAACAAACATGATAGAGGCTGCACTGATGACACAAGCCAGGAGATGGCGGCAGCGAATACAAATAGTTTCAAATTCTGTACAGCTCCTTCAAAGAGTCATTTCCTCTCACTATCCAATGGTGGATAGGAAACTAAATTGATTTATCTGCTCTAACGACAAATTAGGCACACATCTATTGAGATACAATTTACTTATAAGTTTCTGAAGGCATTTGGTACCTGTGACTCCATTTCTTCTTTCTTCAACTTAATTAACGACAACCCAGAGAAGTCCATGGGATCTGCATACAACAACACAACGTTGGTGGAATACTGGCCACTTAATGCAAAGACAGCGTTTGTGGTTACCTTTTTCCTCCAGGTTATCCTGTCCCGACCTGGTGGAGCCCACCACTTTGGCGGCCATCTCGTTGACCAGGCGAGAGGCTTGCTGTAGCACAGTCAGCCTCTTGCTGTGACGGTCAGCTTTCACCTGAAATCGCACACCTGACGGTCACATCATGCTTGTAAAAACACAGGCACAGCAGCGATATTTGCAGTTACCTTGGAGGCTGCGACAAGTTGTGCGGTGCTGGCCGCGATTTCGTGAGAGCAGACAATCAACTCTTCGTACTTGCCTGTGTGAAGCACCACCTTGTCAGCGGACTCCCTATTGGTAAGACGGGTGAAAATAAATAAATAAAATAACTCAACTTGATTCATTAGCTAATATATTTGAAAAAAGAAGCCAAGTTGAACTTACACCATCTCTGTAGCTCCCCAGCCCACAGCCTTGGCCGCAGAGATGAGCCCCTCAGTCCAGCGAGAGTTCCTGGCGTAAAACTCCCTGACAGAAGCCGCACCCTTAACATGGCAACATTTTGGATTATTGACACTAAAATCTGCTGCATAAAAGAAGACTATCCGAAGCTAATTTTGCTCACCCTTCCACCCTCCACTATCTCCTTTTGCAATTCAGTGGAGGCGAGAACTAGCATGCGGATGGCCTAAGCGTGAAGACAAAAAAATAAGACAGCAAAAAGGTAACACCGTGTACAATGCTGCGAACATCAAGCAAACCTTCATGAGATCCGTGCAACTGTTAAGGATCCTGAAAAAAAACACACACCAAGTATTAGATTTCAGTTTTTTTACAACAATATAACTAAGTTATGAAAAGGTCTAAAAAAGAACTGACGGATCTACCGAAAAGCCAATTTACCGTAAAATTCCTACTATAAGGCGCAAATTTTTTCCCAAGCTTTCAAATATACAGCTTGTGCTATGATGATGCCAATTCATGCAAATTTTTCTAATGGCGCCAGGGGCACCCAAGCAGTAAAGGTAGGAGTGAGACATGTGGAATATATTTGTCGAGGTAGACGCAAGTTTATTGTAACTTTGCGCTTTGAGAATGAATAAAACTAGCATGAACAGACCCCCATCATGTAAAAGGTGTCAATCGAAAGGGGAGGGCTAACTACATTTGGGAATAATGTTTATTTGTAAACTGAAATAATGCGGCAAAACGAACAGATTACAAGAATCAATGTCCAACAAAGTAAAAACGTTTATGGCGGATTCCTATTAATCTGTAGGCATTATTGTGTATTAGACTGATCCTGATGTTTCTTTGATGAGTGTATTTTGGAAGCCCAAGAGTTTAAGCTTTTTGTTGAAACGTGGCATGACGCATATCAGAGACTGGTGACATCATACATCGACGAATTTGTCCGGCGGGCAGTCAGAACGTTAAGGGGTTAATATTATTGAAACTTTATATTTGCAGTCTTTCTTTGTAAATATCTCATATCTCAATGTGGGGACATGCGGCTTAGTCAGGTGCGCCTTATGTATGTACAAAATGCTTTTTCCTCTAAAAATGTACTAGGCACGGCTTGTAATCAGGAGCGCCTTATAGTTTGAATTTTATGGTAATAGGCCAATCTCAACTGATAAAATGAGTCAATATAAAAAAGTATTGTTAAGAAGCAAACCATGACCTGATAATTCATCTTTTATATATTAAAGTACCTAAAATATGCAATTTTCTACATTATATATTTTGTATTTGTCTAAAATATATGCTAGTCCGTAACTATTAAATATAACCCAGACATTAAAAGGTACGATGTAAAAAAAAATGACAGCAATTATTTAATTCAGAATACAAACCTTTCATTGACTTCCAGTTTAATTCCCGACGTGTCTTTCCGTGCCTGATTCATCACAGCCTGCATACCCAAGGAGACACCCCTTTCGTCACACACATCGTCAAGAGCAAATGCCAAAAAAGTGGGAGGAAACCCACACATCTCCGATGATTAACCTCCCACACATCCATTCAAGACGAAATTAAAGGCAGTGGGAGTAATCCATAAACACGTACACACACACAACTTTAAAACTCACATCAATCCTGCGCACGGCATCCTCGATGGCTGCAGAGGTGGCAGCCATTTCCTTTTCAACAAGATCTCCCAGCTCATCCTGACGGACGTCCATTCCTTTTGGTCGCAGCTCCTATGCACAACGTTGAAATTTCAGTTCAAACGTGTATGGCTTTGCTAGCAGTTGTGACATTCTGTCGTGTTGCCGCTTGCCTGGGCCAGATGTAAGATTTTCTGTATGATGATTTTGATAGAAGCTGGGTCGGCCCTCTGCAGCGTGCCCTTGGACTTGAGCTCCCTCAAGTATTGCAAACACTGTGTGGCACAGCTTCTGCAGTTCTCTGTCAGTCCTGTAGGAGGGTGGGGGAAAACATGTATTGCATACAATAGAATAGTCGTCTTTATTGCAGGGGTGTGCAACCTTTTTCAAGCTAAAAGCTACTTTTTGTTTATAATTCGTGCAAAAATCACCCAGTTTGATATTCAGTTATATAATTTTGATTTAAACCCAATATAATTCACCAGGTATACATTTTCAGTTTCATGCAATAGAATATTTTTTCAGTTTCATTTAGCAACAGCAAAAATAACAGTAGTATAAATATTTGCAAAATAATTGGATTTTATCTCATCCCATTTTTATTTATGGTACCAAAGACAAATGTTGATTTTGTTGTGCATTTCACGTAACAATGACAAAAAATTCACCTATTCAAAGCATTGTAAGTGACAAACGTTGAATACGTCTTAAAATCATTTATTGACAACGTAAACTATGAACACAACACCAACATAAAATTCACTATGTTATTTATTCAATGTCCTTCATTCAATGTCCTTTATTTAAAGTCCGACTTATCATCAGGTGCACCAAAGAGGCGATTCCCTTATCATGCTTATTTTGTGTTTATTTTTATCTTTCAGGATGATTTTCTGTTTTCTCTATTCTCCAACATTCGTCTTTGGTAGAGTTTTTAAAAACAGCGTGATAATGAGATAAAATTGAATGCCTTTCCGCATGTTATCTATTTCATTGATGGTCAAGTGGTAGGGATTCAGCACTTTCTCCGCTGTGACCCGGGTTTGATTCACATTTTGTGAATTTAGTCAGCGATATTTTAAAATACGCTAAAATAGGAACGTAAAACTTTGTTTATAGCGCATACCCAAACTTTAAGTTACAAATAAATATGGTAATTGCAAAGTGGGACCTAAGGCCAACGAGCAGGAGTGCTTCAAGTGTGGAGCATTTTTTTGTTCTTTAACAAAAAGACCAATTGCATGGCCACCTGTAAATAAATCATGTTTATCTAAAATCGACTACCAAAAATCTGAGGTCATCTTAAGTGGCAAAGAGGAAGACATTTTTTTTTTGTGTTGCTTACGATCTGCATGGTCAGTTGGCGCCATGTGGGCTGTGGCGCTGCCATTGATGATGGTGTCAGCAGCAGAGTGGGAGAAATGAGTCAGCGACCTCAGCAGCGCTCCTGCATCTGAAACAAGAAAACAGTGGCACATTCACTCATAAATAACAATTTTGTTTTTACCATATTGCAATCATTGTTACAAGCTTACCTTTCATGTCCTTTACATATTCGGCTTGGCCTTTTTTCACTTTTTCAATGGAGTTCAGCGACACCTCTGCTCGACTTATTAGGTAATCTGTGGAAAATTACAACACATGTTTACAGCATTCAGCTACTTGTAGGTGCAGTGGACAGTAAAAAATAATGAATTAGTGTAAAAAGCCTTGTCATACATGTGTATAAATGTCTATAAGGCATTTGAAAGCTTTTTTTGAAAAAATATGGCTTTGATCACATGGTGTGGAACTTTAGGTGCATTTAAGAAGAATTCAAAAACTGTTAAACTGTAATAGGAAATTTGATTGCATTTTGGTGGTGGCATACCTGGTGAGCTGGTGCATCGTATATGGAGAGGATCGTCCAGCTTGGCTACAGCATCTTGGATGATGTTCTCGGCTTCTGTGACTGTGCCCTGCAGCAATGCAAACTGCTCATCCAGTAGCTTCTGTTGTAGCAGCTCTTCATGTTTTGCCTGTTTGCAGTCAATACATCAAACATAATTTGTGCAAATTCAAACGTGCATGAACGAAAATTAAGATATTATTTAATGCCATCGAAGGCTGCTAAAATGATACTCTAATAATAACATTTACTATGATGCATTTAAAAAATCACTGAGTAATTAGCAGAATCAATGTTTTCCACTTTAAAATGGAAACATTGATTCAGCGTCCATTACTGCTTTGAAATCCCAAAGCAAACCTACCCCACTTAATGTTGTGTACAATCTTAACGTACTTTCTCTTTTAGTTTGGCCTGCAGCTCGCTGAGCTCCTTGCTGCTCCTATCTTTCTCTTGCTGCACTGTGGACTGCTGCAACTGTGCGTTCTGGCGTACAGACGAAAGCTCGGCTTCCTTTTCGCTCACCGAACGCATCAGACGCTCCTTCTCAGCCTGCAGAGCAGTCATGGTGCTGTTGACTTGAGCAGAACTCTGATAGGAAGAAAAACAGAACAGTGGCAAAGGTTATTACACTCAGCACAGTTAAAAGATAAGACTAGCGTTACAAATATTGGGTTTATTTTTCATACACTCGTATCCACTACTCCTATATTTAAAATCAACAGAACAAACTATATTAGGTTACTGCAAACAAGCCCAGGCACATAGGGCAAACTTCTGGCTCTGTATTAAACACTCATCTGGCCAACAAAACAACAGAAAATGAATTGAGAAAGTAGTCTAAGCAAGCTAATCGTTTCCTGGATATGAAAAAATATCAATTCTTATAATAATCTGATTGCAGGAGGCATAAAGCAATCAGGATGTTGTAAACACCATCATTAAAGTAGATACAACTGCACAAGACAACTTTAAAAAAATGCTCCCAAACAATCCACATTTGCCACAAACCCATCTTGCATTGTCAAGGTGGCAACTCACTAATTCACTGCTTTGTAGATTGGCCTTGATGCGTGTAATTTCTGCCATCTTCTCGGATAACTCTCTCCTCAGCTTTTCCATCTCAAACTTTTGCTCTTCCATCTGCAAGAAAACAACTTATGTTTTAGAATCAAACGACTATTGTTGCTGCAAAACGATAAAAGTACACAAACCTTCATGTCTGCTTCTTGTCTTATTCGCTCGACTTCAAAACCCAGCTGCTGTTTGGTCCTTTCCACTTCTTCCTGAGTCTGCTGGGTGGCAGAAAGCATCTTCACCGTGTCGGCACTCTGTCAGTAAAAGGTGCATGATTAGTGTTCACAGCAGATGGTTGCTGTCCAAATAAATCCCACATGGAATTATGCTAAACTGCAAGTGATTCATCTTGACAGAGAGACTAATCTCTGTTAATGTAAAGGAGGAGTGGAGTTTAGCCAGAATTGTTATTTGACTTTAGAGAGTAACTGCTTGTAGACACCTTGCGTAGTAGTTCAGCATGACTCGCCACCAGCTCAGTGTGCTTCTCTTTCAGCTTTGTGTAGCGCTGCTCAGTAGCCATGGCTCGTTCTGTTCAAGCACATTAAACAAAATACAAAATAGTAAAATTTAGGCCAATCCTGGAATTTCACACAAAAAGCAAATATCCAGGACTTTTTATGAATAACTGTGCACAGAACATCTTACGTTCCGCTTCAACAAATGTGCTCTGCAGGCTTTCATGTTCTGTGTTGCGGCGACGTGCCACTTCCAAGGCCATGCGGAGCTGTTCATTTTCCACAAGAGCGCGTTGCTTCTGGGACCTCTGTTCCTCCAACTCTGCCTCCAGGCTATTAATCTGAGACTTGAGTTGAGTAATGTAGCGCTGAGCCTTAAGGAGGGCATATTAACATAATAGATTTATTCATCTCCTCAAGGATTGCACGGATAGATAAAACACAAAATGAGAGTATTGTTTGATGCTGCTGCAAATATTTTTTATTGGATTAAGTTAACAATAACATCATTACTGATTTAGTTGACTCTCTGGTCGGAATGAATATGCAGAAGCATCACACACAAGGTTGTCAAATTCCACAAGCGGGGTAAAAAATATTTTACATTCGCTCAACTGGTGTCTAAACAAACAAAACATTTGTGTCTGTCACTAGCACACTGCTCACCTCAGCTTTCACTTTCTCCAACTCTGCTCGCAGCATCTCCAAATCTCTCTTGAGGTTCTCGATTTGAACATCTCTGTTACACGAAAGCGACAAAAACACGGACATGTTTGTCATGTAAAATCAATGAGTACTGTCGATACTAAAAAAGAGGTCCAATTTAAGCATGAATGCAATAGAACAAAATGAACTCCCACAATAAATAAAGATTATCAAATTGAAAGGTGACATATGACTTCACCCATTAGGTTCAGATGTTTCTACTGAACAATACAATGTTTTTTCTAACATTTTTTGCCAGCAAAATCCTCTAATGCTCACTTTCTAAAAAAGCAATAAAAACCTCCACACCTGTCATCAAAGCCTCCATTAGGGGGTCCAAATGTCTGATCAAAGATGTCTGGTTGCGGCACGGTGTCGCTGACATCAATAAGCGGCTCGGGCTCATCATCGTCGTCATCACCGTCTTCCTCATCAGGGATGACCACCACCAGTTTGACGTGCTTGGCAAGTGAGGCCGCGTGAAGGAAGTTGGGCGGCGACTGATGAACATAGGAGCATTATTTGTATCAAGTGGACAATATTAAGCATTAAGTGAAGGCACCAAACTCAACAGACTTCATAATAGGGCTGCAACAATTACTTGACCTTGTCAACAAAAATCGGTAAGACGAATGGTCGACAATGAATTCCACGGTCGACTGTTGTCGCCCGTTTTTCCAACATAGTGAAGCATCTTTACATAAATATAATCTCTTCTGAAAGTCGTTCATGCCCAATAGTGTTTCTGTCTCGATCAATAACATGATTGCATCAACAACAACTATGCGTCCAAAACCTCTAAAGATTAGGAGCATTTTAGCCTGGCCAATAAAAAGACTACTTCCCAAGTTTGCAAACCACACCTTATGTATCATGGCATTACCTCAGTGATGCACTAACATTTGACGAGATCAGTGTGAAAGTTGGGTACTTTTGTGACAGCCTTTGCAGTTTACCACTAAATGTACAACACAAAATGCACATGTTTACCTGTCCCTAAAAATGGACAAAGGTATATTGATGGATTTAGGTCTCTACTGACTGAGCAGTTTCTAATTGGGTTTTGGATAGAACATTTAAATTAAATTTGTGTACCGTATTTTCCGCACTATAAGGCGCACCTAAAAGTCTTATTTTTTTTCAAAAGCTGACCATGCGCCTTATAACACAGTGCGCCTTATATATGGCTCAATATTAAATTCGCAAGGTCTCGCAACTACGAGAAACAGCCGCCGACTCCATTTTTCGCGCTGTGCATACTGGGAAATATTAAACGATTGGTAGTTGCCGGGGCTCGTGTTGTATTTGTTTACGAAGTGGCAAAATGGCTACCCCATTAAACTGCTTAATTCATATTCAACAAATACAGTATTTGTCTGAATCCAGGGTTATGACTGGTGAAGATGTAAAGCACAATTTACCTTAAACAAACTCAGAATTATTCAGAATGTCACGTTTGAGAGAGAGAGAGAGCGAGAGAAAGAGAGAGAGAGAGAGAGCGAGATTCTCTTTCATACGTGCATTTGTAAAAAAAAATGGCTCCTGTTAAGAGACACGCGTACAACGCCGAGTTTAAACTCAAAGCGATCAGTCACGCAGCACAACACGGCAATAGAGCGGCAGCGAAAGAGTTAAACTTAAATGAATCGATGGTACGGAAGTGGAGAAAGGATGAAGATAAGCTCCGCCAAGTAAGGAAAACTCAACAAAGTTTCCGTGGCAATAAAGCAAGATGGCCAGAGTTAGAGGAGACACTTGATCAGTGGGTTGTTCAACAAAGAGCGGCAAGCAGAAGTGTCAGTACGATAACTATACGTATGAAGGCAACAGCGCTGGCACAGGACAACAACACCGGACGTGGACACAGCAGAAGAAGAATTCGAGGGATTCGTCGATGAGGAGCTTATAGAGTGATCTTTGTTTTTCTTTTGTGTGTTTACGTTTTACATTTTACAGTTATTATGTTATTGCTTTATTGTTATTGTTTTGCACTCGTTGTTTTTGCACATTACGAGTGTCACTTTATTGCGATTGCAATAAAGTGACACTCGTAATGTTGCAACGTTTCATTTAAAATAACAGTATCAGACGTTTTTTTCTTTGCGTGTTGACTAAATGGACAAAAAATAAAATGATATGTCGATGTTGTTCAAAGATGTTAAAGATGTGTCACGAAAATGCTTTACCTCAGAGAAAATAATAAAACGGCTGTTTATTTATTTTGGGAGTGAATGGAGTTGTGGAAAGCTTGTTTGTTAATAAAGTTAGACCTTTTTGAATGTTTTGTTGACATTCCCTTGAGCGTGGCAACATCTAGAGGTTGCATAACGTAACTACATTCTCTACTGTTGTCAAGTCGTCACATTTATTTACCGTAAATAGCCCTTAATCCCAAAAATGTCTCGAAGGACTGCACAGGATTACAATTACAAAATTGCACAATTACCTGATCTTAAACCAGCATGCACTTATAGCGCCTTATAATGGGGTGCGTCTTATGTATGGCATAAGTTTTAAAATATATCATTCATTGAAGGTGCGCCTTATAACATGGTGCGCCATATAGTGCGGAAAATACGGTATATATCTGCAGTATGATCAATAAATTATTTTGTTTTGATTTGATATATTTTATTATGTTTAATTTTATTTGCCACATTATTTAAGCAATATGAGCTAAATTTAAAAATAATGATCATCCGATTATTTGACTAATCATTTCAATAGTCTGTGACTAATCGACAGTTAAAATAGTAGTTAGTTGCAGCCCTACTTCACACAAAAAAAAACTGCTGTTTAGTAGTAACTTGATTCTTCAAAAAAGGGATTTTGAGTTGTTGAACGTTGCTTCTGGTTAAAATTAAATAATTCAGGCTACATCAAAGTTTCTAGAAATAAATAATCCCGAGTTCACTAGTATTTTTACAATTTGATGTATTTTAGCAAAAATAGAATTAAAAGAGCTGTCCATGAGAGTAAACTATAAATCTTACATCAGGCAGTCGTGGGATCTGGATCAGTCTCTTGAAGTAGATCATTTCTCTGGCCCTGTTGAAAAAGGTCTTGAGGCTGTGGAGCACAAACGTAAAAAGGCAATTCCACCGTCGTCAGTCAATTATGTTACTCTAAAGGTAAGGGTTCCTAAAAACACAAAATACTTTTCACACTCAAATGGGCTCAAAATTTAAATGGGTGCATGAAAACAATTTTAAACTGAAATGTAGTTTAAATATTAGTGTATGGAATGAACACGACATACGTACTTATACTTTCTTTTTTAGTCTCCTGAAGGCCTGCTACATCTTTTTAAAATGTTTTATTACCGAGCTGAATTCTAAACAGAGCAAACTAAACTTCATTGATCCCAGATGCAGAAGTTGCCTCGCCTTTTAAGTTCGTTCACAACACATTACAATGAAAGGCTGATGCATTAGTGAACAGGAAGAGAAATTTCACATTAGCGGGAAACCATACATATGTATACAAGTTACATAGAAAATGTATTATTTTGTTTGATAAACCATAAGAAAAATACATGTATTTTTTACAATAGGTCAAAGTAAATGGCAACATATTTTACAATCAATTTGTGCTGAAATGTTAGCAAGAATATTTAGTGCATTCGATTAAACTAGTTTTAAAAGTATGTTTTCACTCAATACATACTTTACAAGCACTGTGTTTTACAAATTCATGTTATCCCCAACAAATCACTCATGCATATTGCAATTGATCATCTTGTATTCACAGTGAACTGTCACTCAACAAGGTCAGCAGCACCTGGGGATTGTTGTCCACTGGTTTGGGTAATACACTTTCATTTATTTGATATATTCACCTGACACCTCGCAGCTAAAGGACACGGCTGAACCCCTTTTACATACCTCTGGAATTGGTCCCGAAATCGATCCCGGTGTCCTTGTAGAGTGTCAGCAGGAAGACCTGAAATTCCCCAAATATTGCGTTCAACCCTTTATGAGGATTTTCTTCTGGATTTTGCAAGTCCTTACAGGCATGAAGCTTAAATAACAGCTTGACCATGAAGTGGTAAAGTTGACTGCTGTCCTGGATGACCTGGATAAGTGGGGACAGACGACACTGGCCTGATGTGAGAGTGGAGATGGCGATGGACGAGTTCAGCTGACGCAGCACTGAGGGTGTCCATAGTGCAAACACATTGGAAAAAAAGGAGAGAAAAGAATTCATCAGGTTTAGTAAACAAAATTTAAAAAGTGTTAATATATTGTGTTAAACAATTAAGTAGACATCACAATAATAGATTTATCATATCAATAGAAATTAAGGGAGTATTCCTTGGGTTTTGGATAACAAACTCCATAGTGGCGATTGCTGCTGCCAAAACAGATACAATATCTTACCATTAAGCCTATTCTTTTTACTAGCTCACTGTGTACCTCTGTGAATTATACAATGACATTTATTTGAATAACAGCCCGTGTTGCCAATGAACAACATCAATACAAAAAAAATGAGTTTTGGAATATGTCACTATTTAGAACAAGTCATTCATTTTCCTAATAAACAGGGCGAGAATGAAAATAAAATCTATATTTTGTGACATATTAAAACACATAACCTGACACGAAATCTGACTAGCAAAACATAATTTTGTTAATTAGATAAATTGAGCCCATTTATTGCTTAAAAGAAGAGCATTGCAATATGTGCCTTCATCACTTTAAAAAAACATTCCCCCCACACATTTTTTGTACATCCAATTAGTTGGCAAAAATCCCCTTGGAAGGTTAAAAAAACATGACATCACGGTAGTCTTTGATCACAAGGGAAAAGGGAGGAAATTGCCTTAATGTCCTCTAATTGGATGGCATTTCCTCATCATTTGCACATACTTTAGGGCAAGAAAAAGAAAAAGTTAAAAGCAGGCCACACTGTGGAACCTCCCTTTCTTATCATAAGAGTTAAACGTGGATTAGTGCATGACACTTCATTTTGGGTTTTGAGAATGAATGTGTAGCAACTGTTCTAGGGCAGCAGCTCATGTTTCAGTTGTTTGAAGGAGAAGCATCTTTTACCTGTCTCAGCCAACTTCAACTCAGCATCCATGTAATCAAACACCTCCACGGTGAGTTGAAAGCTGCCAGGCACAATTTGATATGAGATTGAGGACACATAAAGGATATGAAGCCAGATAATCGGCGCAGTTACAAAGTTTGAGGCTTGAAACCAGAGTCGAAGCTTAAACGTTTGAAACAAGAATCTACTGAATTTAAAGCCGTGTGTTTTAAAATTAGATGACATGGACTCACACATTGTTTACATCCGTCCCTGCTGTGCGCTCCAGCACTTCGTCTTTGACCTCCAAGTTGCAGGGAATTTCAGGGTGCTGAGAAAAAGGACAGATGAGTATCTGATTTTAATGCAACTCTAAATACGTTATAGTAAGCAGATACGTCACCTTGTTATGAAACTTCATTTTGGTGCAGAGCAGCTTAGAGTACAGCGCAACCAATTGCCCGTATCGATCATGAAGATTGCCCTGGAAAAAAAATAAGATATGAATGACAGGAAGCCCATATTTTAGAAACAATATATTCCAATCCCATAACACAAAAAAAATCAGTAAAGTGTATATTTGTTTGACACACAAAAACTTTATTCTTCTATTAATACAAAGTTTTATCAAGTTTAATGTAAACAGGCTACGTGAATGCAAAATAATATGAAAAGAAGTACATAGGCTACAAAACGTTAGTGATTTAATGGTTATAAAAAACCTTCAATTAACTGATAAAGAAAGCATACAGAACATAAATTTCCATGTTTCAAATAAGGTGTGTAAACATATTAACTTCATTTATTGCTTTGCCAAGATGGAAAAAAAGCTGTTCTAGTGGTATTCTTAATGTGTTTGAAAGGACAGATTGGGGTCAAATATGACACCCAAATTTTCGACTGTGTCACTCTGGGTGATATTACATTTGTCAATGTTCAGAGCAGTTTTTCAGACCAAGTCACAGCATTTAGATGGACCAATAATTAACATTTCAGTCTTTTCAGGTTTAAGGGGCAAGAAGTTGAGTGACATCCAATTTTTTTATCTCAGTGAGGCAGGCCCCCGGTGCTGTGGAATGCTCTTCCCCCTGAGATTTGATCTGCAACCTCAGTGGAACTGTTTAAATCTACACTTAAAACACACTTCTATTCTATAGCTTATGAATGACCTATATTTCACATTGACAATATCAGTGTATTGTTATTGCAACATCGTTGCAGCCTGGTCATCCTGGAAGGGGGATTACCTCATGTGCGGTCCCCTTCATTTACCTCATGTTGAGGTTTTCAAGTTTTTCCTTGCTCTCATGTAGGTTTTAGATCAGGGGATGGTGTAATAATAGTCTGTAGTTTGCCATAATCTTTGGACTGTGCAGCCCTTTGAGACTCCGTATGATAAAGGGCTATACAAATAAACATGACTTGACTTTCAAATATTCTTCTATTTGCGCTGTAAAGATTATTTTCTTGCTAATGAGTGATGAAAAGAGACTTACCCAAAGTTGGCCAAGTTCCACTATTGAACTGAAATGTCTCATGCAGTCTTGAAGGACCTGTGAAGGCACACCAAATACACTTAAAAAATCCGATTTTCCATTTGTATGTCTCAAATATAATAAAGACTTGCAACGGTGGACTTACATTTCGGTGGCCATCGCGTACCACTTTGTGCAGCACATGGCAGAACTTCCAGCTGAGAATGGAGTTGTTGGCCAGCGGAAAGCCTAGTGCGTAGGACCAGAAAGTGAATGCCCCCTTTTCTCGGTGAGTTCCCAAGATAATACCTGATGGGTTCTTAGTTAAGAAAGTGACTCAAAAAAAATGAAAAGACGGAAAAAGGTGACCTTAGATGCAATACCATAGCATACAGTACAGGGATAAATTTAATACAGTTATATTATTACATTGTTTTTCCCTTCAGAAAAAAAGGATACGTCGTGCATGCTTTTCTTTCACAGGGGTTTCAGTGGAGTTGATGGCTTTGCTGATGCTGCTCAGCTGAAAAGGATAAGAAATACTGGTACATTTAAAGAAATATCTTCAAAAAATAATACTAATAATATAATATTTTTCATCATGAAAAAAAAAAAAAGGTATCCTGTATACCAGAAAAGATCCAGCGCTCTCTTGTACATAGTTATGTCACAATAACAATGCATAAAGAGCAAAATAATTGTTCGTTAGGATAAAGTTGCATGCATATTGTTTGGTGGAGAGGTTATGATAGGCCTTTCAAAATGCTAGTATGCTTAGATCAGTTGTGGTAACTGTTGGTCAAGAACTTGAGTTATTGTTGGGATTGCTTTGTCCTGAGTGAAACTTCTAAAAATGTTGATTAGAATGACAACACATACAGATTGAAAGAAACTGATCATAATATTGCCTATGCCTGGAGATAAGATCTTGTTAACACTATGAGGAGAATGAACAACTCGAGACTCTTGTGTCCTTCACAACCGGTCCAGCAGGACAGACAAGTGCTAACACATAAAAGAGAAAGAGGAAGCAAGGACGAGACACATCAGATTTTCCTTTGGCTACCGTCTACATCACAATTTAGCTGATTACCAAGATATGAAAGATTGCATTCCATCATTGTTGGTATCCTCTATTCATCAATGGTGAAACAAAAAAATTCTCAATTGGATAATCTCTTTAATTCAAAAGATGCCAAGAATTTAAAATAAATAACATCTTTCAAAGTTAAATCAACAGCGTCTAACAATTAGAGCCATCTGTGACAGAACAATAAGAATTTTGAATGAATGAAAAAAAAACTAGATTCATAATCTGTAAGTCAAAATAATACATATAAATTGTATACCAAATATATTGTGCCAAGTTCACAGGAGGCGAATATGTTTCGCCATCTTTAAAATCAATGGGTACCAAACTCCTATTGGGAAAACAACGGAATACAATATACCAATGATGATAAAGGAGGAAGCAGGAAGGAAGAAAAGTCCAGCAGCAGAGATGTGGTAATTAGTTTGCAACAGACTATTTTAATTTTGTTTCTCATTTTAACGCCGCAATTTCACAAAAGTGCATGCATGTCTGTAAGCAGATCTACACCAGTAGGGCATTACATAAAACCGTCACTCAGTCCAGACAATAATCCACATGTGACTTTAATCTCTTCATTTATTGCTCCCTCCTCAAGTTTAATCACTCCTTTACCGTTTTAGATTTCTTGAACAAAGATTGCAGGGGCCAATTCTGTAGCAATGTGAGCATTGAGAGGTTAACTACAAGGGGGAGACCTACCCCATCCCCCACCAGTTTGCCTGTGACGCAAACGGAACAGTCATGCTTGCTCGTTTACTCAGGGCAAGTTTGGCACGGTGTCGTGGAAGCCAGGGTGACAATGAGGGGCTTGTTGGATGGAAAGGAGGGGGAAGAAATGGAGGGTGAATGGTTGGGTTGCATATCGAGGTGGAGCTGGTATGATGGTGTGGTGCGGGTAAGGGGAAGTTTAGTTGGCACACAGAGCATAGCTCGACAGATGGCCGCAATTCAGCCAAGCATGGGTAAACCTGGGTTTTCCATTTATGTTTACCATTTTGAGAACTGAAGATGAAAGTGTCACAGATATAACAGTGGGGCTAATTCGTTGTTTTATCCATGCAAGTCTGCCAAATTGGGACAAATTTTAAGTTTATCATCTTCGAACAAATACAAAGTAAAACAACACAGTGAGCATACGAATACGGAAGAGGTCATTCACAGCTCACACCCAGACAATTCCCAATGGACTTGACACTTGCTGGGGAACAAATATGACTTCACAGTTACTCATGGCTCAAGTTAGGAACAATCACTCATCAGCATAAACAGGAGGTGATCTGGGATTGGACAGGACCACTTTAAAATCAGGTACTGTTGTGAGCAAGTGGTAAAACAAATTCATTCTGATGAATGCCAATACTGTGTGGAGACTAGATGTGGCCCAGACCAAATACAGAGACACCTCCATACTTGGAGCTTTGGTTGTTGCTGGTTCACTGCTTCGCATATTTAATGGAATTGTCTTTATTGTCGTTGATAAACGTATTGTCCATTGTGTTCTGAGCAGACAGCACACATCACTGGGGCTCGTTAGGGAGGGCTTTGTATGATGGTCGGGTGTGACTGCCTGTATGCGCGACTGATAGGCTGGTGTATGCAATTAGTCAAAAAGCGGGGAGGGCGCACAAATCAATGTGTTCACCTCCCTCAAAACAAACTGGGGAGGGGACCTCAATAACCGCGATAACTGAGGGATTACTGTATTACTGATCGGTTTAAGGTTGACTTCCACTTTAAAGGCTCATTTTTTAAGATTAAGAATCTCTTTCTGAAATGACCGTAAGAATCTACATACAATTACATTTAAATCAACATCATAAAGACTTTAATCTGAGGGGAAAAACAGATTCCAGCGGTGCATGCTTGGCATCCGTTTGGAGCATCCACAAATCCTCAGAGCAGCAGCGAGGTGATGTGAGAGAGCAAATGCCTCAACTAATCCACAACCAGTGGCCTGCCATAAGGTGGGTTGCCAGTTTGCATTATTGTCGTCATTCACTTAACCAAGTGCTGCCTTATATGTGGTCACCTGTGACTTGAAAGCAAGAAGCCTGCATGAAAACCATCTGTATGTTGTTTAAGTCCAGAGCTAGGAATGCTCAATAAATATTTAATATGGCTGCTGCCTATTGGATAAAAAATGCAAGGACACTATAGCACAGTAGCACATATCATTATTATTGTTAAATCAATATACAGTAGCAAGGGAGCAGTCTACAAAAAGTAAGTATTTTTGTCTGCCTGTGGCAGGAGGTGGGTAACTATTTGGAGTCAGGCCACATTGGGTTAAAAAATTTGGCCAAGGGGCCACTACTGGTGACCTTTACCATTTTGTCACTTATGAATACATAAACATGCACATATCGCTCTCTCTCCCCCCATTTATATATATATATATATATATATATATATATATATATATTTTGTATCTATATATCTATATGTATTCCCATCATAATATTTCAGTAGTAGTATTCCCAATGTTTTATTTTCAGAATGTGAGAAAAATAATATATTCGGTCCCTTGTTTTAAGCACTAAAATATGATATTTAATTTTTGTAGTATTCCTTTAGAACAGGAGTCTCCAACCATTTTCAAGCTGATAGCTACTTTTTGGTACTAAATAGCACACAGGGCACCCTTTTTGATATGAATGTCCAAAATAGCAAATTAGCTAGATGGCTTGCAAAAGAACTAAAAAGGTAGCTTGATAGTAAGCTAGAAAGGTAAACTGGTGAAAAACGTAAAGGGAGCTAAATAGATGGATGGTAAAAATCCAAATAAATAGCCAGATGGAAAGCTAAATATAAAGCTAAATAGCTAGCTAGAAAGGAGGCCAATGTTTAGCTTGATAACAAGCAAAATTAAGGTCAAATGTACGCTAAATGGCATGCAAAAAAGTAAAATGCTAGGTAGATAGCTTTTTAAATAGCTAAAAAGTTAGCTAGCTAGATAAATAAAGGGTTAACCAAATAGCAAGCTACAAAGATGGCACTCTTCTTTTGATTATTCCCTTGATAAAACCCACAAATTGGAATTTAGTTTGTTGTATTTCCTGTAAAATAAATAAAAAGAGGAATGAATACATGTTTTTAATACACAGATTGATTCTCATTCTACTCTCTTAATTGTTGTTTAAAAAAAGTTATCAATACATGAGGTGAATTTTTCTTTGTCCATGAAGCCCATGAACTGGAATTAATTTATTTGAATTTATAAAACAACAACTTATTACTTTGTTGTTACGAGGTTATTTATTAAAATTGGGGTTGAATAGACTCAACCAATAAAACCACACACTGGGACAAAGGGGGCCAAATTGGCACCCAAAAACATGTTTTTATTAGTAAGGCTTTATTAATTATTATCCAATATATCACCTCCTTATATATATATATATATATATATATATATATATATATATATTTATTTTTTTAAATTATGTTTTGACAATTTTCCTTTGGTGGCCCGGATGAAAAAGGCTCACAAGCCGCATGTGGCCCACGGGCCTTAGTTTGCCCACCCCTGGCATAGGGTCATTTAGCATATCGTGCACATGTTTGAGTAACAATATAAAGTGCACATTGACAGTTCCACTCATATTATGTGTTGACACAAAACCACGTCGGCGGAGAGACTGTCCACACAAACAGCAGGTTTTAAGTCAGCACATAATTGCCACTTTTAATTAACGGCAGGCCAGCAAACGGATTTACACCACTGTTCTACCCTGTGCTCGCAAACTAAGCAGTGTTTATGGACTGCCTTCACGCGCCGCCCCCATCACCTTGCCTCATGGGTGCGCACTCAGGCAACAACAGCAAAGGAAAGCAAACATTGCACCCACACCCACATAAATAGAGAGGGTAGTGTGTCCATGTGATGGTTCACCTTCACATGAGCGTTGAGAAGTGCAGCAACGGAGCTCTACTGCATGAATCAGCAACTTGAGCAATATACGACTTTGACTACACTACCTGCTACACACGACACAAAAGATCCCAGGCGTCAAACTCCTTTTAGCATCGGGGGCGACATGGGAGAGTAGAAGAGAGAGAGAGAGAAGAAGAGGGAGGAAGAGAGGAGGGAAAGAGACAGAAAGAGAGGAGAGAGAGACAAAGAGGAGAGAAAGAGACAGAGAGAGGAGGGAAAGAAACAGAGGAGAGAAAGAGACAGAAAGAGAGGAGAGACAGAGACAAAGAGAAAGACTGAGACAGAAAGACAAACAGAGACACAGACAAAGAAACATAGACAAGGAGAAAAGAAGACAAGGAAAAGAATATAAGAAAAATATATCAAAACAGATGGAAAGACAGAAAGAAAGACTTAGCAAGAGAATAAGATTGAAAAAAAAGAAAGAAGAGAAAAATACACTGAGATCAAGAGAGAAAGGGAGAAGAGAAAGAGAAAAAAGAAACAAAAAAACAGAATGTGCAAGAGACAGAGAAAGAGAAAGAAGATAAAAAGATAACAAAGAGCGAGAAAGAGAAAAACATACAGGGACTGTTGCATTGGGAGTGGCACGTGGTTTGGGCAAAATCAAGTAGACCCATTTCAAACTGTGGCTCATTCTTTTCCCTTGCTCTTCTTTTGGTGTCGTCTCGCAGGCCGGATTCAAACCCTTGGTGGGCCTGATTCGGCCCGC
This sequence comes from Urocampus carinirostris, assembly GCF_059441175.1. Lineage (NCBI taxonomy): Eukaryota > Metazoa > Chordata > Actinopteri > Syngnathiformes > Syngnathidae > Urocampus > Urocampus carinirostris. The sequence goes on along the minus strand of NC_142353.1, from coordinate 33,644,566 downwards.
GGGTCACATATTTGACACCCATGCAATAGATTATTCAATACTTAAAAAATGATGTTGGTAAATATCAGTCCCTTATGGTTGTGCTGCTTAGAGTCTGCATGAATTGTCGAGTAGCTACAGCCTGAAAAGTCACAGCTGGACAATACGATACAATACTTTGGGATGTTCTATATGGATATTTTGCAGACCGATACAAAACAGGACAGAATAGTGATAGTGCAAGTACTTTTGATATATTACAGATTTTGCACATATAAACACAAAATCTCTGATGCATCACTTTGAAGTGTGTCAAAATGCCAAATGAGAACTTGATGTCATATATATATATATATATATATATATATATATATACACACACATAAAATTTTAATCAGCAGCTTACACATTCCTGTACCTTAAAATAAGGACCGTATTGGCTTAAAACGAATACCTGATATGAGATGTGGATTACCTGTAACCACCTCACTAGACCATTGGCATCTAGTATTGTTTGTTTACATTCATGAAACAGAATTTCCCAATTAAACTTAGGGTTGGAGTGGCAAAATAAAGCTTGAATTGATTATTTGATTAACTAGATTTAATATAAATGAAACTTGTAATATCTGTCAACTCTAAGTATTGGTACTACTGCATAGAGATTTCTGTATGCGGAGGAAAAACGTTACACATGGAGCCATCATGCTAACATATCAGTGTTTCTCAACTTGTGGGTCGGAAACCAAAAGTTGGTCGTGGAACCGGTTTTAGTGGGACGCAGGCCTTTACCCTAGTAAAATGTTAAGAAAAAATGGAGGGTCAATTACACTTCTTAACAGTAGAATGGTGATAGTTGATTGATCTCTTCTACCTGTTCAGTCAGTGTAATAATGGATCACAAGAAAGTTAGTGATAAGAGGAAGGAAAAGTGACAATAAGTGACAACAATGATTGAGTCAAAGAAGGAAATGATTGTGGAATAGAAAAATGATGTACAAGTTTGCCATTGAAGTGCTGCTGGAAGGTATAGTAAATTATATTTTTAGCTTTTTACATGAATCTTTATTCTAACGACATAAGTAACTAGCGATGTTTAGGTACACACTTTAATATTTATTTTATTTTTAGAATTTCCTTTAATATGTGGCTATTTTAAAAGTTTTTGGGGGTCATGTATGCGATGTAGGGTTGCATGAGAGTACAGTATACAGAGCCGCTTTGGTCTTGATGATCATTTTAATTTTTTGGGGGGGGGAAAAACCCTATCTCTGCTTCAACTTTACTATCCTTTCATTGGATACATTTGAGAAGTGGAAAGAATTTCGGGATTTGGGTCGCAGCTTGTCATTAGGGTGAAATGGTGGGTCCTGAAATCAGACCAGTTGAAAACCAGTGACTTAGACTTGCACCTGACTGAACCATACTCACAAAATAATAAACTTCTACTTAACTTTGTCTAATTGGTTAACTCTGGCAGTTTGAACATGTAAGTATTTCTATAATTCCACCATGTCTTGGAACTAAAAATTAAAGTCATCGTATCTGTCAATTCTAACAGTCTGAGTTCATTCAGGTAAAACACAATGGCGCAGTTTGCTTTGGATCTAGAAACTGTGGCAATTGTAGTGTTGGGTGGTGGCGGAGAGCTGGCTGGACAGGCTCAACAAGCTCAGGAGCATGATAGTATTAAAATATGTGTTTGTATCTCAAGTGTTATTAATTCATATAAAAAGTTTACAAGTATTAAAAAATGTTGGGCCAATAGAAACAGACTCAGATGAACTACCAATTTTGAAAAGAAAAAAAAATAGGTCAACATCATATGTGCAATAGAAACATTTTCAAACTTCATTTGCATGTATTCAAACACAGGAGTATCGTCACCTTTATATCAGGAACCCAAAGACACAAGCTAACCCTTAATTTGGGACAGTTAAAACCTTTTAGCACTTCATTTAAACCGAAAAGTTTAGAGACTAATCAATTAAGACCACTGAATCAATATTTAATGAATTGAACACTATTCTGATTTATCATACAAGATACTGCTAAGATTGTAAATATTCTAAATCCACAATATCAACTTCTCAAAAGTAGATATTTGTCCATGTTTCTAATAGAGAACCAATTATGCTTAAGTTGAAATGAAACCAACTTTGCAGATATTTGCCTATTGTAGGGGTTACTGGTCCCCGTTAAACCACTATCAACGAGGGATTACAGTGAAATAACAATCTTGAACATAAAATTGCGGGTTTTCATTTTTTTCCTATTAAAATAACAGAACATGTTACATTGACCGATATTTTTTTTCCTGAAAAAAAGGAAAAACAGCAAAATGAAAAAAGAAAGTATAAAGCAAATCAAACATCACCCAAAAAAAACAACAAAGCAAAACAAACTCAAACCGAACATAACCGCAAAACCAAAGCAGACTAAACCCAAAAGCAAAGCTAACCAGAACCAAACCCCCAAAACAATACCAAAACGAAACCAAAAAAGAACAAAGCAAACCAAACCCTCAACCAAGCAGAGCAATATGAAACCCAAGCTAAACCAAACCCAAAATCAAACTCAAGCTCAAGCTAAACCAAACCCAAATTCAACTAAACCCGAATTAAATAAAACCTAACACAAACCGAAACCAAACTCAAACTAAACTAACCAAACCAAACAAACAAAACAAAACTAATGTCTACCCCAAACTAATCTCAAACTAACTAACCAACCCAAATTTAAAATAATTCAAAATTAACATAACCAAACCAAAACTAAATGCAAACTAACTTTTTTTCCTTGTACTTTGTTTAGTATTTATTGTTTGTTTTCATTTATATCAATGTTTTATTTTCTGTGCACAGCGACCTTAGGTGTCCTGAAAGGGTCTTCAAAATAAAATGTACAATTATTATTATTAAAATACAAAGTTATTAACCAAAATGAAACACTTATTACATCCTGAGCCACAGTTACCACAAAAAAAAGAACTTTATACTGTTAATTTGGGCAACATGATTATCTAAGATGTAAAGCTCCAGTGTGTATTCTAGAGTGAACCCAAGTGGTATAATACTCAATTTAAGTAATACATATTTAATGTAAATAGTATGCAAAAACACATGTACTATCCCATAAACATTATTTTTTAAAGGACTTGTAGATCTAGAATTTGAAATGAAATTACACAAATTGAGGCACGCTTTGAAGAATCTGACATGTTTGCCCCCCATATCAACAACTACGGAAGCCTAAATGTCCAATCTTGCAAAAGCTTGCTTGTCCAAGTGCTGGTTTTTGCACTTACCATACACAGACGATTTCTGTATGTGATGGTTACAGTCCTGCGATTCAAGCATCTTTAACCTTTTTCCCACTATTTCCTTCTCTAACCAGTTTTAGCACGAGTTGTTGGTTGAAATATACAATAGAGGGACATGGTGTGTGAGAGAATGGGTAAGTGTGAAGCACATTGTAAAGCGCTTTGGGAGGTCTTCATTGACATAAAAAGCGCTATAAAAATGCAAACCATTTAAAGGTAAAATATTACACACTGTCCCTTTAAATTAAACATAAGACGGTGCCAGCATTAATTATTTAAACAATTTCGACAGTGTAAATGGACTTTTAAAAATGAAAAAAAAGGTTTTTCTTGGTTTAAATAAGGGAAATAAAGTCTGGCCTGTACCCAAGTTTGTTTTCCCTTCCAATTAGTGTTTATTAAAATACAGGTGAGGCCTCCATTTTGTAATTAGCCTTCGACTTTGTGTCAAATTTTGTGTTAATAAAGGACTGTTTAAGGTCAGTTAAATCACGCGTGAGACCCTCGATTGTGATGTATAAGCTTATCATGAGAAAAAATACAATATTTAAAAGAAAAAGCGTGAAAGAAAAAAGAACCCTCACAAATGTCTTCCTTACCTGCTGCTTGTCAAAGTGTTCCCTCTCGGCACCGAGGCTGGCCTCAGTCCGCCTGGTTTTCACCCGCGTCGAGAGGCTGTTCATCTTCCTCTTCCCAATACGGACTCAAACGTCCGGAATCTCCATAAAAAGACTCACTCTTTTCAAAAATCGTGTTCTTGTTCTCCGTCGTCTTTAGCCAAACTGATATATTCCCAGCCCGCCTGTGCGGTGATGAAACGCGGCTAGAAGGAGGAAACGCAGCTGGTCTGCCTGGTTCACAGTACGGATGATCCTCCCCCTTCCACAAGGTGGACGATTCCATCGTGACGTCATCTGCCTCGAATGTGCCCGCGTCTGCTTTCCATTTTTCGAATTAAAAAAAAAAATGAAACATTTTCTATTAATCACTCCCGCCAGTTTAAAGTCGTGTTTTCTCCTTTCAATAGTAGGTAAATTGTAGGTGTAAATTTAAATGAAAAGTTTTCTAGCTGTATTCGCAATGACGTCACACACGCCGACCTGTTGTCGATTTCATCTAAAATGTGTTTCATTACGGATTATTTTATTACAATTTTTTTTTGCAAAATTGACCATTAAATCCAACGTTCCAGCGTCTGCTTTCCATTTTTGGATTTTTTTTTTTTTAAATTCAAATTATATATTTTTTGTGAATCACACTCGTCAGTTTTAAAAGCGTGCCCCCTCTCAATAATACATAAATTGTAAATTGTGTTTTTAAAACCATGAACAGTTTTTCAATGACCGAAGGCACGTCGAAAGTAGTCGATTTTATCTAAAAAGTGTGCTTCATTACGAATTATTTACCTACAAAATTTTTAGCAGTTGACGTTCAATCGTGACGTCATCTGCCTCTGACGTACCAGCGTCCGATTGAAGTTTTAAATAAAATATCATTAACAAGTCACTCCTGTAAATTTAAAATAGTTTATTTTTTCTCTCACCAATAGGTAGATTATAAATATATTTTTAAAATCATGAACCGTTTTCTAGCTCTATTAGCAATGACGTCTAGTCAATACTATATGTGTTTTATTGGAAAATCTACTAGATGGAAAATTCCATCGTGACGCCATCTTTATCTGACGTGCCAACCTGTGCTTTCCATTTTTTGATAATTTGAAATTAAAATATCATTAATTCACCACTGTAAGTTTAAGATACTGTAGTTTTTTTCTCTAAACAATTGCCAAATTATGAATCTTAATCCAAACTCTCAATTTCTTCACTGTTACTTTAAAATGTGTGTCTGTGTTACTTATATGATCCGAATAGGCAAAATGGATTTTTGTGAAAATGTACACAGTTGTACTTCAGGCCTCTTGATTTGTGGATCGCTAAGAAATATATGGTTCACAACCTTAGCTTAGCCTTAGCTTGGCCTTGATGCTAGGTCCTTAGCTTGGCCTTTGATTTTTGCATTCCGGAGATGGAATAAGAGCTTGCTCTGTCCACTCCACGCATCGGCCCGGTATAGCAGTACCTCCGGGAACAGTGCATTCGCAATGATCGCAGCAAGGCTATAGGGCTAGGACCTTAGCTTGGCCTTTTGGCTGAGAGTAAATGTCCCGGCTCCTAGGCTTTGTAGCGTATTAAGAACTGACCGATAACGGATAATGGATAATGAATAACGAAGAAAGATCAATAACCCTTAAAAACCCCAAAACCCCCCTCTTGTTTCTCTTCATTTCGAATAAATCTTACCTGGCAGGGGAGATACCATGATCATTAGCTTGGCCTTTGGCCTTTACCATGATCATTAGCTTGGCCTCTTTGATTTTTGCATTTCGGAGATGGAATATAAGCTTGCTCTGTCCACTCCACGCATCGGCCCGGTATTGCAGTACCTCCGGGAACGGTGCATTCGCAATGATCGCAGCAAGGCTTTAGGGCTAGGACCTTAACTTGGCCTTTTGGCTGAGAGTAAGTGTCCCGGCTCCTAGGCTTTGTAGCGTATTATGAACTGACCGATAACGGATAATGGATAATGAATAACGAAGATAGATCAATAACCCTTAAAAACCCCCTCAAGTGTCTTTTTTTTTATCAAAGATTTCTCGTGCCGGCGTGATGAAGGGGCCTATGGTGGAGGAAAAGCCGGAGCTAGCGAAGCGGCTAGCGGCGTTATAAGTCTTCGGTACCATCCGTAATCATGGTAAATGCGAACTCACGACCAAATAAGATCATCGAGTGCTGGTGGAAAACATCAAAGCGCACAGAGAGCGCAGTTGCTGTGTTTTGCGGAAACGTGGCTCACGTTTAGCATTCCGGACGCTAACGTGTAGCCACCCGGAGCTACCCGGAGCAATCCGGCTTCAACGCCGCTAAACAGAGACACGAAAACTGGGGAGAATCGGAGAGGAGGCGGACTTGCTAACACGAGGTGGTGTATCCCTGGATTTTCACAAAGAAAAGTTTTCCATCTGCCGCAGGGATGTCGAAATTTTGGACTAGCGTGACGTCATCCACTTCGCTACAAGCACCCCTAGGGCATCATGTTCATCTGTTAATAAACAACAGGGTAGACTGCTGGAAGTGTGAATTTCCCTACGGGGATGAATAAAGTATCTATCTATCTATCTATCTTTAACTAGGTTTCGTGTCAAGGGACCCTCAATAAATACCAACAAAATCGATAAACATCTGCTTTCCTGTGGTCTGCTTGCATGTTTTAAATCATGAACCGTTTTTAGGCAATGACGTCATGAACGTTTACTTTTTCTCTGAATTGTCTTGGAAACAATTTCGTTAAATAATTCTAGCCATCGCTCACCCCAAAATGACAGTATTATCTATTTTACAGCATCATAAAATTTTGGCTATAAGCCACGACATCTTGCCCAAGCTTTTAACCCTGCGGCTTATACAACAATGCGGCCAATTTATGCATTTTTTTTCTACTGGCCGCCAGGGGCGCTGGAGCTGTAAAGGAAAGAGTGAGACATGAGGAATATATGTGTCGAAGAAGACACAGGTTTAATGAACATACCCTCATCATGGAAAAGGCTTTAAATAAATACAAGAAGGCCCAGGGGACATACTTGTGAGATACGCCGGCTTTATAGTTTTCGGTTATCTTGTTTCAGACAGATCTGACGTTTCTCTGATGAGAATATTTTGAAATGGATAAGGTACCGTATATTATTAAAACTTTCTGTGTACCATCTTTATTTGTAATTATCTCATGTTTAAATATGGGCACATGTGGCCTATAGTCAGGTGCGGCTTATGTATGAACGAAATCGTTTTACCTTTAAAAGTATACTGGGTCCGGATTATAATCCGAATTTTCACGGTAATTATTTGTGATCAAACTGTTGAAAACAGCCCCAAAAATTGGTTTATCATATATTAACCATTACAGTAATGAGATTTGTTGCATCAATTTATTTACTATTTAATTTAGGCATTTAATCGCCTTGTTTGTACACACTTTACCTAATCTAAAATCGATATAATCTACGGTAAATCTAATCCATCTAAATTAACCATAACTAATCTACACTAGTTTTTAAATTCTGATTTGTGTGTGTTTGTGTTCTTATGTGACTTATAGTTTCAAACAGTTTAACCGATTTGATGAACATTTACACAGTTGTACTTTAGGCTTCTGGGAGTGTCTTGAGCTAGGTTATGTGTCAAGGCACCCCCAATAAATACCAACAAAATCGATAAGTGTCTGCTTTCATGTCCCGACGGATCACCACCTTATCGTGGTGGGGCACTTTGCGCGTCTCCATGACCCCTAGAGCTATGTCGGCGGGAGTCTTGTACTCCTGGTAGGGTTACCCAAGCCGAACAGGTCGAAGGGTAGAGTCCAGACTAAGAGTGATCCCAAAAGCTGGTGGCGGCACGCTTTGAGGCGGTTTCCTACAGACCTGGATCCCGTTAGCCGCCTGCAGTTGTGGAAAGATGCCGGTCGTCTAGGGTCTCCCTTGCCACTGGAACCATCTTCTTTACAATCAAGATAGTGGCGTTGGGGAAAGCGCACCCCTTACGCCACTTTAAAAACCCTCATTGCGCAGGTATCCTCTTTTACCTGAGTCTCCGACCACAATCCAGGATCGGACTGTTCAAACATCAGCAGACTCACAAATAAAAGAAGATGGTCATCATCGAATCGATGGACAACCCCAACAAGCGGCTCTGCGGCTGCATGTGGCCATGTGGTCTCTTTGGCACTCCCTAGTAGCTCCCTGCCACTTTTTCAACAAACCACAGCTCCAACAACCTCGCCCAAGTAAAATGCCCAGCTAAACCAAGCCTGGAAACACCAGGCCATGATGCTTGTTTGAAGATGGATATATCGTTTTTAAAAATTGAATAAAATTGTCGTTCCTCAGGGAGCCCTGTGGGGAGTGCATTGGGAGTAAGGGGCGTCGGACAGTCTAATCAGGGTCATACTGTCCCTGTCCGACCAGTGCCCAAGTTTGGTCTGCATTCCTGGCAGTTATTTGGATTAATTTCCAGTGGGAGTTGGTCCCTGCCAAGGCTGCCCTTTGTCACCAATTCTGTAGATAACATTTAAAGAAAGAATTCCTGGTTTAGTCATGGTGTTGAAGGGATCCGGTTTCAGGGCATCCACATTGCATCTCTTTTTTTTTTTTTTTTTTTTGCAGATGATGTAGTGCCATTTTCCTCCTCAAGTTGTAATCTTGCAGCACGGCGGGGCAGTGGTTAGCGCATGTGCGGCATAGTTCTGAGGTCATGGGTTCAAATCCAGCAACCGGACTTCCTGTGCGGGGTTTGTATGTTCTCCCCGTGCTTGAGTGGGTTTCCTCCGGGCACTCCGGTTTTCTCCCACATTCCAAAAACATGCATTTCAGGTGAATTGGCCGGTCCAAATTGTCCCTAGGTGTGAATGAGCGAGCGAGTTGTCTGTCCCTGTGTGCCCTGCGATTTGGCTGGCAACCAGTTCAGGGTGTCCCCTGCCCACTGCTCGAAGATAGCTGGGATGGGCTCCAGCACCCCCACGACCCTACTGAAGATAAGCAGTGCAGATAATAGATGAATGGATGGATGGAAGTTGTAATCTTCAGCCCCTACTCAAGCGGTTTGCAGCCATTTGGACTGTGTCGGTATGATTTTTGTACTGTGTCGGTATGTGTTGGCTAGGACCTTGACTCAGCCCCTTGGCTAAAAGCAAGTGTCTCGGCCTATTGGCTTTGAAGTGTATCATGAATTGACTGATAATAGATAATGGATAAATGCTAAAGAATATAGAACAATAAACCTATACAAAATACCCTCGGGATGAAGATTGCCACCATCACGTTTGAGACGGTGGTTCTCAGCCCGAAAAAGGTGGCATACCCTCTCCAGGTTGGGGACAAGATCCTGTCCCAAGTGGAGGAGATCAAGTATCTTGAGCAAGGTTAGAATGTTATTTAGTTTTCAGACAAATTGCGCAATAAACAAAATGCTTGAATCCCCCCCCCAAAAAGGAGAGCTAGGGAGGGGGAATTACTGGTCAAATAAAACCATTCACCTGACTTTTGGGTTTGGGAACACCTTGTTTAAATAGCACCACTGTAACTAATGTTTTGTCCTCAACAGCATTGTCATGTCACCATGCAATGAACGCGTTGGACTTGAATTTCATGTTACTCTGCCCTGGGGTGGAGTTGCCGGCATGGCATCCAGTTGGTTCCTGGTTGTACACGAAAACAGTTTGGAACATTAACGCACACAAGCTCGATCACTTCCCAACTGGCTTTGTCACATTTTTTCCCCAGCTAAGTGATAGCAATGGTTTCCGGCACCTTTGATGGAAGGTTATTTTTAGATCAAGCGTTGCTTTTATCGTGCTGCCAAATATGCTGAAAAATCGATGACAACGATTGATTGAATGAGTATTTTTGCATGCAACGCAGAAGGAACATTATTCATTCGTTGCATTTAAGTTGACGCCATGGAAAGTTTATTGACATAACCTGGTGGAAAGAGAAGTGTAGTGTTTTAAAAATAATGCTGCCATCTCGTGGCGGACGAAGAATGCTGCTAAATTCAATCGTGAACGGTCATGTCAATCACATGTACCGGTATTTTTCACGTCAGTTACCAATTCAATCAAATCATATTTCCAAGGAAGTCACAATGACCCATCACTAATGAGCAGCCCGTGGGCTAGTCAGGTGTTTTAGGGGACTACCTAGTGTCCGCAGGAACCATGTTGGTGACCCCCGAATTTGATCAAATTAGTACAAATTGTCGATTAATATACTCTGGACAGAAATTAGAGTCTAATCCAGGGGTGTCAACCATGTGGCCCGGGGCAGGTTTGCCAAAGGTTTGAATCCGGACCGCGAGACAATACCGAAAGAAGCACAAGAGAAAAAATGAGCTGCTATTTGAAACATGACCATTTGATGTTGCCAAAGCCAGGCACCACTCGCAAGACACAGTCTATTTTTTTTCTCTGTGTTTTTACCCTTTCTTGCTCTCTCTGTATTTCTCTTATTTCTTTGTATCTCCCTCCCTCTCTCTCTTCCCCTTACTCCATTTCCCTCCTCTCCACTGTCTTTCGTTTTCCTAAATCTATTTTTTTTTCTTTCTCAATTTCCCTCTCACATTTGTTCTCTCTTTCTCTCACTCTTTCTTGCTTTCTTTCGGTTTATCTTTTTCTCTTCTCGCTCACTTTTTCTTTTTCCCCATTCATTCCTTTCCCCTTACCCCATCTCTCCCTTTGTCTTTATTTCCCTTTAATCTATTACTCCAGCCCCTTGAGAGCATTATTTCTTTTTACAGTGCAGCCTCTGGGCTAGATTAGTTTTGACACCCCTGATCTAATCTGATGTAACCTCAGGTGCAGAGTCTTTCAAATCTCATGTTGCGTTTTCACACATCACAATATCAGCGACATTAGTCATCGCATGACACCAAAAAGCAGAAGGAACGAGGTGGGGTGGGGGCTTCCTGTGCAGGTTTACACGAAAACCTATTGGTGTACCGTTTTCCTCATGAAAACCTACTCACTCTGGCTTCTACGGCCATTGCATTTCCTCCCTCGACATGCACTGCAACTTCACCACCACTCTCCTGGTCCAGACCCTCCCTACCCTCCTGTCTGTGGAGTTCATCCTGGGAGCCCTGAGCAACGGGTTTGCCCTGTGGATCTTCTGTTTCCAACTGCGTCCCTGGAAGAGCAGCACTGTACTGATGTTCAACCTGGCGCTGGCAGACTTCCTACTCAACATGGTCCTACCCTTCCGAGCCTACTACTACAGCTCGGGGGTCCGCTGGCGCTTCGGCCGCACCCTGTGCAACATTTCTCAATTCATGCTGGCGCTCAACCGCACAGGTAGCACGCTTTTCCTCATGGCCATCGCCGTGGACCGCTATGTGCGTGTGCTGCACCCACACAGCCGCCTGAACTCCCTGAGCCCATCTCGGGCCATGTGCGGCACAGCCGCCCTCTGGTTACTCACTGTTTGCATGACCGTGAACGCCCTAAGCCTCCAGAACTTGCGCTCCGGCTACTGCGAGAGCTTCCTGGTGGAGACCTCGGCCGAGGGGAACCGGCTCTGGCACAAATTCAACTTTTTGTTCTCTTGCTGGATGCCACTATTGGTGATCCTCTTTTGCACGGCTCGTGTAGTGATCCAGCTTCGAAGCCGGCAGATTGGCCAGCACGCCAAGATTAAGAAGGCGCTGTGGTTCCTCGCTGTGGTGGTGGTGCTTTTCACCGTCTGTTTCCTGCCTAGCAACATCGCTCAGCTATTTATCTGGATCCAAACCCAGGAGGCCATCAAGACCCTTCCCGAGTCGGAGGTGTGCGAGGCCATGGACGAGCTAACTGTGTTTTTTTACATGACCATCAGCTTGACCTATCTGAACAGTGCCCTGGACCCGGTGGTCTATTACTTCTCTAGTCCCACCTTCAAGAACATTTGCAGAAAGTCTCTCAACCTGCCCCAGGGAGAGAACACCGAAAGCGTCAAGAAGACCAGGGAGACGGGATCACAATCGTGCAGTCAGATTTAATTTAACAGTGCATTTACAAGAAAAGTTTTTTTCAGGGTGCGCAAATGTCAAGGTTTGTACGCTTTTTCCCTGATAAATTCAAAAACTCTCAAAGGACTTTCAAATCCAAATTTTCCAGTACCATTAGGAGAGGAAATCCTGTGTGAATAATGTATTTTGCAGGTCCACAAAAATATCTGCAGTTTGCAAATGTGATTTTTAACTTGCGCGTGCATTTGTCAAAACATGTTTTTTTTTCATATTGAGTAAATCATGGATATATTTGTGGACCTGAACAATATGTGTGTAAATATTTTTGAGACAATTCTCTTTCCTATATAGGTGTTGTTTGGGGATCTGGTGAAACCCTATCCACCAGGGAGCACCAGATGGGTTTGGGATTGGAGCAAGTGTGTTCAATCACCATCTGTGCCCAACTACTGCGAGCTTTCAAAAGGACATTTTGGTTGGGTCATAATCAATTTTTCACCATCCATCACCTTTTTTCAAGTTTTCATCCTTGTTTGAGATTTTTTTTTTTTTTCTGGTTTGGATAGTTTAGTTTTTCATTGACCATTTATTTGTCACTTTGTTACTTATTCTGTGGTTAAATATAATTTTTGAACGCCTCGTCATGCTTCTTTCCTGCGTTTGGGTCCGCCACAAAAATCATAAAATGTTGGGTAAAAGGACGATAATATGTAGATTACATTTTCAGCTGTAGAAAGTTCTTGCCATTACAATTTACCACTGGAAAACGATACCTTAATGTTTTGCATGGTCCATAATAAATGTCCATTATTCATACGCAATTCCTGCACTAATACATATTTAAGCAATTCAAAAGTGCCCGGTTTAGGTCGTACATAGCAGTTGGCAAAAAAAAAAAAAAAAAAAAAAAAAAAAAAATCATAGCTAAGCTGGTCATCCATTTTGAAGAGTTGGATTTCAGTTTTTACATAATTTGCATGGTGTGGCGTGGATTTGTTCCATGTTTCAGACGTTTTGTTTTTAAATTCCTTTTTATAGCCATTATTCATTAAATCGGTAGCCTCCCGGGTTCTTGCATGGGGCAAGACCCATAGGGAGCACACATTACAACGCCAAATACAAACTATTGCCAGCTGCCGTTGATCTCAAGTTATGTTTATTTGTATAGCCCTTAATCACAAAGAGTCTCAAAGGGCTGCACAGATCAAAGACTATAGCAAACTACAGACTATTATGACACCATCCCCTCATCTAAAACCTACATGAGGGCATATAATACACATATTATCAACATAAAATATAGATTATGCATATGCTATGGAGTAGAAGTGTGTTTTAAGCTTAAATTTAAACATTTCCACTGGGGTTGCAGATCGAATCTCAAGGTCTCGAGAGAAAAATACATTTAATGTGAAAGTGAAGCCACTAGAGCAGACACGCTGGTGTCATTTTTAGGCGGACTTGTTTTTATTCGTTCATATTCATTGCCTGGCCGAACTGCCGAGAACCACAGAAACCATTTCGAGCATTTACAACCACTTCACCCAAAATTCAAGCAATTATCAAACAGTGAAAAAGCAACTTTAAAATTCAAGCATATTCAAGGATTTCAAACAACTGTGCGAACCCTGAAACAATTTCACGTGCACATTTATTGCTGTGTACAATTTATTTAATAGAATTGTTAAGTAGTGTTTTAATTCATCATTTTTAATCATTCAAATGAAGACAACAACTAATATCTTAACATTGCTTAAGCGCAATAAAGTTTACCAAATCACTTGTCCCTGCATTTTATCTAGTTCTGGAAAAAAAAGAAGAAAAAGAACTCCTCCCCATGAACTGAGATAAATGCCACAAAACACCTTCATTTGTCTTTTCATCACACTTAGTTCTGCACACTTCATTTTTATGAGTTGGACACACCCTAAAAATGGCGCATTTCAGGGAGAAATACATTTCAGCTCACTTCTCGTTCTCGTCGATAAGAATAGTAAAGCTCCTGCAAAAAAGACCCACAAGTACCTGTGCATAATCAATGTTTCCTTTACTTTTATTCATAAACCAATTCATTTTGACCACATTCATATTTAAGCAATCCTCTTGAAATACCAACCTTAACTAGATTCTATACTCTTAACTAGTAATTATCTAGAAGAGGCTCAAAAGTTCTGAATTCCAGGATACATTTAAGAAAAAAAACCTCCCCACTAGTCCTAACAGAAAATAAGTATATTGTACATTACAGTGAACAATTCAATATAAAATAAAAACATGTTGACATTTTGTTGTAAATAACAACACCAGTAACAATAAATTACATCAATTTCAAAGTATTATGTATGGAAGCCTAACAGTACCACAATTCAATAATAAAATGAACATTCAATTGATAAGAATGGCCTTAAAATGAACATTAAATTAATAAAAATGACCATTTGAAATAAAAAGCCTTTAGCAAAATATTTCATTCAAAAAATAATCATAACTGAATTTGACAGTTTTCAAATTTTAGAACAGTATACTTTTTATAAGAATGTAATTTGATTTAATTGCCATTGTTTTATATTAAAAAAAAATATATATGTTTTTATCTCAAAAGTCCTTTTCAAAATACTATATATTTTCATGAAAAGTATACTGTTCTAAAATGTAAAAAAAACATTTAAAATCAGATTATGGTAAACATTTTAATAAAACTATCTAGCTAAAGGCTTTCTATTTTAAAAAATAATTTTTCATTGAAATTTGGGCATTTTTTTGGACACCATAAAAGAAAGTTATGCCAAACAAAAAAAAGACAAGTTAAGCCCTAAAGAATGGTGTAATTTGTTCAAAACAAGCGCAAAGTAATTTTGAACCTACAGAAAAATAGTGTTTTTATAAACACCCCAAAATCAAGTCATTACTTTTAAACCCACATTTTCTTATTATGTATTGAAATAAGCCAACAAATACACAAAAAAACAAACAAACATTGGGTCACAATGTGCAAAACAACCCAGGGTCTTAAAGAGTTTTGTCATAATTACATTGAACATAGTTTTTAATTTGTAGAACAGCATAATATTCATAATAATGTATTTTGATTCAATTGCCATGGATTAATTTTTAAAATCTTTTTAGCAACAAAGTTCTAATTTCGAAACATCCTTTTTAAATTACCGTACTTTGTCATGAAAAGTTTGCTGTTCTAAAATCTAAAACTATGAAAAATCCATTTATGATAAAAGGCCGTTTTGATTAATTCAATATTCTTTTTGAGGCCGTTTTGATTGAGCGAATGTTTGTTGAAATAATTGAATTATGGCACTCTAGGGCTTCCACAATCATGTAGTTTACAATGTAGTATTAGGCAAACGTGTAGAATTAATGAATGAAAATGAAAGTTTTGAGATGTTGGCCTTGGTGTGTCAATTCATGATATCTGAGCCGGTCCGTGAGGTCAGTCACTCTGAGGAGAAAATCAAATTACTCATAAAGAGTCTAACATTCGAAAGTACAGCACACCGAGTGGTGTGGAGATCATTTTGACACACAAGTAAGTAGTTATAAAAACAAACAATAAAAAAACAAATTATTCTTGCAATATGAGAAAAACACATTTCCATTTCCAAATCTGTAAAATATGAAAATCTAACCTGGAAAGAAAAGGGTCAAAAATAAACAAATGTTAATCTCTATATCTATTTTACCTATCTACATCTGTCTACTTACCTGCAGTGCCATAAAAAGGGCTGATTTTTTTGTTTTTTTGCATAATTATCACTCACAAATGTTTCAGATCGCAATTTCAATACCACACAGAGACATCCTAAGGAAATAAAAAAATGCAATTTTGAAATGTTGATTCAATTTATTAAGGGACAAAAAAAAAATCAATACCTATCTGGCCCTACGTGAAAATGTAATAGCCCCCTGAATTAATAGCAGGTTGGGCCACCTTTGGCAGCGCTAGCAAAAAGAAATGTTTACAATAATTGGGAAAGGATCTTTCACAACACTGTAGAGAAATTTTGGCCCACTCTTCTTTGTAAAATTGTTTCAAATCTGCCAGATTCTCTGGCATAAACTGCACGTTTAGGTCACACCACAGCATCTTAATTGGATTTAAATCCAGACTTTGACTAGACCATTCCAGAACCTTAATTATTTTTTCTGAGCCATTCAGAGGTTGATTTTCTGGTGTGTTTTAGATCGTTGTCCTGCTGCATGACCCAAGAGCGCGTGGGTTTGAGAGCACAAACTGATGTCTGGAAGTTCTCCTTCAGGATCTTTTGGTAAACACCAAAAATCATTATTCCATCAACCAACTACAGCACGTTGTCCTGATCCAGGAAAGCAGCCTCAGACCATCACACTGCCACTACCATGCTTTATTGTTGGCATCATGTTCTTCTTGTCAAATGCTGAGCCATTTTTAAGCTAAATGTAATGGGCTGCACACCTCCCAAAAAGTTCATTTTTTTTCAAAAGTCCCGAGGATAATCAAGATTTTTTGTGGCAAATGTGAGATGACTCCTTGTGTTCTTTTGTGACAGTAGTGGTTTTCTCCTGGGAATTATCCTATGGATGCCATTTTTGGCCAGTGTCTTTCTTATGGTGGAGTCATGAGCACTGACCTTACCTGAGGCCAGCAAGGCCTGCAGTTAATTGGATGTTTTTCCAGGTTCTTTTGTAACCTCCTGTATGAGCTGTCGTTGCATTCTTGTGGTAATCTTAGTTGTTTGACCACTCCTAGGAAGGTTTTCCACTGTTCCCAGTTTTCATCATTTGTGGATAATGGCTCGGACAGTGGTTCGCTAGAGCTCTGGAGCCTTGGAAAAGGCTTTGTGACCTTTTCTGGACTGATATATTTGAATTACTTTATCACATAGGTATTATTTTGTTCCACAATAAATGGAACCAACATTTCAAAACTGTATTTTGTATTTCCTTGGGTTGTCTCTATGTGATAATAAAATTGGTTTGAATTGGTTTGAAACTTTTGCGAGTGATAAAAACATAGAAATCAAGAAATGGCAAATACTTTTCGATCTCTAACACACACACGCACATACACATACATAATAACATATACACGTATACCATATATCTATATTTATATTAAATAATTGATGTAAATTGTCTTATTGTCATTGAAAACAGCGTAGAAACGTATGCAACCAGATTAGATATGGCACTCCTGGGTAAACATGTTATAAAGACTTTAAAGAGAAAAATAGAAAATACTATCACGATTAAAGGCTGAATAATGTATATATTTACAACAAAGTGCTATTCAATTCAATTCAAAACAGGATCCGTATGTCAAAAAAGACTGCAATATTGAAAGACACATTCAGTGTCTGCCATGGTTTCCATTGCTGTTTTAAGCAGGCGATTAACCATATGGTTCCTTCTAGATCACAAAAGAGGAAACAACTGTTGTCACGACAGTAAGACAACAATGTAAATGGACTTACCCTTTGGGGGTGAGTCAGCTGTTTGATCCGGTGCCTTCACTTTCTCACTGGTCACCATGAACTCCTTCAAGTGGGCCAAATGTTTGCTCTTCGCAAGCTTGTCGTGTTGACCGTGTTGCGTCATGAACGTCAACACGGTCTTCCTGATCTGAAGAATTATAAGATATTAAATAATTTAAGGGATTCCAAAAGACAATTTCTTTATCAGTTAGGCGTGTTGTGTTCCTCCCCATAATTATGTAAATATTTTGCAAAATGTTCTAAGCGCAGGGGGTTCCAAGAAATTTAGTCTCAAAGTTTGAGTCATCTATCTCTATCAATGATCTCCTAGTTTGGGTGGAAAGTTTAGAGGGCCGACCAGGTCTTGGTAGGTTTGCAGAGGTTATTCTCTCTCCATTTTGATATTATTGCTCACAGTGCTCGTGTAAATGCTGCAAAATTTTCTTATATCCCATTCTTGCGTTGAAATATTCTACAACTCCATCCCGGGCCTGATCTTAATAATGCTGTCTCCTTCCACAAACCTCTGAGCCCTTCACAGAGCTGGTGCATTACACTGAGACTTAATGACACACAGATGCATTCTGTCCTTGTTAGTCATTTAGATACATCAGCTCATTCAGAAGGCATCAGGGAATTTCTGGGGTCAGTTGGCTGAGCTGAGAATACAGGGGGACAATATTTTTGCGACTATTTTTTTTTTTTTAGGATTTTACGTTGTAAATATAAAATGTGGAAAACATTTGGTTCAGCTTCACAATTATGTCTCACATGTTGTTTATTCTTAGAAAATATTTTCATTTTTTAAGCTCTAAATTTGAAGTCTGAAATGTGGTAAAAAGTTCTTATAGGGGCCAACACTTTTGCTAGACACTGTAATAATGAGGCGACAACTCACTTGTGAGGGAATACCGGCAAACTGGCCCGTGTTCATGATCTCCTCTTCCTGCTCCAGTACTGTGAGTGGGTCATGCATGGAAAGAAAGTCCTGCACAAACCCAGAGGAATATCAACCGTTGAAACAGCAATCGATCAGCAAGTAAACTATTCTGATTTATTGTTTGTTATATCCTAGAATTAGGGCTGCTATCCCCTTTCTATTGCACTTTGTGTTACAATCATGAAATTTTTCAAAATCTGATTCATAGACAAGGTTCGTACACCTTTTTTGTGGCCTAATTCAAGCACGTTATAAGGCAGGGGTGACGAACAAGTTTGACGCAGAGCCGAAATTTTTAACTATGAGAGTCAAAGAGCCACACCACGCACTGACCTGCCATGACAGACAGACACACACAAACACTCACAGTTAAAAACATTATTTCCCATAACGCACTCCTCTTCTTACAATACAACAAGTATTGTTCTTGTGTTGATTTCAAGGAAAGTGCCCACCCTCAATACACACAAAAAAAATAAACAGGCAAAGAGCCACCGTATATATGATGAGGCAAAGAGCCGCATTCTTATTGGCCAGGAGCCGCATGCAGCTCTAGAGCCACGTGTTCGCCACCCCTGTTATAAGGACTTTAAAAGCCAGGTTTTCAATTTCTCTAGTACTATATTAATAGAATAAATCTTACACATACGATATTTCAACTTGCATGTAGATTAAACAATGCATGATTTTTAGATCTTGAATAATTTGCAAATATTAGTGGATCTGATTAATGCGTTCGAAAATATTTGAGACAAATCTCTTACCATAAATGTGCTGGATATAATGACAGTAATATGTAGTTTACATTTTCAGTTGCAGGAAGTTCTTCCCATTACAATTTACCAATGGAATGAGCTACCTTAATTTGTAGCATGGCCTATAATAAAGGTCCGTAATTAATAAGTAATGCTTGAACTAATACACATTTCACAGGCATGAAAATGGATCAGGGCTTAATAACGCGACATGGGTGTGAAAGAAATGTCCTTTTTTGAGTATAATGCATACTCCCATTTCTTCATCAAAAATCTGTATGAAATTTTATTTCAGCTCAAACTAAGCAATAAAATTGACTAACGCTCTTGAAAACATGAAACCATGATTCAAATAATTTATTGACAAGATGGAACACAATACCAACATAAAATTTACAATGTATCTATTATTAATAACAATTATTTATTTCAAAGTCCGATTCAGCATCAGATACACCAAAAGGTTGTTTCCCTTGTTGTGCTTTATTGCATTTATTTACATCTTTCAGGAACTTTTTGTTTTTTCCATTCTCTTATAATCGTCTCTGGTCCCGTGAATAAAAATAGCATGACAATGAGATAAAATCTAATGCTCGTTACATACGAATATATACAATACTCATGCCTGCATGAACTACACAAATTTGGATTCAGACGTACCACTCTGGAAAATCTCACAATACTCCCCTCCACATCACTTAACGTTTTCTCCTCAGATCTATAAAATTCACGTAGGTCATCCTTTTTTACTTTAATTTCTCCTTAAGGTGAGAGATTTTCATGCCTGGATTGTCATAGTGCCCTGTTTGGATGTAGCATACACCTGTCATCTTGGGCACGCACTTAAGGGGAAATGACGCTTTATAGGACCATGCCATACAAACTAATGCCAGCGGCAGTTAATCACAAGGAAAGAGAAATGCAATAGCAAAGCAAAACCACCAGAGAGCAGTGTCAGCGTCATTTTTAAGAAGACTTGTTAAGAAAAATGTAAACAAGTTCAAGCATTTACAAGCACTTTTCAACATTTAAATTTAAGCATTTTCAAATATTTCAAGCATCCGTACAAACCCTGAATGGACGATGGGTACGGGACCAACCCCACTTGTGCTTGATATACTCACCTGAACCTGCTGATTTCGTTTGCTGACAGAAGGGATGAGCAGGAGTGTTCCCAGGGCAAAAGCCGGTAAATTTAACTGAGCATAACCTTTTGCAATTCCTATCAACTCCATGTTTAGGAACAGCGGACACCTTAGGATCAATGGAAAGAAAAACATAATTTTCATCCAAATATAAAGCCACACTTAGTATAAATATAAAAAAAAGGAATACTTTAGAAGGAGAACAAAGTTCCTGAAGAATATTGCTTGTTGATCCGCACTCAACGGTAAAGAAGCTGAAACAAATACAGGAATTCTTTACCGAATGATTGCATAATAAAAATACATATTTAGAACTTATTAATAAACAGTGCTTCATAGTTCTAACATTAAATGAACTGCAGAAATGTTTGTGTTACTTCGAACTTTTGCAATATGCAATGCAGTGCACATTGAGACTTGTAGTATTTGTCGATGAGTAGTAAACACCAGAACTAGTTATTCTGTCCAACCACAGCAAGTTTTCCTGATCCTGAAGCAGCAAAGCAACCACAGACCATCACTCTGCCACCACCAAAGTTTTTATGGCATACCGTCCATTATAAATGTTGCAAAACTAATTCCTGGCACCTGTTTCAAGTTGTTTTTAAATCTTAAATTATGCTGCCTAAATGGACAGTATTTTTTTTTTGAATCATTTGTGGTCCCCGTGGCTCTTGAGGTGGCATACATAATTTTGCAGTGTAATTGTGTATTTTTTCTTCAAATGCAAGATGTTTTCAAGGCCACATCTAATGAAATTTAAGACCAATCTCGCACCTATTCTGGCATACATATTCTGGCCAGGTCGTGACGGAGTCTGGTGCCCGATGCCACCCGGCCGTGGCAGCAGAGACATTAAAGCCCCTCTCCTGAGGCGAAGGAGTAGGGAAGGTATTGTGTACCCGGTGGCTGAGGTTTTGTTTGAAAGGGCTGCTGTACCACGCTGGCCCCCAATCCAGTCATGGCCAAGCCTGGACCAAGGGTGGGACTGAGCCGGCTGTGAGCGAGACGGCGCAGGGGTCGGGGATGGGTACAGACCAATGCGGGTGCCGTGGCAACTTGTGAGCCGCCGTCGAGAGGAAGGGACAGAGTACGGTTCCTAGGACAATGCTGTACAAACTAATGCCATCTGCCACTAATCACAAATGCAAAAAATCATAAATGCAATAGCAAAGCCCAACCAACAGGGAGCAGTGTCATTTTTAAGCAAACTTGTAGAGAAACTTGGCAACAATTTCAAGCATTTACAAGCACTTCACCCAAAAATCAAGCACTCTTTAATCCTTGCAAACACAACATTAAAATTAAGATTTCAAGCCCCTGTACGAACCCTCGTACTGAGAAGTATTAGGAGCCCCGAAAAGCATGAAACTACATGATATTACCTGAGACAAAAGGTGCTAGAAGCATACTCTTCCAGGCTCTGGAGAAACTAGAAATCTAAGAGGAAACACAGAAAGTCTATCAGCTGTTGATTAACAGAATTTTGCCCATTTGTCCTGAAACGCTACCTCCCACAGGGCTGGCACTGCAACCGCCACTTCAAGCACCTTCTGGAGACTGTCGATCTGGTAAAAGAGGAACATGCTTCATATCTTCCTCAAATTGATTTGTGCTTAATGCTTAAACGTAATGGGAATTTCCTGACCAGGTTGAAGGAGAGCAATTTCTGAAGAAGACTATTCCACAGCGGAGGGTCATAAACCTTGTACTCCAGGCACAAGTCTGCCACCAAGCACACGGCCTGAAAACAAAAACACATCCTAAGTGCTGGGTCATATATTTTGATACCAAGCAGAACGTACCTGCGGCTCGTGGCTGTAATTCTTCCACAGACCTTTGATCAAACCATCTTTGGGGCTGCTGAGGAAGGACGACACTGTGTAGGGAATGTTGAGTGCTTCCAGCCGTGACACAAAGATGTAACATTTCAGGTGGTTGCTGAAAAGACAAAAGTACTGTTAAAAACTAAGGCTGTCACGATTTTTTTTTTTTTAATAATTGTAAACTGTAAATACAGTAATCCCTTCGCTACTTTGCGCTTCGGTTATCGCTGGTTCACTGCTTCGTGAATTTTAAATTGACGTGTCTATATTAAGCCTGCAACTAACGATTACTTTGATAACCGAAGAATCGCACGATTATTCTTACGATTATTGAATCTGAATTAATCGATGAATCAGATTTTTTAAAAAACACAATTGTAATTTCATGCTATATGCAAATCTTTAAGTTTTGGACAATCAATTTGCTGCCTCCTTCGATACCCACACACTATTCCAATCAACCAGCTCAACTCACACCAAAAGTAAATATAATTTCATCTTTCCTTTACATCAGGGATGTCAAACATGCAGCCCGCTGGCGGGATCAGGCCCACCAACCGATTGAATGCGGCCTGCGAGGCAATGGCGGGAGAAATGCAAGAGAAAAAGTAGCTGCCGATTTATACATGTCCACTTTCTGTCGCCAAAGCCAGGTGCCACTTACAAACACATTTGGGCTTTATATTCCCTCTTTTTCTGTCTTTCTTTTTTTCTATCTTTTTGTCTCTCTTTTCTCTCTCTCATTTTCTCTTTAGTTCTTTCACGTTATGATTTTAATCAATCAATCACTACAGGATATGTTTTATATGAAGGGACAGTGTGTATTATTCAGGTCCCCCTAGCAGTAAAAAAACAACAACTAAATCATCAAATCAGTCCTTTTGACATGAAAGTGGAATAAGAAAAATTGGTTGAGAAAATGGTCGGAACGCTTTTTTTCGGCCACATTTTACCGCGGAGGAGGAAGTCGCCTAACTTTTGAAGCTCATCTCCCAAAAGTAAGTTAAACTTCACTTTATTTATCTTTATAGAGCATATTATTTTATGAAATGTTATTTTTTTAGGACAGTACAGGTTACCTATACAAGCCTTAAACATACTTATATAAACCTTAAAAGTTGAGCACTGAAGCAACTTACGAACAAACGTCCGTCTCGTTCGTAAGTGGGGGAGCGTCTGTAGTTAGATTACCCCATTACTGAAAAAATAACGCAAGTACGTAACGGCGTTAGTCGGATGCCTGCTTAGTATACACTATTTTGTTATTTGAATGTTATTTTGAAGGGACCGGGGGTTTCGGGAGGCATTAGCTGATAGAAGTCCTGAATTATCTTCAGCCTTAACAGAAAAGATATTGAATCAGCTTACTTCAGTTCTGCTTTTGGGATCTTCAAATGTGCCTCCAGGGTGTCTGCGTCGGCGAGGCGGATGAGGCAAAAGAGCGCTCGGGCTCGGTGGCATACGGTGAGGCGAGGCCCGTATTTACTCAGAGGCTTAAGAGGGAGAAACATACTATAAAACCAGCAGACAGGATATCCGCTGATGCATTTCTTGGGTACAAAAATAGATGGGTAGTTAAAAAGGTGAAACGGGGGTAAGGGTGATATGACCTTATCTTCTCTGTTCCTTTATCTTCTTGGCTCATACCTCACTGTGAATGTGTAAAACTGGAGTGTCATGCCCAATTTTGTTGTCACAATATGTTAACTCATTTTGTAACAATGACAATAAAGGTATATTCTATTCCCAGTATGCTATACAACCCAACAAAGTATTGATATGTGTATTATATTAGTTTAATTTAGCCTCAAGCCAGTTACAATAAAGCAGGTCAGATTTAACTTAGTGGTATTGATCTATTATTTACAGCTAGCCTGCTCCTGACCAGGCTAAGATTATCCCCATAAATACAGGTACAACTGTTAGAAATTATTTGGTTGTATAGCATTACCATGGACTTTCCTGAGTTGTTGCATTAAAGGGACCGTGCGCATTATTTAGCGCCTCCTAGTGGAACAAAAAAACCTTCATTCGTGAAAAAAGTGGCACAGGAGGTAGAGCGCTTGTCTTGGGATCAAGAGATCGCAGTTCGAATCCCGGCTCCTCCGTGTTACATGTCGAAGTGTCCTTGGGTAAGACACTGAACCCTTAATGCCCCCAATAAGCAGGTTAGCGCCTTACATGGCTGCACGGCCGCTATTGGGACATGTGAAGAACAATGTAAAGCGCTTTGGGAAGTCTTGACTTGAAAAGCGCTATATAAATGCAGATCATTTAATTTCATTTATGTAGTAAATTTATTATATGGTTTATTGCTATTCCAATTCAGAGTGCTTGTCAAATTCCCATCAGAGCTTTAAAGAATATGTATGTAATAGCGGTTTTTGAGATTCTAAAAAGTAATTCAAAACCTACCAAAGATGGTATCAAATAAGCTTTTGACAAGGGTAATATAGTATATACAGTATGTATAGTTCCAATTAATATCCCATTAATCTGTTCCCTTGTCAAAGAGAGAGAAGTTCGTTGGTTATGAAGAATCTAAAAAAAGACTGCACTGAAGGTAAATATGTTGGTATCATCGTTTGCAGTACAGTACTGTGAGACATTTTTACAAAACATCTTTGCTCACACCCCGTTTTGAAAACACCATTTAGGACAAAAATGACAAATGTAATTTAAGTAACTGCTGAAGGGACACATATTTTAAGTCGTACATTTATATGGAACACAGTCTTTGGCATTATTATTATTTCATAGAGTTTATCAAAAGTCGCACAGCGGATTTTTTTTTTTTTTAAATAAGCTTTTGTCTGAAGAGCTGGTTTGGGGGTTTTGATTATTTTTTTTTTTTTAAATATGGCGCGACTTACTCTGAAACTTAAAAAATAAAATAAAAAATAAATAAATAAAAACAAAACATTTTTGCAATTATTGCTCCCAGAGTCAAAAAGGTTCCCAACCTATGATCTACACAAGTCATCCATTTTTTCCGAAAGGTGAGAGATTTTCATTCCTGATTTGTCCTACCAAAAACTCACCCATGTTTCTGCAGACAGGACAGGGCTGAGAAGGCAAACAGCGGTGGCTGTGGGTTGAGACTGCAGCATGTACACTGTCCTGATGGCAAAAGACAGTACAGCAACGATCAGTCATAGAATAAGCCAGTGTTTCCAAAGATTTTTTTCAGGGTTTGTACACCTTTTTCATGGCCAGATTCAAGCACTGTTTAAGGACTTTCAAAAGCAATTATTCAATTTCTCCATAACCATTAAAATGAATAATCCAGTGTAAATCATGTACATTGTCTTTTAAAATGTATTATCCCCCACGCCCTTTTTTCCAAAGCTGTAATTATGGCGTTTGTATGATGTTATCATTTGTGGTAACCGTGGCTGTAGGGGTAATAAAGGTCATTCATTTGGGATTTTACAACATGTAAACCGGTGTTTCAAGTTTTAACTATATTTTTTATCTTGTATTTAAAGAAAATAAGTACTAAAATAAGAAAATTAAAAATTAAATTAAATGAAAAAATTTAAATCTGATTACTTTTAAATAATCTTAAACAATTTCATCAGACAATAGCTGTTATTAGATTTATTTCCAAGTATAACCTCATGAGCAGAATTTGTGTACAAAACGATAAGAAATATAGTAATCTGCCACCATCTACTGAAGTGGAAGAATGTTAGATAATGAACAATGGCAAGTTTTATTGCAAAGATAAATTTGGGAAATATCCTCCAACACACTAGATTAGGTCTCACCACATACAAAAATAAGCAAACTGTGTTTTATTAACAAATTATTTGAAAAATAAAGTAAATACATTTGTTAATTTGCTATACAGAAGACACAATAATGCATATGGAAATGTTGTGATTTCAGCTATCATGTCCGAGATATTTTTTATTGTATTAAGTTTTCCCTGGTTTAAAAAAGGTTGAGAAACACTATCTTAACGTATTTAAGATTAAAAATAGCTTCTTTCCTCAAAGGAAAAAAATATCGTATTGATCCGGTACTTTCCTGATTCTTTTAAAGATATTTAGTAATATTTGATGCTTTGCTACCTTAAAACAAAATAAAAGTACAAATTCCCCTGAAATAAGACTCTATGATAATACTAAAATAAGGATAGGAAAAAAAAGATAATTGGTGGACCCAAATAGTATTTCAGGTGCAATACTGCATACATAAAGAAACATACCTTATCAAGTCTGGGTCATCTTTGTCGAAGAAACATTGCTGGTGGCTGATATCCTTTAGATTTGAAAATTTTAAAAGAGGGAATGAAAAACATCAAGAAAAAACATGCAAAATATATTTGTTTTCAGTTGATTGTAAAAGAACCTTTGCCAATGCAGAACCCGTTTGGCAGATCCACTTTTCCAACATAGTGTGCTGGATTTTCAAAAGATCCACTTGGTTGATGGTGACAATTTCCTTCACCAAGGCATGGATGTCTGAAAAATATTTTAGAGCTTATTTACGTTTAAAATATTTAATACACAAATGATTGTTATATTTAAAAAAAATATATCATTAACATTGATTTTATTATGTATTATATATATTATGAAAGAATGAAAACTTTTATTCGAACATTGAAATAAAAACAGAACAAAAACACTAACTCAACAACAAAATACTATTACATAATATGTTCGAAAAGGGGTAGTCAGAAGCAAGTGCTTATATTCCCTACCCCTTCATCTTCCCTATTAAACACACCAATTATATAACAATTGTAATACTATTAATAATGACAGTTATGGTATAACAACAGCAACAATAACACAAAGATAATCATAGTTCTAGACGCACTCGTATCACTCATACCCGATTTTCATCATCCCTGTATTCCGCCAGGAATGTTTTTTGTATTTAAATTTGAACAAGTGAATAGATGGATTATATATATATATATATATATATATATATATATATATAATTACAGACTATTTTAAAAACAAAATTGAACAGGAGATTCTGCTAGCCATTCCCAACAGACCCTTGGGTCTGCCGGTCGGACTGGGATCTTCCCCCACCATCGGAGTCAACTCACCACCAGGTGGTGATCAGTAGACAGCTTTGCCCCTCTCTTCACCCGAGTGTCCAGAACATGCGGCCGCAGGTCCGATGAAACGACTACAAAGTCGATCATCGAAGTACGGCCTAGGGTGTCCTGGTGCCAAGTGTGCATATGGACACCCATATGTCTGAACATGGTGTTCGTTATGGACAAACCATAACGGGCACAGAAGTCCAATAACGATACACCACTCGGGTTTAGGTCAGGGGGGCCGTGCTTCCCAATCACGCCCCTCTAGGTCTCACTGTCATTGCCCACGTGAGCGTTGAAGTCTCCCAGCAGTATGAGGGGGTCCCCAGGAGGCGCGTTCTCAAGCACACCCTCCAAGGACTTCAAGAAGGGTGGGTACTCTGTACTGCTATTTGGTGAATAAGCACAATCAACAGTCAGGACCAGACCCCCCACCCGAAGGAAGAGGGAGGCTACTCTCTCGTCTACCGGGGTGAACCCCAACATACAGGCGCTGTGCCGTGGAGCAACTAATATGCCCACACCGGCTCTGCGCCTCTCACCACAGGCACGTCCAGAGTGGAAGAGAGTCAAACCCCTCTCGAAAGGACTGGTACCAGAGCCAAAGCTGTGTATGGAAGTGAATCCGACTATAACTAGTCGGAACTTCTCAACCTCGCACACCAACTCGGGCTCCTTCCCCGCCAGACAGGTAACATTCTATGTCCCAAAATCCAGTTTCTGTAGCCAGGGATCGGCGCAACCAAGGACCCCTCCTTTGGCTGCTACCCAGCTCTCTAAACACTTGAAGTCATTTTGGTTTTGCTTTATTTCAGTTTTTTGTTTTTGTTTTGTTTTCCAAAAAAAGAGGGAATATATTCAACAATTTCTGCTTACAACTGCAAATCCCTTTTTTGATAAATTTGAGAGTGGGTTGATGTTTGGCACAGCTTGTGGAATATTGGGTTCCCTGAAGTCAGAACAGTTAAGAACCACAATGCTAGACAAACTATTGACATAAAACTTATCCTTGTGCAATTTTGACAAATATGTTAAAAAAATAGTCGGGAAAAAATAGCATAATCTGTTGACTCACCAGGATATATTCCCCCTGCAAGGTCTTTGAAGCGGCGTTCCACACTACTGTGCTCGTAGAGGTCCCTAATGAGTCTGTCTGGGGCGCCACTTAGCTTGAGATACTCTGGCGTGTTGAGCTGAGCGCCCATCAGGGCGCTTTCTGTAGCCGAGCGCAGGCGCTGAATCTGCACCTTGGACTGGAAGGCTTCCGCTCGGGTCCGTGTTGCATCCTGATGTTTCCCCAAAACAACAAGTGGGGTTTATAAACCAAGTCGCCTTTTTTGTTTTGAAAAAAACAACATTATAAAGCAAAACATCATCATACATCGAGGTTCAGATCAGCCAGCCAGGATTTTCCGATAGCCAAGCAAAACCAAAGCGATTGGGTCTTCTCATAGCCTGCACATAAAATGACAGAAAAGATCTGCATGCTAAAAAAAAAAAAATCTGAACATAAAGTTCCCAGTTTTATGTCCCAGTCTTAAAAGGATCAGAAACTTATGTCAAACCTGGAGGAAGCTCATGGGCAATCTTGTGGGCCGTGGCAGCCGCCCATTCCATGTTCTTGATACAGCGAATGTATGTCATAACAGTTTTGGCCATTCTTTGGATCTCAGTTTTGCTGTTTGGAGCCGGGAACTTTTTCCTTTGCTCCAGGACAAGGGGCTTCATTTTTGTATTGAAAACTTGATGGACCGCCAACATGTAGAGCTTGTCCAGGCTCACCTAACAAAATGTAAATAATTTTTTACAACGGATTGTTTAAAGCAATTCGCCTCAAGTGTGGTACCTTCATCAGTTTGCTGATTAGAAGTAGACTTGGGAAGGTTTCCTCACTGAGTTCTGGAGCTTAAAACAAATGAGGGAAAAACGGGGACAAGTGTAAGTACACGTAGGAGTTTCCTTAAACAGTGAGGATATATTTGTTGTTTTGGGTGGAACTTAAACACTTGTCAGTTATGGTAACTGCAGTAAATACCAGAGGGGTCACCAAATTTTTTGAAGCGCGGGGTTACCTTTTTTAAAACTGATTAGTGTTAAAGGTTACTAGTTTGCTAAGCATTTCTAAAACAAAGTCTTCATGTTATTATTATGTTGTTAACTATGTTACAATCATGTTACTACCAAGATGTAATATTAGAAGCAAGGTTTGAATAGGCCCTGGTATATAGGATAACATGAAAAACTGTTTAATGCTTATAGGGGCCTTTGCGTTGCTATATCTATTACATTAAAATAAATACAAAATAAGGACCTTTTAGTAGTTATTTAATCAATGAAACAAAATGGGTGACTCACATATGATTTTCCAGTAGTGTTTGTTCTGCAACAGCAGGTGAAATGGCAACCTGAGGGCATCCAGGCGGCTGGGTGGCAAGCTGTTCTCCAGACAGTATGCTTCCTCCACATCTGATGGGGGGGCCACACGCGTGTAGGACTTCAAGTGCTGGAGGAGGGCGACTGCCTGCAGAACAAATGGGAATGAATCATCTCGTATCAGGATTTTAAGGAAGATTTCATTGCACTTGTTTGGGGACGTCGACATGTCATTAGGGGGGAACAAAAAATCACAATAAAAGTGGAATCTTTTTTTTTACCTGAGGAGCAGAAAAGGAAGCAATATTCTCATCAGCAGCCACAAACAGCTTCAGCACCACCTCAATCCTCTCGTAGTTGTATGGACTGAGCTAAAAGGGTTATATAAGAAAAGCCCAAATAAGAGTCGAATTTCAGTGCACAATATAACTGTAAAAGTATGGACCACATTTTCACATATGCAGGCATGACTTCATCATTGAACAGTTGAAACATAATATAAGTGTTTGTAGCATATTGAGCGGACCATATTTTGCTCCCACTTTCACTTTTTGCAGAGACAATGAAAGTTGCTTGAATGTCTATAATTACCGCAAGACACTTGAGACTAACCCATCCATGCGATTACGTTTAATCCATTCTAAATTTACTATGAAAACATCGTAAAATATATTAATTAAGACTCCGTGATCTCTATATACTATTAGAGGTCATTGTCATCAGTAGGAAGTGAGTCAAGAACATATTCCTGCAATAAGCACATGTGCACATTTTTCCAAACCTTAAAAATGGCAGCTGACAAATTGCTGATGAGCTTCTGAGTTTGCCTCAACTTGGGGATGATGCCCAGCACCTTCTCCAGTGCGTCTTTATAGTATCGAGCTTGTGCTTGGTCCATGTCCGTATCTTCATCCTCCTCTTGGAGTAGAGCGGTGGTAATGTATTTGTTGATTGCACTGTCGCTGTCCAGACCGTACGTGCTGGAGATTGTGAAGAGAGAGCGTAAGAGCATAAAAGAACAAATTTGCTTAACTTTAGGGAAGACATTTTAGAGACCTGCAATACTGAAGGAGGATGTCTGGAGTGATGTTTTTGTTCTTTACAAGAACAGGGATCAATGTACTCTTTATTTCTGGTTCCTGGTAAAACGCAGGTTGAATGGGGATCTAAAAGAGTGGGATGAGTAGTTTAAAATTACAAAAACATAGCTTTAGAAACCTCAAATCAAATCATTAGTCGATATATACTAATTTATGACAAACTTGTGATAACAGTGTTTTGGGATCACACAAGTACATTTTGGTACGTTGAGGAATATTTTTAGGTAGGTGTACCTCTATTTTGGCAAGCTCTCGGCACCATTTGGCATCGGTGATGACAGATAGAAATTTCTTCTTTTCCTCGGCATGATCAAAGAAATCGCAAAGTTGAGCCCCGACCCTGGCTACAGCCTGAGAAACAGCAAGGCATAAATACAAATATGATTACCATAAATGTCAAAGGCAATCATGTAAACATTAAATAGATAGTACATTTGGCATACCAAAATTCTCTCATAGTTTTGCCAGGTGTTAATAACCTTCCAAAGGATTTTAAAAACCTCGTCCTTTGAGAGGAGCATACACAACCCATTGGCAAAATAGCTATCCACTGTCCTCCAGTTGAACACCTACATTACATAAAAAACAGAATTTTATTTTCATTAATTCATTGAGATATTTTTTTTACCCTGGCCAATCCACAGTTTGCAGAGCTCATTCAAACCAAACCACAAAAATCAGGTAGAACTCACTTTATTAAGCAGGGCTACAGCAATTGAGTTCAGTGACGAGATGTTGCTCTTGTGCAGCTCATTTAATGATGCATTGAACTTTCTCAAATCTTGCATGTCATAGAGCTGAAAAGTTTAAAAAAAAAAAGGGGGGGGGGGAATTATATTGCTATAAGTTATTTCGTGGGTAGTAGAGTAAGAGCTATTATCAACAAAGTAGCTACAGTAGGTATGGAAGAGTGTGTCTACTAGTTAAAGAGGTTTACCTGTGCAGTAATCTTGGGTTCCATGATGTTGGAGGTAATGTGCTGCAGGCAGCTAAAATAAGAGTTGAACAATACCCTAATGGCCAACTCCAACTGACTACATTCCTGTAATATTTGTAACATACTAGAAAGAGGACCCAGTAGGGACTGCAAGTAGTTGAAACCTGCACCAAAGACCAAACCAATGTTATGAGTCAAAAAGATTGTCAGTCCAGTGTGATAATGACATTTAATAGTTCATGGATCCCTTTAACCGCAATGGTCATCGGGGCACAAATTCCTGATTTACAGACATGCAAATAACGACGATGCTGACTGTACCCACCTTTTTTAAATGAGCAGTGAGCAAGGGAGGGACAGTCGAGAGAGTGCAGTTTGGTTTCTGCAACCAAAGAAGAGATCACAGTTATTGCAGGAAAAAAATAATGAAACAGCGCTCTCTGCATTGAATTCAGGCATAAAATTGGTCTAAAACCGCTGGGGAAAAAAACATTGTTGATTAAAATATTATAATATTCCTGTTGAGGGTTTTCTGGAGCTGGAACATCAATCACACTTTAACTTGTTTCAACAGGGAACAATACATCACTAGAGCACACTGTCAATTTATAATGATATTTTAGTTCTATGTTCTTTTTGTGCAATGTTGCTGCTAATGTCTAGAACTTTTTTGTATAGCACTATTTTCTGAGGAGCTTACAACTTCAGCCAGTCTACACAAGCACTACCTTGTAAATATTGCCTATCCATCCTAATACACTTTTTATACATATTTTTTTATCCAAGTTATTGTGTTTATCCTGATCACCATGTATAATCTTGTCAAAAATGTGTGCTATGTTGTTTAATCAATTACTGTAAACACTAATTTATTTTATTCAAAATATTTAGATTTACCTTGAGAAACGGGTATCAAGCACTCAGTGAGTTCATACTGGACAGGTAAAACTGACACCGGGTCCAATACGATGCAATCCTCATTGAAGACATTTTGGAAACACCACTGAGAATACTGATCTTTCTCGGTGTTCATGCCCATATCCTGTGTTCATCAAGTCAAACGTGTTATTTTAGCATGATGAATAAGCAACATTTTCTTTTCATAATTGAACTGTTGAATTTTATTGGAATAACGTAATGATTTGAATCCATGTATCAAGCTAAACAAAATAAGTAAAAAATAAAACAGCACATTACGATCATTTTACAGTGCAAGTAATGCACAAAAATATATAATTTAATTTACTGATTTGGTAGATGTAATTGTCAAAACTGGAGATTTTTCCAATTCTGTTTTTAAAGAGGACTTATATTTAGGCATAGCAAAAAAGATCAGTAGTATCCTGTGTGTGTGCGAGATGAAATGTGACCTTTGTTATATAGCCGTAGTTTTCTGTTATTTGGCACTGGTGGTAGATGTCCATGGTCAGTTGTGTTGACTTGCAAAGCTCCAAACAATCTAGTAACAAGTCTGTTAAATAAAAATAGAACCCCCCCACCCATATTCATATGTACCTTATCCTTTAAGATTATTGCATACACAAGTCCAAGTGTTTACCTGGGTCGCACACAGTGACTGCCTGGCAGGCGAGGCGGTAGATGATAGCTGGCAAGTCTTTGTCATCGGGCAGCACCATGGGCACATTGGCTTTTAACATATGGCAAAGCCTCTTTGCAGCCACAAACAACACTTTGCCAGTAACACCGTTGTAGTGGTGTTTATAGAGCTCGCTGGAGTTGAAATATGGAGATTAAAAAAAATAAAGTTAAACAGGTCATCCATGAGACATTTCAGAAGAAAAAAACCAAAAGGTTAGCAGGAATTTCTACTAAGAGTCAAAAGGTTATCAAATGAATATTTTGTAAAGTTTACAGCCCAAATTTGTGTTTAGATGGAAACATCACTCAATAGTTGGTTTTATTTCCAGCGAATAAGTATTTTTGAGGATGTTGAAAAGTCCCAAAAATCTGATCTCCATTATAAGGTAAAATTGTATGCACAAGTCTGAGTTTGAACTGGAAAATATTAATCATTATGTTTAGGTTGGGCTTCTCTCTCGTCAACTTTATTTAAAATAAATTTATGTTTATAAAAATGTCGAATAAAACAATGTTTGGATACTAAAAGAAAGGCATTTGATGACCCGTCATTGTTCTTATTTGTCTCCTTTCTATAAGAGTGCTGCGCTAGATTCTTAAAGGGATTCCCAAATTCTAAAACATACAAAATCTTTTTTTTTTTTTTATCTATATTATTACGTCAGTGGCATATTCCTAATATTTTCCAAGATAATACATTTTGAAGATAGTCTGTCTTGTCTAAGCTCTGACATCATGTGAAGCACACCAGCACCCTAGCAAGCCAGTCACCCTATTGGTTTAAATGTTAACTTGTCGAAAAGGTTTTGAATGTTTTAAGACAAGCTTTGGTCGTTTTTTTTTTGGAGAATGGTGAGGCGTTGTGTCGCTGGTGGGTGCAGCAGTGGTACAACAAATGGCGAGCAGCCGAAATGGGGCGAACTGGCAAAAATAACTCAAGTAAACTAGCCGGGACACGGCAGGCTGCTATAGAGGATGAACCGAGACCGATCCGCGGAAAAAAGCGGGAGGCCTGCTGACTGAAAACATGCAGTAACAGCCAGGATAACCGCAAGCCACGGCAGCAACAAACACAAAATCAGCCCGGAGAAAAAATTATGAGCACGGCAGGGGGGTCAGGTAGCTGACTGCCAACCTAAACCGGGAGCTATCTGGACAATATTACATTAATTGCAAAACCAGCAGCAAAAAAACAAGAGAGGAAAAGTAACAGTGACATACCTCAAATGAGGTGAAGTCAAAAAAGGAACGCTGTACACTATGGCAGGTAACCCCCTTTGATCAACTCAGACAAAAACAGTCAGAAGTCCCCCAGCGACACGGTAAGCAAAGTTATAATTACTCCACGCTGATAGCACACAATGTAATCGCTTTTGATCATAAAAAAGGGAATAACATTTTCGACAATGTGATTTTTTAAAGAGAATAAAACACTATACTACCTGAGAATAGGCAGGGCTTTTTGGACATTGCCCGCCTCCAAAGCTTGCAGGGCCAGGTCAGACCAGAGTTCCTGCTCACTGCACTGCAACAACCGAGCCAGACGACGCAAACCGGCCTCGGTGGACACGGTTGTGGATGAGTGAGGGTCGCGTGTGCGTTCGTATGCCGCAATGTGATGCTCCCGGATCTTCTTCTGGATCTTGGGGTCTTTGTAGTTGGCCAGGGAGAAGAACACATCGAAATCCTTCAGTAGAAAAGCAAGAGCATCAGGATGGATTTACTCAAATTTTAGATCAAGAAAATTAGTGTGTGGCATTCACCTGTAATTGAGCAATGGCCTGGAAGACGTGAAGATTGTTTTCACACTCCATGCTTATGAGAGCATCATCTGAAGTTGACATTCAAGCAAATGTGATGGAAATTTACAATATAACTTGTCATTCATTTCTTAAATAAAAAGACAGATTAAGTGATTTTAAACATTTTCAAACAAAGGTGACAACCACATTTGATAATTACATTATTTCAAAGATGGGAAGTTCAATGCAAAAATATGAGTACTTCTACTTCTATAACTTTCTATGACTTTATCAAGTGTATCTGATGTATTATAAACAATTGAAGCAAAGCAGCCATGCCATTATCACAATTGAGGAAAATTGATACTTACATTTTTGCATTACATGCTGATATTTTAACGCCTCCACCATCACCTGAGCAATCACCATCTTCTCTTTCTTGTGCTAGTAATATAGAAACAAAATAGTGCACACTTTGAGTATAAACAGTTGGGCGTTGACCCAGGCAGAATAAATGGATCTTTATTTTGTATGCTTTAGAATTTGGTAATCCCTTTACCACATCACCTATCAGTATGCATTTTATATATTGACAACATGTGAATTTAATTTGAAAAAAATTAGAGCGCATTTTCTTTCAACAATGTTAGCTATTTGCAGCTTTAAGGCACCAAACGGAAAGGGTTCATTGCATGTTCTGGAGACTCAACTCACATTGTAGGACATTTTGTCTTTATCCTCTAATTTAACCATTGCCCAGGATGTAAGACGCTCCATCACGCAGGCGACTTCTTCGCAAGACAAACTCTCCAGCATACTTATACAAGAATCGCTCTGTCAAAAAAAGATATCACTGTGTAAACAAAGCAAACCAATACTTGTACTAAATCAATAATTCAACATTTTATCAAGCCAACCCAACCCTCCAAAACAAGAACAACAGGAAAAAACCAAGAATGAACACTAAAGACCCTACCCCCTAAAAAAATAAAAATAAAATGAGAAACAGAACCCCAACACAAAAACATCAAATATTTTCCCCCTCCAATAGAAAAAACATAATTAAAAAACAAAACCCCCAAACAAAACCACATAATCAAAACTAAAACCAAATATTCATCTGCCCAAAAAAACAACAGCCCCTCAGAAAAAACACAAACTCCTCTCAAAAAAAAAAAAAAAAAAAAAAAAAAAAGATTAAAACCGCAAATGAAAACACTTACCTGGCCTTTGCTAATAAGTTGAATGAGAAATAAATAATTAATATCAATTTTTGGAATTTTGCACACTTCTGCTAGAGCCATGGCGTCCTGCAGGCATGTTGGAGAATCCTGCTTCAAAATGTACCGGGCTACCGCCTAAGAAAGACAATACATACGATGCAATGTGAAAATTAATTCAGGGTTTCTAGCATTATTTACTGCATATATACAGTGAAGTATTTGAACACCCTTCTATTTTGCGGTTTCTCCCACTTAGAAATCATGGATGGGTTTGAAATTTTCATCGTAGGTGCATGTCCACTGTGAGAGACAAAAACTAAAAAACAAACAAATAAATAAATAAAAATCCTAAAATCAAAATGCATGATTTTTTAATGATTTATTTGTGTTATACAGCTGGATATAATTATTTTAACACCTGAGATAATGAATATTAATATTTGGTACAGTAGCGTTTTCCTGTAGTCTTTCACCAGGTTTGCACACACTGCAGAAGGGATGTTGGCCCACTCCTCCACACAGATCTACTCTAGATCAGTCAGGTTCTGGGCTGTCGCTGAGAAACACAGAGTTTGAGCTCCCTCCGAAGATTGTCGATTGGGTTCAGGTCTGGAAACTGGCTGGGCCGTGCTAGAACCTTGATATGCTTCTTACGGAGCCACTCCTTGGTTTTCCTGTCTGTGTGCTTCGGGTTGTTGTTGTGTTGGAAAACCCAGCCAAGACCCATCTTCAATGCTCTGACTGAGGGGAAGGAGGTTGTTCCCCAAAATCTCACAATTCACATCCCCAGGCATCCTCTCCTTAATGCAGCGCACTCGTCCTGTCCCATGTGCAGAAAAACACCCCCAAAATAAGATGCTACCACGCCCATGCTTCATAGTCGTGATGGTGTTCTTTTTCAGATTGTACTCATTATTCTTCCTCGAAACACGCTTAGTGGAATTATGACCAAAAATTTATATTTTCGTCTCATTTGACCACAAAACTTTCTCCCATGACTCCTCTGTGTTGTCCAAATGGTCATATGAAAACTTAAGACAGGCTTTGACATGTGCTGGTTTAAGCAAAGGAACCTTTCGTGCCATGAATGATTTCAAATCATGAGTCTGAATGTATCACCTAAGGTAACCTTGGAAACGGGCGGACCCAGCTCTTTTCAGGTAATTGACCAACTCCAGTCGTGTAGTTCCAGGCTGATTCCTCACCTTTCTTCGAATCATTGAGAACCCAACGAGGTAATATCTTGCATGAGGCTCCACTCCGATTGAGATTGACCGTCATGTTTAGCATCTTCCATTTTCTAATGATTGCTCCAACAGTGGACCTTTTTTCACCAAGCAGCTTGGCAATTGGCCCATAGCCCTATCTAGCCTTGTAGAGGTGTACAATTCTGTCTCTGGTGTCTTTGGACAGCCATTGGTCTTCGTCATGTTACAAATTAAAGTCTTACTGATTGTATGGGGTTGACAAGTGTCTTTATAAAGCTTATGACAACAAACAGGTGCATCTGATTCAGGATGACACATGGAATGCAGGTGGAGTTCTAATGGGTGGACTAAAAGGTCTTTCAGGGTCAGAATTCAAGATGATACACAGGTGTTCAAATACTTATTTGGAACTGTACCACACAAATAAATTGTAAAATAATCATGCATTGTGATTTCTGGATTTTTCTTTTTAGTTTCTCTCTCTAACAGTGGACATGCACTTACGATGAAAATTTCTGACCCCTCCATGATTTCCAAGTTGAAGAAATAGCAAATTACCAGGGTGTTCAAATACTTTTTTTCTTCACTGTATATACGTCTAATATTGAATGAGTTTTGGCAAAAATTCAGTGTAATATACCTTCATTTGCCTCGGGCTTGAGTAGTGGTCACGGACCCCGTAGCTCCGCAGAAGTTTGCGTATTTCTGTTAGAAGGTAGCTTTCCTTTAAAAGCTGCTGCCTGTCAGGCAAAAGCAAAAGTGAGGACTTTGAAAAGTGAATTAAATAAGGTATAAATATCTATGTACTCCTATCTGTAGCTAGAGTTGAGACATACTTTGGTCCATCCATCTTCAGGTACTGCTGAACGAGTTCCTCTACCACGTTACTCCAAGGAAAGACAGCTTTCTGCGTGATCTCTAACACAGCATCCACTTTCAGCTGAGAGCAAGACACGGAGAAGGCTTACTTAATTTAATCAAATGGAGGAATATTTTAGTAGCTTACTATGTTTTTATACTACCCACCGACCATAAAATCAGCCATTTCAAATGAGCCATGCTTATTTTGCTCTATCAATTAATATTGAATTCCTTCTTAATAGCTCTTAATTAATTTTCCTTGCCATAAGCAAAAGATGTCTTTTGTATCTTGTATTTGGTTCCTTCATTACACAATCTGTCATGACAGTAGAATTTATCTTTTTTTCTTTTTCTTTACTGTTTTTAACCCAACATGTCATGAACATCAATTATGTTATCATTCACACATTGTGTTTGTCTGTGGCTTTTCATTAAGGCACAGCACACAAGAAAAAAACATCATCATTATTTCCCAAAAGAAAACAAACTATTTGCACACTAACAGCTGTACAATACAATAATACCTCGCCTGCAAAGCCGTAAGCGCACCACGGGGGACAGTAAAACGTCACCTGCACGACGAGCAAAACAAGCGGGGCCGAAAGGGAAGACGGTGCTGTGTCGAAAAATGTTCGCACGCATGAAAAATCTTTCTCTGTCTTCGATCGCACAAATCCATGAAATTCACTCGGGTTACTCATTCTGGTCCCATCTCCTCACAATGAAAAGCATTTCTTTCTGGCAGCAAAAGATCCTAAAAGTGACGTATGCGTGCTCCGCTTAGGGGGACATTTCAAACGGGAGGGACATTTTTCAACACAACACATGCATGGAGGTAACATTCAGTGCTTGAAGCACCACCTCTGGCGGTAGGTAGGGACGAAATAGATCTTTTATTTTTCAGTTCACTTCCCTGAAATGTTTTGTTTGTATAATATAACTCACATCCTTATTTGCCATACATCCCAGCACAGCCACTGCTTTGGCTTCCCATGAAGTGAAAAGTGTTGTGGTTTGGGAGCTGCAACGTTCCAGCATATCCTAAAATAAATTCAATATAGATTTTATTTTTAAAAATGACATTGGTGCCTTATCAGTTTGCACTCAGCTTGTATTACCTTAATGTACTGCAAAAGGAGCTCATCCAAAGAAAGGTCATGCTCCTCAGCATAAGGAAGGATGTTGTTTTCCACTGTGGAGGTGACCAGCTCCGGAGCCATCACTTCATCCAGCATGAGGAACACGACACTGCGCACGTTTCCCTAGAGGGTGTATACCATTTAAATACAGCTTTACACAAGAAAACATCATTTTGAAGACTAAAGCTAGAATTGAGAAAAGTGAAAAGGAAGACATTTCTGCCCGGAATGCCAAAACATCATGCATACAGTATTAAAAACAAATTAAATGTCTTTAGATGTTGCAACAATAATGTGTTTATTTGAAATAGGAACACATGGCTATTTGGAAGGAATTTGTCACACAAAAAAATAAAATCAGAATTGGGATAATCCAAGTGGGCTAAAGCCAAATTTCATCTTTCCTCAAAAGCAGCATAAGTCCTCTTCAGAATATAGTGCTCCTGGTGTGTGTATGTGTGTGTGTGTGTGCAGTACAGAATTAATTAAAAACAAACCTTCTCAAAGAGTGAAAGAGAAAGTCTACAATTGTATTTGGTATGGAGATCACACAGCTGCTGCAAATTTGACACCAAGGTCCTCAAGTTCTCGACTTCTTCCGAGCTGTAATTGCAACCCTAAAATAAAATGAAAAAATTGTTTATGACGTGCATTTGATTTACCATGGTCCATTTGTGTATCTCAAATTTATATATAGCCCTGGTAAGTACAGGGTTAGAGTAAAATTAACTTACAAATTCCATACAGGACAATAAAGATGGCAGTCCGAGCTCTGCTAACATCAGTCCGTTCTGAGGCCATTCAGCCTGGAAAAGCAAAACAGTTTTTAATCATCATACAAAGTGTCTTGCTGAGTAAATGAGCTTTTTCACGGTTAGGATTATTATAGATATTAAAAAAAAACGTTTTTTTTTTTTACAAATAAAACACTAAACAAAGGATAACTAAATCATTTTCCTTGCTTTTTTAAACGTCCTGAGAAGATGTGACCCACTTGAGCCAGAAAACCTTGGCCTGAGGGGAGCAATTATGCCCTGTTATCAATGACAAGTGTGGGAGTTTGCTTGCTGTAATCTTCTACAGCTGATTAGTTTTAAATTTAAGAGGGGGACCTGAGCGTCTGAGCTAAAAGTTGTTCGGGCTTTCAGCTGATCACACTCCCCTCATGAGTTAAAATTGACGTTCCTTGTATCTCATTGTATGCTTTGTTACAGGATTTAGGTGATAGATCCGACATGTACCTTTTCCATCAGCTCAAGATTACGTGCCCTTTGCTCAATCCATTTCGCTAGGATTTTCTACAATCAAGAAAAAAAACTTTAACATTAAATGATTCTTTTTCGATTTTGTGCATGAGAAGTGACGCAACCTGTACAGTTGGAAGCACTTTCTGGACAAACGGAAGGAACACTGTCTTAAACCAGCGGCACAGGTCTCGGGATGGTATATCTTCTGGAATGGCATTCAGGATGGCCACAAGGCTGCTCTCAGTGAAGTTGTTTGCAATCAGGCCCTTGGAAAAAAAAACAGAACAGGGTTCAGTTCTTAAGTAAAGTAGACCCGTATCTAGGATGCCAGTCTGTCACATAAGATGCTTGTCTGTCTTGTTGTCCATGTTTTAATTTTGATACAGTACAGAGTCTCCAAACAAACCACCCCCTCTGTTTCCATCCATTAACTCCACTGTACAACTCTTGTCACACCAAAGGGTAAAGAAAAAACATTTTTTTACTTGACATGTAAAATTCTGCATTTATATTGAATGTTATTTCACCATATACACGTATATCATGTTATGTAGTACTTACGGTATACAAGGTTCGTGCCAAATTCAAACACTCTTAAAAGCACTTGGAAAGCCTTTTTTCTCATATCCCATGTACCCAGAATCATGGTTTCTTAAACTGTCGCCTTCTGGTGTGTGAGTGTGTGTGAATGGCTACGTGTGAACCACATTGTGAAGCGCTTTGGTAGGTCTTCATTGACATGAAAAGCGCTCTCTAAATGCAGACCATTTACTGTCCTCTTGGGTGCGACACGTAGGGGGCGATGATGCCTCACATAACCCCATAACCAACTAACGCCAGCTGCTGCTAGTCACAGGGAATGAAATGCAATGGCAAAGTGAAGCTACCAGAGCAGGCACATCAGTGTGGTTTTTAAGCGGATTCTATTTTTTTTCTTGTCTATTGAGTCATACTGCTGGAACACACAGCAACAATTCTAACCATTTAAAAACATTTTATCCAAAATTCAAGGTCTTTTCCAACCTTGATTATACAACATGAAAATTCAAGCATTTTTTAAGGAGTTCAAGCACCCATAAAACACTGTATATACTTTTTTGTTATTGTAATGTTTACATCTGGGGTACAGGCAGGCTGATTACCATACGTTTCTATCCCCAACCATGCAGCAATTTCACTTTACGGCCCCCACCTAAGAAATTGATTAATGTTGTATCCCAAGGGTTCACTGTACAACAGAAGTAAGATCTCATGCCCGAGCCCGGCCCTAAAATGTCCGTTATTACGTTCAGGTTCAACCAGGGTTTCTCTGAGTCAGCAAAAACGACCCCTCCGGTTCCCCAAATCACCCCTTCCCGAGGCCTCACAAATAAAATGTGGCGATTTCAGATTTTCATACCTCTACTGTACTAGTTTGCCACCTCTTATCAATCCTTACCTCATATTTCAGCCAGAGGAGCTGTGCACCACACCAGTCACCATCACTCAGGTGGCTCAGAATGTCTCCAAACATGTCCGTGCTGTTCAGGAACTCAATCCAAGCAATGCCGCTATATTTTACCCAAAATAGATCATCACTGCCACTCAATCTTCCAATCCATCAACATTCATTATCATTTCAAAAACAAGAATTTACTTGAATTTGTCCTGGCCGTGAAGGCTGCAGAATGTCGCAAGTCTGGCCAAGGCCTCGTGGATCTGGAAGACTGAAGAACGCGTGGCGGCGTAACTCAGCATCGTTTCCGCCGTGTCAAAGCTCGGCCACGGTGCCCTGAGGCAGTAATCCACCACAAAGTTCTCATCCTAGAACGCAATGGAGGACTTTTCTTCATGTCTATACTGAATTTGGGGATTTATGTTTGTGGTCTCTTGTGCAGAAGCTTTTTCCTCTGAACTATAGGTTACTCACGGCAATCTTCATCAGATTCATTTTTGCCTCCTCCACAATTTCTGCCCATGTGTCTTGTCCATAGCCGTCGACAGAAGCTGAAGCAAGCTGCTCCAGCACGAAGTTCAGCTTCACCTTGTAAACCAACTAAAAGGAAACCAGAATTGGGAATTACAACAGTTTTCCCATATTTTTCACAAAACACAAACAAAACAAAATGTCAATAAAAGTTTGATACGCAGGGTTAAAATATGTAATTCATGAATTTATTGTTGTATTACACAAGTTATTTAGTTCATTCTTTCCCAGAAATTACTTTGAAACATACATATCAGTTTGCCCTTACTTAAAGGTGGTGTCCGCAACTTGAAATTTAGCTACTGTCTGCCGCCATCTCTTGGATTAAAGTCATGATCGCAGCCTCAGTCAGCTCATTACTCAAGTACTGATAAAGATAAACTCTTCTTTTTCATCTTTTTGGGGGTTTGGGTTGGCATTTGGACTGTATTTCAAACAGGCCTTTTCTTACTCTTATCAATTTCAGGCTACGTTAACCAAAAGAAACTTGGAAACAAGCATAAGATCACTCTCCACCCCTCCTACCCCCTTTTATGCTTCCTACTGTATTGAGAGTCCTGGAACGTCTGTGCTAAAAGGAAGATAAAACGAGAGACGCGTTGGAGTTTTTTTTTTATTATATAAAGGCTCGCCGAACTCAGTTGCGCATTGTTAACACATACTTAAATACAGAAATTATTCTACTTTCAACTTACCTAAAATCTTTAACACTTCCACTGATCGGAAATTGCTAAACAAACTATGAAATGTGCAAACAAAGAAGTAGAAACTACAGTATTTTCAAGTATATTTTCACTTGGACTGGGGTCCTCAACATAGTGCCAGTGGACACCAGGTAGCCTACTTCAAGAACAGCTGAAGAGCCTTTAACTGGTTCCGAAAATACTTTCCCAGTCATGAGTCATAGTGATTTTCAAGGAAATTCAATTTATAACTGGCATGATGTTGGAGTCGTTGACTGAGCCCATTTCCCCCTTAATAGTTAAAACCTGGTAATAACATTATAACAACATAGTAATTAAGAGATACGAGACTAGGGGTGCAACATTCAAGTCTATTAATCGACTACCTAAATAATTTAGAAGTGGTGCCCTGAGAACCTGGGGCTTAAGGGATCTGTAAACCGTATGAAGATTATAGTAATACCACATTTTAGAAAAGCCTATTAACCTGATAAATAAACCTTCACGCTAATACATGACGAAAAAGTAGCTCTGCATTTCAAAAAGTTGGTGACCCCTGAACGAGGATGATCAGTGTCACAAGATCTTAGGTACCTCTACATCCAATTCAAATAGAGTAGCAAACTTTTCAGCCTCTTCAAATCTGTGTTTGTGAAGAAGTCTGCTCAACCTGGTTAAAGAGCACAAATCACACTTTTAATATTCAAAATGGTGCGATGATATATGAAATAAATAAAGAAAAGATCTACCTGTTATCAGGCAAAGCCTCTGTCAGGCAACGGATGACAACGGAAGAAACATATTCGCCTTGACTGCTGCAGCCAAGGTGGAAAAAATACAAAAAACAAGTTTCAATTACCGGTAGTAACACCATTATCACAACTTACACAAATAGCCCACTAATTCACTTTTTGAGAACTGTTTGCCAAATGAAGTATTTTCCGTGAATGATTGAATGTTGACAGAAAACTGGGCGCGGGAATATAAAGCCAGCTCAAGAGAAAACATTACCTCTCCGAATGAGAAGTAGGAACCCCCTCCACAAAATAAATCGTGTCCTGAAAAAAAAAAGGCAAAATAATTTAGAATCTAATAAGTCACTTCTTCAGCCGTGTCCAAATACTTTTGTCTAGCACGTGACGTCATATTTATCATGATCAACAGCAGTGATGTTAATATAGTTTGCAGAGAAAAATATAGGATTCAAACCCCTGTTTCATGGCTAAATTCAAGCACTTTTTAAGGACTTAGATTTTCAGTCGCAGGAAGTTCTTCCCTTTACAATTTATTACTTAGAAACGCTTCTTT
The DNA here is from genome assembly GCF_059441175.1 of Urocampus carinirostris. Lineage (NCBI taxonomy): Eukaryota > Metazoa > Chordata > Actinopteri > Syngnathiformes > Syngnathidae > Urocampus > Urocampus carinirostris. The sequence continues at coordinate 33,600,128 of NC_142353.1, read as the reverse complement.
TATTTTTTTGCACGGCTAATCATAAATGTCCATAATTGAAACGTAATAATTGAAACGTAATCCTAGCAATAGTACACATTTCATAGAACTCTGTGTACCTGAATTCTTGGGCGCAATGCCGTACAAACTAATGCCAGCTGCACGAGAGTATTAGAAATGCAACGGCAAAGCAGAGCCACCGGATAGCAGTGCCAGCATCATTTTTAAGCAGACTTGTTGAGAAGCATGGCAACAATTTCTAGTATTTACGAGCACTTCATCCAAAATTCAAATACTTTTCACACCTTAAACACACAACATTACCATTCAAACATTTTCAATGATTTTAAGCACCCGTACATACCCTGAAAATAAATGTCCGAACGGAAAGTTAGTTCTCATAGTCAAATAGTCGACGAGGGTCACAAACACACAAGGAAAACGTGCAGACCTCTCACCATGCTTATTTTTGTCTGGACCAGGCAGGATACTGAGAAGACATCCAGGCAGTAGCAAATTGTCATGGAAGTAAGACTTCGGATCCTGATTGAGTAATTCTAAAAATAAATATCATCATTTCACATCATTTTTTTAACTTGAGTATGTTGAGTAACACAAAGGGCTTCAGTGGTTAACTGATAATGGTACCTGACTCTCGTCTTGCTTCTCCAGGGTGATCAACTTTGCACTGTCCTCTTCTTGACTTAAATTAATAGCAATGAGTTAAAATTGCTCTCACAGTTAAACCAAAAAATATTACAGTTTTTGGGTGAAGTCCTAAGATGAATCTGCGACTTTACAGGTTAAATACATTTGCAGAGAAATTGGTTGAGTCCCCCAAAAAAGTTGAAATTCTTTCTAAATTAGGAAAAAATGTGTTTTAGTTCCTCTTCAGAGAAGTATTTTTGAAAAAAAAGTAGGAAGAATGAAACGCGTTATCTAAAAGTTGACACGCAGTAAATACAAAGAAATAATTCATCTATAAAGATTTCATTGCATTTCCGTTTTTTCCCTGAAATTTCATCCAAAATCCCTTCAATTTTTTGTCATGAGTGGAATTACACCTACCCTTCTGCCAGGGTCACAGAGCCGCAGTCAGTGATTATTTCGAAATCAAGAAGTGTGACATTCGACCAGACGTGCACCATGACCAGAAAATGAATGTCCCAGAGGCTCAGGACTGCCTGGAAAAGGCAACGTAAAGAGATTTAATTGTCAATCTAAAGCATGTATTTGTTGTCTAAATGTTTGTAGCATACTTTCAGTAAATGTAAAACCACACAAAACATAGTCATAAACTATGAGGATAAGAGATATACTATTTTGTATGGTCTTGCCATCACAGCACTCCAGTTATTGCTTTATCAACGTGTGGCTATATTTCCTGTGTTCTTTTACGTTCGCCCAGTTTGAGTTGGGTCCCAACCAATATTGAAATGTCTTTTATGTTTTTGTTCAGTTACAACTAGTTAGCGCGCCTGCATTATGTTTCATAGTCTTGTCTACATGGCAAGCTTGTTATTGTTCTGTCTCCCGATGGCAATGTGGTGTTGTTTTTCCTTTCATGTTATGTTCTGTAAGTGCCAGTAATCATAAAAATGTAAAAAGGTTTATAAAAGACTTGCCTTCCAATTTTATCAGGGATTATTATTGATAAGTTAATCATTAATTTTTGTTCTGATTTGTTTTTATTCTGCTTGCTTATAATGAACAATGTGGTTCTGATTTTACAATTGGAACCATGCAAAGGAGATTGCTTTAGATGCCAGGGTTTTTCGTTCATGTTATTATTTTTGTGCTCTACTGTTCATCATTTTGGCTCAATGTTGTTCGTTATTTAGACTATTGTTTACTGTGTATCACTGTCACTATTGGCCAATCGCGCTACTGTTCTTTGATTTTACACACCCTTTGGGGCTGATCTGCCTTTTGTAACCTAGGGGATTTAACGAAAAGAAAAGTTCAGAGGAGGACCTTTAGAACGGATCAAAATTTATCTTGAAGGTTTTTTAACAGGCCTTTCATGCTCTCCTTGCAAGCTCAAAATGCATTGACTTCTTCTCTCCTTATTTTAAGTGTTTATTAAAGGTCTACTAAACTATAAGCCTATCAACTGGGTTAGGAATACATTTATTGTTGGAGATAACTTTGAAGAATGATGAGTATTTTCGTAACATTTTACCTTATTTGTTAAAAGCACACAACAATGTGAAAAACATCTTGCCCATGTCTTTTATTTCATGTTTATCCTGGACTGCCTTGTTTAATCTCGTCCTTTGTGGTTATCAATGATAATAAAGCCAATTCTAGAACCTTCATTCCCCCCAAAAAATACTTTCCCTGCAAGTTACTTAAAAAAATAAACTGGGTACTTCACCTATTTTTGCTCAACAAATCTTAGTGTAATACTTACTGCATCTACCTTGTTTACAAGACTATAAGTTGCACGAGCCAAAAAATGCATAATTGAAGGTGGGGCGCGTCATTTCAGGTGTCCCTTAAACTTATGAACGATAGCCAGGTTTGTAAGTAGGGGAGCGTCTGTATTCAATTTAATCGATTGGAAAACAACAATGTATATATATCTATATATATTTTACAATGAGTGAGTTGGGAAGGATATTATAACCCATGAAATAAATACAACAAGTATGTGTCATTAAACTTACCTGTGTGTCCAAAATGTACAGAAAATGACCCCTCACCAACATTTTCTTGACACCTTGAAATGATATGACAGGAAGCAGTTTTTCAGTAGCAGTTCTAACACAGCTATATGCTGCAGACCAGAGGTATCCAACCTTTTTCAAGTTGGGAGCTGCTTTTTGTTACTATGCTAAATTCATTGAATTCACACTGTTTTTGTAGTATAGAGCATTTTATTGCCTGCACCACACACCCTGATCTAGTTTCTTCTTTAGCATCCTCTTCTGCGCTCCTTACCTCTGATTCTCCCTTGGGAGGTTATGAGAAAGAAGAAATAACACTATTTGCAACTGTTATTTGTCCTATTACTCTACCTGTCTACAATATTCATGCGGTGTGGAATCCAGGCCGCACCTGTCGCTATTCGAGGCACAAGATGCTGAACAAGCAGTGAAATCTTGTGGAGGTTACCATAAAGGTTCAAAATTCCGTAATGGGTTCAGTTCAGTCCACAGTGCTGTTTGGTGTTTTCTTGCCTAATGCAACATCTATTGGAGCCTGGTCACCCTGAACGGGGGATTACCACTTGTGTCCCCCCTCCTCAACGTTTCTTTTCCTCATGTTGAGGTTTGTAGTTTTTCCTTGCCTACATGTCAATTTCAGATCAGGGGATGACGTAATTGTGGCCTGTGCAGTCGTTTGAGTCATTTTGTGATTTAGGACTATACCAATAAATGTGACTTGACTTGACTATATAGCGCAAAAATGCATTTCTAAAATAACTTAATATCATGTTATTACTATGTTGTTACTAGGTTATTACCAGGTTAAATACTGGAAGTGGGATTAAATATATTTAGTCAAGAACTAAAGAAAAATCATAATGAGCCAGCACTGGTGAGCTACTTTCAGAACAAGTCCGTGGGCACCTTAGCTGTCCTTAGGAGGAACCTTGGTGCTTGGGGTCACCAAGAGACCCCTACCGTAGAACATTTGGAATTTTACATCTTTCTCCAACTGGTGTAAAATGTCAAGGTTATAAGCAATATGAAACATTTCCCCACCTTGTATCAAACTATCATCCACTGATTGAGCTAAACACATCTTGGACTGATGAGGATCGATGGTCCAGTGTGTAACTGCATTCTCCTTATTTCCCTGTTGAGTTCCAAACAGAGTATATTATTGCTGAAGGTTTTAAGACTGGGGAATATTAAGAAAAATAGAGAAATAGATTAAAACAAAGACAACAAAATGAAAAACACACGAATCAAGGCATAAAAAAAACAATCCGAGAGCTAAATAAAAAAACGCTGGAGTGCATACGTGTGGGTGGGTGGGTGAATGGGTGGATCCCTTTACCACTAGTGTGGTAGGGGCACCATTTCCTGTGGTGTGTTTCTGGCAAGTACACCTGGTGACGGCCATCTTTCTCCAGGCACAAAAGTTTCCACCCAGTATTACCATTTATTTTCTGTTTACTTAATCAGTGCTACAAAGCACTGTGTGTAAAGCTTCAAGGTGGGTTAATGCTTAGGGTTGGGGGGAGGTGGTTTTACAGGTACAATGAGAAGAAAATATAGTGCCAAAATTGAAATACTGACCATAACAGGCATGAGGAATATCTCTTTAACAGTCTATTTCATTCATCCCTGTGATCTGGTAAAATGTAGCCAATTCTTCCACTTACCATGGAATTCAATTGTTTTGGCAACAATTAAATGTCCACAATAGTAAATTATTACTGTTCACTCCACTATATTCATGTATCAAAAAAGAAATCAAAAGTGCACTTACCCCAATCAATAAATGGATTTCATTGGCTATACAGAAGGTAATTGCACTGCTGCAGCATTTTTTGTGGTACTCCTCTGTAGAGTAGGAGTCTGTCTTGATGATACTCTGAAGCTGCATCCATTCCATACAATGTTATTCGTTTTTTTCTACCCATTCAATCAAATGATAATCCAAACCACGGAACTCACCTCTTTTAGTGTGTCCATGTCCATAGTTTCAACAGCTAGGACAAAAATACAAATGAAATAAGAAAGATAAATGTACCTGACGAACACATTAATGTTTCCATTGCTGTGTCCGGTATACCTGATTTGATTCTGGCCAAATTAAGGTTGGTGATGTGGAAAAAGCAATCTTTTGTGATAAGGAACACATGAAACACTCCTATAGACACAACAACAATCAAATAAACACAACAAAATAAAACTCTAAACAAGAAATAAATTAAAGCATTGCTTGTATGTCTTAATTGATACAGCATTGTATTGCATGAAAAATGCTAAACAAATAAATGAGATTTAAATTATTTCGTAATTTTGGCCCTGTTAAACATGCTTTTTACCTGGTGAAGCCTCATTCTCCTCTGTGATGAGTGCACAATACGTTTTTACATCGCCGCTGCCTTGTTTGGCAACAAAAGGCTGTGCAAAACATGAAAGAATAATTATATTTTACCAACATTGTAATGAAGGTAAGAATGCAAATTTGTATTAAAAACAGTATGTAGGACCCATTCAATATTGATATTTATTTTGTTTGGCAAGCTGCAATTTTTAGAAGAGCACAATTCTGACAACGGATAAGATGCGCGTAATTTAGAAAAGGACAATAAAACCACTTTTTCTGTTTTCAAAGCTGACAGTGATAAAAAATATCAGATTGAAAAGGTAGAATATATGACTTTATAACAGAAAATATGCCAATGTATTTCTATTTTGGGGAAGGACAGTTTGAATTCTGCAAACTTAAAAATTGCTCGGCTGAATAGGGCACCTGTATGACACTGCAGGGGTAAACCAGTGAAAACTGTCGGGGCCTGCTGTTGTGTTGTGTCACCCTGACCCGAGTGACATGGCCGCTTTCTTGCGTCCCGTTTTATCTGAAGGGACGAAGCATGAACAACTTGGGTGCCAAGGTGCTTAACTTGTTTGGGTGTTTGGATATTTGGGTTGGCCATGGTACAAAAAATTGTGTGTGTTTTGTGTTACTTATTGCCTTTATTTTATTTTCTTTGTATGCGTTTGTTTTGCTTTAAGGTGGGTGCAAGCCAAGCAAAGACAATTCTTCTAAAGATTAAGGGAGCTGTATGGAATTAATAACTTTGTTACTCTCTTCCTCCATATTTTGGCTTGTGTCATCATTGCAGCCTCAGTCTGCTTATTCATGATACATATGCAAGTTAGTGCATTTCTAAGACGCGCGCAAATAAACTTCTCCTTTTTCGTCTAGCAAACATGTTTTATTTTTCTTCATTTAATGCGTGGTCTACCTGGTCAGACTGATGAGAAACAGAATAAATTTAAACCATTTACAAGGAATTCACCCAAAATTCAAGCATCTTTCAAACCATGAAATCAAAATTCAAGCAATTTCAAGGGTTTCAGGCACCCGTGTGAACCCTGCAGTTACCTCGTTCATAATGGTTAGAAGAACAAAAGAATGCATACTTTTGTGAGAAGTATTTTCTTGAGTGGAACAAAGATTAAGTGCAGGTTTCCGTTTCTTTCACACACAAGGACAAATTCTCCATTCAGGCAAACATCAATAGCATCAACTTCACTATCTGCGAAACAGAAAAAAACACGAAAGAAAAAATTAACTGAACAAAATTGTATTTTAAAACATTAATTTAAAACGATCATCCCGGTATCACAACATCAAAATACTTTTAAACAATGCAGGCACAAATATCTTATGTAAAGACCTTATATACAGTGCCTTCGAAATTACGCCATATTTCAGGCTTCAAACTGAGTCAAGAAAATTTCAAGGTATTTTCCTAGAAGCAAAAACGTGAGGGACACAATTTATCCAAAATTTTGTATGGTGCTAACAAACAAAAAATTGAAAGGTAGGTATTAAAAAAACATTGGCCCCCTTTGAGTTATTACTTCATTCTCCCTTTGCTGCGACCACACTCAGCCACACGTCTATTTGGGTATCTCTATATAAGTTTTGCAAAAATTGAAAGAAATATTTGTCCATTCTTCTGTAAAAAAACAGCTCAAGTTCCATAGGGTTTGATGGTGACCCTTTGTGAACATTTTTCAGACCCTCCCACAAATGCCCTATAGGATTAAGGTCTGGACTTTAGCTTGGCCTTTCTAACACCTTTACATTGTCCGTTGTAAACCATTCCGTTGTCGATTTTGCTTTATGTTTAGGGTCGTTGTCCTGTTGGATGGTAAACAGAACCTGCACCTCATTCCCTGGTCTCTTGCAGACTTCAACAGATTTTCTGCTAGAATTGCCCTGTGCTCCATCTAGAGTATGTGCATTTTAACTGAGACCTAATTCACACCGTCACTTATAGCCATTTAAGTTGACATTAGAACATTCAGAAGCCATCAGGGAACTTCTGGTATCCAATGTCTGAGGTAAAAGAACACGGGCCAATATTTTTACAACAGCAGCTTTTTCATCGTGAATATATTTTAAAATGTTGAAATAATTTGGTCATACTTCCAGATCGTGTCTCACATGTTGTTTACTATTTAAGGAAATATTTTCAGTTTTTTAGCTTTAGATTTAAAGCCTGAAATGTGGCGAAATGACCAAAAGTATTTGAGGTACCAATATTTTCACTCGGCACCATAAGTGTCCTACCAAAGTGAAGCAGCAGCAGAACGCTTTGGCAGTTCTCTTCGAGCAAAACCACAGTCTTATTGGCGACAAGCACACTCCAGTTGCTTCCACTGATGGCATACAGTTGAGGCTCTGAATCCACCTGCAAGAAAAAGTTCAATTTTGTTGTCTTTTGGAGGAAAATGAAGGAGACTAAATACTTCAAAGTCACTAATCAACAATTACCCAGTTGCCTTTTGCTCACGGCTCCCAAAATTGTGCTTGTTCTTAGAGGCAATAAGTGTTTTTTCCTAGTGTTTGATTTAAAATTATTTTGTTGTTCTTGTTTAAACATATTGACAGGTTTAAAAGTCTTTTTAAAAAGATTTTTGTGGATGAATTATGTTTTAGCGGAGACCGGCTACTAGAAAATAATTTGAAAAAAGCTACAAAAAGATTGGTGACCCTTGGTGACAAATTCCACTACTTGATATTATTACGGTACTTCTAAAATTAAATTCAAACTACAGAAGAAAGCACTAAAATTGACATATCTATGAGGGATGGCTGAGTACCGATAGCAGGTATCATGCCCATTATGCTCTCTCTGCGCTAAAATTACATTCCAGCTCCAGAGTTTGCAGTTATACAAAATCGGAATACTGTATTGTCTAAAAAGGGATGTTTGATGAAACGTTTTTTTTGGGCAGAACGTAAGACTTTTTTGGTAGTCTGGTGCTAGTTGATACTTAATAATAATAATATTAATAATAATTGTTGTTGTTGTCTCATCTCATCTCATTAGCCGTACCGCTTATCCTCATTAGGGTCGCGGGGGGGCTGGAGCCCATCCCAGCCATCTTCGGGCAGTGGGCAGGGGACACCCTGAACTGGTTGGGCACACGGGGACAGATAACTCATTCGCTCATTCACACCTAGGGACAATTTGGACCGGCCAATTCACCTGAAAATGCATGTTTTTGGAATGTGGGAGGAAACCGGAGTGCCCGGAGGAAACCCACGCAAGCACGGGGAGAACATACAAACTCCGCACAGAAAGTCTGGAGCTGGATTTGAACCCACGACAGGTTCCCATGACATGAACTGTGCCGCACAAGCGCTAACCACTGCGCCGCCGTGCTGCCCTGTTGTTGTTGTTATTATCATTATTATCACTATTACTATATTCATTAGATTTTTAAGATCATTATTGTATAGTTTACATAATTATTAGGAATTCCTATCAATTTAACATTTACTGATAATATATTATCATATTGTTAAGTATAACAATAGTAATTGATTAATTGTCGTTATAATTATTATTATTGTTGATCCCACTAACTCTAACAGTAATATGTACCTTACATTTTGAGTTGCAGGGAAATTCTTCCCCATTACGTTTTACAACTGGGAATTGCAACCAACAATTGATTTCGTAATCCATGAATCGGTCAATTATTTTTTCGATAACTCGAATTTCTTAAAGGCATTATTAATTTCCTTCTCTTTATTCAAATATTGAGGTTTGGGTCCGATAGAAAAATAATGCACGAAACAACGGAACATTTTATATTATCAAACAAAAACAAAAATCCTAGTGTTAAATTCACAATAAACAAAAATACATAAAACTGTATGCTATACACCTGCAAATATGTAAGATACTCCTTTCCTACCACCTTATCAAATGATCATGTTACATTTGGACTTATCAACACAAAAAAGAAAGAGCAATACAATTCATTTTATATGTAGCAAATGCTTTAATCCAATAAAAAGATATACTAAAAACGGAAACCCACCGTTCAAAATGTTGCTAAAAATTTGTTTTTTGGTTAAATCTTGGGATACGATAAACATTTGCAATACAAAATGATATATGTTCACGAATCTGACCCTTGTATAGAGTTAAACATGTAATTATTGTTATCATTATTAAAGAGCTTTGACTTTATTTTATACTTATTTTCCAGCTCAGTGGCCTTGGGGGGGTAGGGCGCCCGCCCCGAGACTCGGAGGTTGCTGGTTCACAACATTGGTACTCATTGCCTCCCTGCTTGGCGCTCAGCATAAGGGGTTGGGATTGGGGGGTTTGGTCACCTAATGACTCCCAACACATCAGTTCGGTTGAGCGAGGGGGCTGGGAATCCCTTCCTCTGAATCAATCTCCCAGAAATGTGAATGTGTTCTTGACTCTAGCCACCTCCCACTCAAATTGTTTTTCTCTGTATTTTAGTCTGTTCCTTTGAAAATTTGTAACTTTTTCTCATGATAAAACAGTACAAAGTTCAAACTTCAATGCCAATTTCGTTTGTAATGATGCAATCTTAAATTTGAAAAAATTGTTAAAAAACGATTTAAAATACGACGGATGAGTGGTTGGCACCGTTTTGAGGTCATAGGTTCAAATCCAGCTACGAGCCTTCCTGTGCGGGGTTTGCATGTTCTCATCTGCAGGCATTTGATTGACAAAAAAAAATAAGCAGGTGAGAATAAAAACCTTCCAACTCAGATTACTGTGAGAAAATTATAGTTTGTAGTTTTATGTCCCTCTCCTCCCTATCTATGCTTCCTTAGAAATACACAGCATCATTGTTTAAGCTTATCATAAATAATTAGCTCTTCTCTCAACAGGAGGTCCAATCTTTATCTTCCAAGGTCAGTTGGGCAGCTGGCCGGATACTTCCACTTTTGTTTCTCATTTATAATGAAAGTGACACCTAACGACCAGCATTATATCATTTCATGTAATCATGTGATCTTGTTTAAGCTAATCAGATGTATTGTTTAACACATGTGTTTTGAGCAAATGAGAAAGTAGTTATCAGATGTCGGGTGATTCCTCTCTGAGCCGATCTTGGAATCAGATCTAAGGTACAGCTCAGGTGGGATGCACCTCCGATGAAAGGGCAACCAAACTCAATCGCTGACTCAGAGTGTGTTTCTTTCCTTACCTGAAGGAGTTTCTTAATTTTTAATACAATCTCAAGTTTTAACCTTGACATTACTCAATGTTCTCATCTCATTAGCTGCACCGCTTATCCTCAGTAGGGTCGCGGGGGGTGCTGGAGCCCATCCCAGCAATCATTGGGCAGTGGGCAGGGGACACCATGAACTGGTTGCCAGCCAATCGCAGGGCACACAGGGACAGACAACTCACTCGCTCATTCACACCTAGGGACAATTTGGACCGGCCAATTCACCTGAAATGCATGTTTTTGGAATGTGGGAGGAGACCGGAGTGCCCGGAGGAAACCCACGCAAGCACGGGGAGAACATACAAACTCCGCTCAGGAAGTCTGGAGCTGGATTTGAACCCACACAGGAGGTTCCCATGACTTGAACTGTGCCGCACATGCTAATAGTGTTTATCTAAAAAGAGACTAAAACTGACCATATTCTCCAGACGGTTCAGAACAACATTCCATTTACTTAGGGTACGTCTTGGATTGAGGGGCAGGACGGCGGCGCAGCGGTTAGCGCGTGTGCAGCACAGTTTTGAGGTCATGAGATCGAACCTCCTGTGTGGAGTTTGCATGTTCTCCCCGTGCTTGCGTGGGTTTCCACCCCCATTCCAAAAACATGTGTTTCAGGTTAATTGGCCAGTCCAAATTGTCCCTAGGAGTGAATGAGCGAGTGAGATGTCTGTCAATGTGTGCCCTGCGACTGGCTGGCAACCAGTTCAGGGTGACCCCTGCCCACTGCCTGATGATAACCTGGATGGGCTCCAGCACCCCCGCGACCCTACTGAGGATAAGTGGTGCAGATGAATGGATGGATGAATGGATGGACGTCTTGGAATGGGATTTTACAGGAACATTAAGGGGTTAAAGCTTGGAAAATAGTCTATAGTTTAAGGTTTTTATTGACTTATACATTTATTTTTTACATATAGCGAATTGGACCCCCAAGAGGTAAGCCTATGCCTGGCACGTCGATGCTGATACGGGAGGTTTTGTATCATGCAACAAGGACCCGGGCCCAGTATCTTACCTCGCTCGAAGACACCTTGACTAAAGTGTCCACCTGGTACAAACTACTGCCATTTTTCTCCGCTGACACACTGCCAAAACGGACAGTGCCAGAGTCGTCGTTGACCAAAAGCTCGACGTCGTTCCACATCGCAGCACTTTAGAGGGGAAGCTAAGACTGTAGCTCCATGTTCATTACGCGTTATTCGCCCATAAAAATGGAAAAAGAAGAACTAATTAAAAATCATATCATGATAATTGTTCGCTGAAAAGAAGAATAACAAGACTTCGTTGCCATCAAACTTCCAATTTGGCGGGCGGAGGCGACGTAATAATAATACAATAATCCCTGAAGTCTATAATGCAGGTATAATTTCCAAAGAATATATGATAAGAATCCCAAATTTAGACACAAATTTATTTTAAATAGTGTTTTTATTAATTCAATAAATATATAATCCCAGTTAACATATCTTTTTGTGTCAAATTTGACAAAAATATTTGCCTTTGACAATTGAATGAGGGCAAAAACGCTCAGTAGTATATTTCCGCCGAAACAAAGATCTATAGTTAGCAAGATAGATCACTCCTCAAAAGCACTACACCGCATTTAAATTTTTTTATTGAACATTGCAAATACAAACAAAATTAGCATGGAAAAAAACGATACAGAGTGAACATTTTCAAGAGAACATAAGGTGCTGTACAAATACAGATAAACAAATAAAATGAAGACATGGTCATCATAGAAGAGGGATTACCTCATGTGCGGTCCCTTTCAAGGTTTCGTCACGTTCCTCATGTTGAAATTTTGAGTTTTTCCTTGCCGTCATGTAGGTTTTAGATCAGGTGGTGGTGTAATAATAGTCCGTGCTGTGAGTAAATAGGTGCTATGTTGTGTTAGTAAGGTTTATTATAGTTTAATAAGGGTAATCCCCCTGTGTTATATGTCGAAGTGTCCTTGGGCAAGACACTGAGTGCCCCCAACAAGCAGGTAGGCGCTTTGCATGGCTGACACTGTTATCGGTGTGTGTGTGTGTGAATGGGTAAGTGTGAAGCACATTGTAAAGCGCTTTGGGAGGTCTTCATTGACTTGAAAAGCGCTATATAAATTCAGACCATTTACCATTTTCTATTTAAATGCAATAATATTAAGGGCAGCGATTGGCTGAGTTTAACAGGTATGTAATTCTCGTGAAATTGTAATTTTGTTTAATGAATATTGTAACGCAAAAAGAGTTGAGACAGCCAAGGGAACTTGACCATGATAAATAAGATCTGCCTTTTTCTTTCTGTTTTTACTTCAATCATATTGTAAAGTAGCGTAACCTTGCATCTGGATGGACAGTGTGGAATAAACGTCACAACGGGATAGCATCACACAACCCTCGCACACATTTTGGCGAGATGACATTACATATATCTAAAAGTTATATGATATGACACATTCAGATTGAGCGGATCGAGAATTAAATGACCGACAAGTTTAAACCATTTACTGTATTATGGTGGAGGAATGGTGTAAAACGTCAACAATATAATATAAGTTTCAGAATAATGTACCAGTGTATCACTTTAAAGAAACACTCCACTCCACTACTCTCTAATTCGATTTAAAAACCTATATATTGTTTAAATAGTCAAATAAAAACATATTGAATGAGATTTTGAATAGTAAAAATCAAGCATTAATCTGTCATTACTTTATTTTGAAAAAAAAATGAACAGCGTGTCGAGTGTTTGGTGGTATGGTCGCTAGGCAACGATAATGACTCGGAGACAACAACTTTACCATTTCTGAAGCTTGGTGCTTTTGATTTAATAATACAAAGTATAAGTAATTAACATTTATCGCTTGAGATCCACCTCAATTGAACAACTCAATGCAGTAATTGAACATTTATGACAAACAATGCGATCATCCTCACAATTCTATTTTGACATGATTGTTACCGATAGTTTTCAACGTCTTAAATAACATTATATATTATTTCCTTTGGAGCTTCACTTATTCTTCACTTACTGGTAAGAAAATGGGCAGTTTAAAAACATGGAAGACAACAAAATTATATGTTAAAGTTACATTTTTTCAAAAGTTTATTTAATGATATGAGCTTATGCTAAAATAACCTAAAACATCTTAATCCGATTAATTAAACGAGAAAAAAACCCTGGTGTCATAATTTTCCTCTGTTAACTCATTCAATGTCAAATTGTTTTCTCAAATTGGAAGACCAGCCAGCCACTTTTTGCCATTTCAACTCAATCTTCAAGGCCTACAGACAAAATTACGTTTTCTAGCTATATAGGCACAGGACATATCAAAGGAAAGCTTAAACCCTAATATATTAGAAAAAAAACCATTTTTTAGCTTTTACCATTGTTTAGTAAACATCAGACGAACATTGCTAAGTTTCTTGGAAATACTTGTTTCCAAGAAAACTTGAGAAAAAACAGCTTTGTGTAAAAGGAAGCATTTCAAACAAAACTTTCACTTGGTCCTTTTTTGCTTTTTTTGAATCTGTGATACCTCCAATATCTAAACAATTGTTTCCATGAACACAAGGGCACTTTACTTGCAAAATAACTTTTTATTGCAAGAGCACTGAACTGATACATGAACGATGCATGAACAATGCATGACCACCCGATGTTTCAGGTGAAGAGATCACACGAATTTGGTCACCATGGCGATTGAGCTCCCTTGGGCGGAGGTTTTCGAAACGTCATCGCTCTCTGACTACATGATGACAATGGGACTTTTTCATCTTTTTTGAAAGGAAAAAGCTCTGTTGAGAGTTAACTGCCTATTACTATTCGTTCATATTTTGTGACTCTCACCACACTGCTTCACTACGCCTACTCGTCATATGCGGCTTCCAGCATAATCCGATGCGCCAGATAGAGGAAGTAAGACTAGGAAGGGCTTTTGCAATGTGTGGACAAAGATCTGATCAAAGCCACTCCTGCCATCTAAAGGTGATTTATCATTCTGAAATAATTCCCAGAGGCTTGATACTTACCGATGACCAGCACCAAACTATTTATAATATATATATATATATATATATATATATATATATATATATATATATATATATATATATATATATATATATATATATATATATATATATATATATATATATATATATATATATATATATATATATATATATATATATATATATATATATACCATGCCCATCCCAGTAAATATCGGGCAGTGGGCAGGCAGGGGACACCCTGAACTGGTTGCCAGCCAATCGCAGGGCACACAGGGACAGACAACTCGCACGCTTACTCACACCTAGTGACAATTTGGACCGGCCAATCCACCTGAAATGCACGTCTTTGGAATGTGGGGGGAAACCGGAGTGCCCGGAGGAAACCCACGCAAGCACGGGGAGAACGTGCAAACTCCGCACAGGAAGTAGCTGGATTTGAACCCACACAGGAGGTATTAAGACAATTTGATACACAAAGATATGTTGACTGAGATTTTATATATATATATATATATATATATATATATATATATATATGTCCTCTCATTAGCTACACCGCTTATCCTCAGTAGGGTCGCGGGGGTGCTGGAGCCCATCCCAGCAATCATCGGGCAGTGGGCAGGGGACACCCTGAACTGGTTGCCAGCCAATTGCAGGGCAATATAAATATATATATATATATATATATATATATATATATATATATATATATATATATATATATATATATATATATATATAAAACATGTTTACGTTTATGCACTCAGAAACAATGTTTCTGACAACATATTTATACTTAATGGCATAGAATGAGTTAATACTAGCCTGTGTTAAAATAACCGAAAAAACAATCAGATTAATGAAACATGAAAAAATGTCCAATGTCAGAATTTTACTCATTTTTACTGTTAAATATTGACACGGGTATTTTTTTTAAACTCAGATTTGTCCTTAATGTATTTGTAATATCACTACATAACAACTAAGTTTTCTCTTTTTTTAATGATGTTGAATTCCTTTTGTCTGGCAGGCAAAATGTCTGAAGAACAGGGTTCAGAAAGCCAGGAGAAAAATCATTTAAGTGACATTGACAAACTGAGGCTAAGCAGTGAGTCTCAAGTCTACACCGCAACCAAAGAAACCCTTTTTTCACAAGAGAATAGACGCAGTCAAACTCATGCACTGGTAAGTAAGTTCGTTATAAGGTACAACAAGATAAATTGACGTAGTAGACATAGAGATTTATTTTGATGGATGATCGTTGACTCCAACATCATTTTGACTCGAAATGACATCTTCGTTCAACGCACTTGAGCTAAATCAACAGTCTCTTTTATTTCTAGTGCTTCTGATGTCTTAGAGGGCATCTAACCAACTTTTGCAATGCATCACAATAAACTACAATATTGACTATTTAAGGTAACCCTTTGCAAAAAGTACGATCAAGTATACTCTCTCTGTCCACCCATCATTTAGTCACTGGATTGGGTTTCTGGAGTGAATTCCTCTCTTCCCGTGTACGTTCTCCAAGACCAAGCTCAGCTCGTTTTCCTTTACGCCGGAGCTCACGTCGGGATACTTTACAACCACACCACCAAAGCCCAGCACTTGCTCCAGGTAAAAATAAACCCAGAAACAATTCTCACCCCTTAACCCCAACCCTAACCCTAATGCCCCAACCCATAACCCTCAACCTTAACGTGAAACCCTTAACCCTAAACATCTAAGAGCCTCTAGCTGTGTCCCATCCAACGTTTTTAAGGTTTTTGAGGATCTGACACGTGCCGATCATGGTGCTATAACTACCCCTAAACCGTCACCCCAAACCCTAACCCTACTAACCTTAACGCCCTAACCCCTCTGCCTAACCCTAAACCCTAGCCCTTGAACTTAACCCCAAAATGTTAACCCTAAACCTGTTCAAAGTTTGAAGGCTGTTGCTCATTCCTATCTAAAGTCATTTACGTTTTTGAGGATCTGCACGTGCCAATCACTGTAATATCTATATACCTAACCCTACTCCTAAATCCTTACTCCAAACCTTAACCCTTTACTCTAACTATTAAACCTAAACCTTAACCCCAACCCTCAACCTGTACAAAGGTTTAAATCTGTAGCTCATTCCCATCCAAAGTTATTAAAGTTTTTTAAGATTGGCCCGTACCAATCATAGTACTCTCACAATATACCAAACCCTAACCCTACAAACCCTAACCCTACAAATACAAACCCCAAACCTTTACCCTCTACCCTAACTATTAACCCTAAACCTTAACCCTGACCCTAAACCTGGAGAAAGGTTTAAATCTGCTGTGCATTCCTATCCAAAGTTATTAAAGTTTTTGATGATTGGCCCGTACCGATCATAGTACTCTCACATTATACCTAACCCTACTCCTAAACCCTAACCCTACAAACCAAAACCCTACAACACAACACCCCAGCCCCCCCTCCCCCCATGTTGAACCTTTCAACCCAACACCTAACCTTTAACCCTAACCCCTAGCCCTAAACCCGTAGAAAGCTTCAAGTAATTAGCTCATTTCCACCCAAAGTTGTTAAAGATTTTCAGGATCAGCACATGACGATCGTGGTAATCTAATTATAAACCTAATCTTAAACCCTACTAACCCTAAACCTCTGATCCTGACCCTAAGACTAACCCAAACACCCTAACCCTGGTTAAACAAGCACACATGTACAATAACAGGTTGCTGTAATGTTTTCCAGGGTCACAGCTCCCCTATTTCGTGCATGTGTGTCAGCGAAGACCGCCGCTGGGTCGCAACGGCGGACCAGAATGAGAAAAGCACTGTCATACTGTGGGATTCGTATTCTGGGTATATTCTGCATTGCTAAAGAAGTCCAATTTAATCTTTGGTGATATTATACAATACTGTTTTAATATGCCAAATTTCAGGATTCCTGTACACACGCTGTTTGACTGCCATCCCAATGGCGGAGTTATTGCTGTCGGGTTTTCAGGGGATGCCAAACAATTGGTGACACTCGGGAAGGAAAGAGATCAAGTGAGTGAAAAATGGTTTCTTTCTAGTACTGTAAAAGTAAAGTCCCAGTGTGTATTATACAGTAGAACCAAAACAACTGCATTTATTCAGATAAGACACTATTGATTCAAATACATATGTCACAATCCTGTCAATTACCCGCTGATTACCAACACCTGCGCTTACTCCTTCAGCCCCAGCTGCCTCTCGTTTCCTAATTATCCCTCTCCCTATTTAAGCGCTTCCTTTCCGATCACTCTTCGTCAGTCGGTCAGCGAACCTCAGCACATGCAAGGCAAGCACTTTTGACTCTGGCCCCCGTTTTGATTCCCTCCTGTTCCTGCATCCTACCCACCTCGTCTTCCTGCCTGATTCCTTCCCCTGATTCCTGGTATAGATCCCCTGCCCCTGGCTTCCCGATTGTTCCCGGTTTCCTTACTTGCTTCCGATCCCGACCACGCTTAGTTCTCCTACACCGGCTACCCAACTTATTCCGATCCACGATCACGCTCTGCTCTCTGGCCCCGGCTATCCGCCTCGCCACCTCTCACCGTCCGCGAAGGCTTCCCGTTTCACCTGCCTAGCGAGCACCAGATCGCTGTTTACTCCTCCCTTTCGGATTCCTCAGATTCCTTAATAAAGTGATCGTGTGAACGTTATGCATTTGGGTCCCCTGTTTGTTATGTTCGTGACACTATAGACAAAAACACATGTACTATCTCATTACAATGATTTGTTTTAAAAACTCGTAGGTATGAACATTTAAAATTACGTTTCACCCTTTGAAAAAGCTGACATATCGGCCGCCATCTTACTACTACGAAAGTCCAAATGACCATTTTGTAACGGTAGCTTGTCCCTGTCGTGCTTTTGGCACCTTCATTCCACACCTGAGCCTTGCATGTGTGTCTCCGAATACTGTCACTCAGGCATCTGCCATTTGTAAGCGTTTACTTTTTTTGTACTATTTCCTTCTCTAGCCTCGTTACCAGTAGACTGCGGTCGTTACTGTTGGCAGCTCAATGTAAATAAAGCTTGTTTTGTCCACAGCTGGTCATGCAAGCAAACATATGTTTGTTCCTAATATATCTTTGTTGTCGCTTCCTGGAATTAACAACAACTTTAATGTCCTGTGACTGATTAAAATGTATCCTTGTTCATGCATGAAAATATGGATGTAAGCTTACAAATTGTTGGGTAGACAAATCCTTGTTGAATGCACAAGCTTCAGCTCCATTCTAAACTGCAATGACCTCTAGGGGCGAATTATTACACACTGTCACTTTAATAAAGGTGTGTAAAGATGAGGACATCAGCGTGGTTGCCTAACTCTGTGTCTCTCTCCTGCTATATTTTCCCCCATCACCCAAAACTATAATCTAACAATTATTGGACCTGATAGTTTTTACTTCTAGTGATCCATTATTGTTTCCAACAGTGTGTGTGCATCTGGGATTGGACCAACGACATCAATGAACCACTTTGGGTCACAGAACTCAGCCCTGAATACGGTTACCAAGTAAATAACATTGAATTGAATGACAAGCTTGTACACAATTTCAAAACATACTGTAATATGGCCTTGTTTTCCAGAATCACATCATTTTTAACCCAAAAGATACCACACAGCTGCTAAGCAGCAGTGAAAGCCAAGTATTGTTTTACAGCACAGTAAGTACAAATCTTTAAAATTATTTTAAAAATATGGTGTTACGAAAACAAACAGCGATGTTGATCTTCTAGTTGTGCTCTACTAGCTATCACTGTCATGTGAAAAAAATCTATATCTATGTAATATTCATGCCTTAAATATATACATTTAAAAATCATTTAAACTAATAAAACATTGACAAATAATGGATATGTATATGTGATAGGGACAAAATATTCTTAAAATATACACTTTTTATTGTTTCAGGCACAAAGAGGTTTGCAATACGTCCCACTAAAGGTTATTAAGGTAAGTTGTCAGTGTACCGTGCCTGTTATGCTCTCTCTTCCTCTCTATCCATCTCTTTCTTTCTCTATTCCTTTCTCTTTATCTTTCTCTTTCTCATCCACTTTGTCTTTCTTTCTTTCTGTCTTTCTGTCTTTCTTTCTTTCTTTCTTTCTTTCTTTCTTTCTTTCTTTCTTTCTTTCTTTCTTTCCTTCTTTCTTTCTTTCTTTCTTTCCTTCTTTCCTTCTTTCTTTCTTTCTTTTTTTCTTTCTTTCTTTCTTTCTTTCTTTCTTTTTCTTTCTTTCTTTCTTTCTTTTTTTCTTTCTTTCTTTCTTTCTTTCTTTCTTTCTTTCTTTCTTTCTTTCTTTCTTTCTTTCTTTCTTTCTTTCTTTCTTTCTTTCTTTCTTTCTTTCTCTCTTTCTTTCTTTCTCTCTCTCTCTCTCCCTCTTTATTTTTCTTTGGATTATAACTACATTCTATTTTGTTGTTATTGAAAATTGTAATATGTAGTGCTGTTTATTAGGGATGTTATGTACCAAATTTGATCAAAACGATACCAACACAGACACTCAAATATTGAGAAGTCATTAAAACTGATATCACATACTGAGACTAAATGTTCTTCTTCAAGTACAGTCCAAACTCCAACGCCATAAAAGATGAAAAAATACATTTTCATTGGAGCACATCTAAGAAATACACGTAATTGCAGATACATCATGAACGAGCTGACTGAGGCTGCATTGATGACACAAGCCAGGAGATAGTGGCAGCTAGTAAAATAGTTCCTAGTTCCATGTCTCTCTTTTAAGGCACTATACATCCTTTTTTTAATTTACATTTCCTGAATGTTAAACAGCTACGAGAAAGCAGACAATACTAGGATTGGCTTTCGTTGTCAATACCGATTCTTACAAAGTCAAGTCAAGTCATGTTTATTTGTATAGCCCTTTATCACAAGGAGTGTCAAAGGGCTGCACAGACCACAGACTATTGTAAACTACGGACTATTATTACACCATCCCCTGATCTAAAACCTACATGAGGGCAAGGAAAAACTCAAAACCTCAACATGAGGTAAGTGAAGAAACCTTGAGAAGGGACACAAGGTAATCCCCATCCAGGATGACAAGGCTGCAACGGATGTTGCAATAACAAATAATACA
Organism: Urocampus carinirostris; assembly: GCF_059441175.1. Classification (NCBI taxonomy): domain Eukaryota; kingdom Metazoa; phylum Chordata; class Actinopteri; order Syngnathiformes; family Syngnathidae; genus Urocampus; species Urocampus carinirostris. Next base: position 33,579,830 of record NC_142353.1, on the reverse strand, counting down.
CGGATATTGTCAACGATATTTATCAAGTATAAAGTTTACAAATATAGTGGGACATGGGCAATCAAAAGTTGTAATTACTCTCAATATACAATACCTGAACATTTGATATTATTCTATAAGAACCTCGAATGTTACAGTGTTACCGTATACCAATGCCATCTCCGACCACCATCTTGCCAAGTGTGAGGCGCAGTTTAATGTTTACTGTGAAATTTAGGCTTCAGTAGTTGCAACATTCGCCCTGCAACGGCATTAGCTTTAAAAGAACTATTCCGACGGCAACTGCGGCTTTCCCTCTGTACATTGGCCCAGCCTAAAAGAGGCCGTTATCCTGATACCTGGTATCCTCACTCATCCACCTATCCTCATAATCTATATATTAATGACAAATGTTTGTATTTTTTACATCTGGTAAGCTTGGTGACGCAGCCACCCTGGAACTGAACGCGTCTCTCTTTCCTCATTCCACGCCCGAATTTTGCGACATCTCCAAACTAGCCGGCGGGCCTTTGAGCCCATCCGTTTTTCATTGGCGAGATTTGCGGATTATAACCCCGTCCAGGGCGGGCGTCATCATGGTCTGGGAGCTCACGCCAGACTTGGACTCCAACCAAAGGCTGAGCCGAGACCACGTGAAGATCATCTCTCTTCAGGAGCATCCGATTACTGTGTTAACTGTTATAGATAAGTATGTACTCACCTTTTGAGTTGATATACAAGTGCACTATGCAGAAATGCATTTGAATTACTGTTCTATTTTGTCTTATGATCAGTCGTCTCTGACTTAGTCGAAGCTGAGAGCATTAATTGGAATCTTCCTTCGACTATTCTGATCCAGTTATAAACATTTTAACTTAACTTATTCACTCACAATTTGCTTGTTTTTTATGCCTGCATAGCTACTCTTAACAATTGAGAAGCTCTCATAAGAAATAGTTAGAAAATACGATGCAGGAAGTTGAACGCTTATTGATAAGAAAAGACCCATATTACTTTTGTTTTTTTTCTCATGGCAGCTGCATTGTGACTGGAGACACGAGAGGCCACATCAACTTTTACGATGAAAACATGCTTCTCCTCACCTGGTTCACTGTATTGAACCTGGACTCCATCGTCTCTATTTCCTTTTCCAAAGAGTTTGAACGGGAATACATGGAAGACGGCACCTTGGATACTAAGCCGGTTCTCGGAAGGTATACACTCCCAATCTTCTTTTGTCAAATAACCCTTTTTATACTTTGTCACAATTTGCAGGAACTTTGTGGTGTCCTCATGTACCTCCACGGTTGTTTACGTGAACGTGGAAAGAAGCACTTGGAGGGTTCTACTGCAGGAGAACTGTGACCCGGTTCACGCTGTGGCCTGCCATCCCAAACTGCCGGCCGTGGTCATGGGAAATTGCAACGGCGCCTTAAAGGTTTGGGACTACCAGGAGAAAAAGACCCTTCGAAAGACAGTCTTGGAGAAAGAGAAAGAAATCCAGTGTGTCACTGTTGACCCTCATGGTGAGAATGGAAAATCTTTTCAGATATTTTTTCATAGCTTTGATAAGTACTATGTTATTGTTGCCCATGTTCATCTCACTAGCAAGACAAATAATAACGTGAGTATCTTTTTGTTCTTTCATTTGGTTTTGTTTTGTTAAAGCTCAGTTTAGTTGACTCAAAGGAGGGGATGCGTCGTTTGAGATGTCCTTAAAAAATTTAAATTTAAATAGTTTCTCTAATAAAAGGTGGGGTGCGGGATTAGAAAACGTAAGGCTTAAATCATGACTTTAGGCCAGGAGATGGCGACAGAGAAACACATGATTTGCGTGCTTGTTCATGCATTTCTTAGACGCGCTCAAATAAACTCTTCTTTTTCATATTTATGCATATTTATGCTCCACTGACAAATAAGAAATTCAAAAAAACCTCCAGGGATGAGCATGAAGTCTCTCTCCAGCACTCCCGAAAGCCCCCCTTTCTTCGAACCTAATGTGACATGATTTGCCAATTTCCCTCATCTGCGCTCACTCGTTCAGCCCCAGCTGCCACTCGTTCCCTTAAATAGTCCTCCTCCTATTTAGGCACGTCATTCTCGTTCGCTCCTGGTAAGTCCGTCTGCGAACCTCAGCGCATGCAATGCAAGCACTTTTGACTCTGGCTCCTGTTTCCTGTATTGTTCCCGATCCAAGCTCCGTTCTCCTGTCCCGGCTACTCGTATTCTGATTCTTTTTCCTGTATTTATCCCCGATCCAAGCTCCGTTCTCCTATACCAGCTACCCGTATCCTGATTCTGTTTCCTGTATCAATCTCCGATCCAAGCTCCGTTTGTATGTCCTGGCTACCCATATCCTGCCTGGTTCCGTTTCCTGTATCGATCTCGGACCACGCTCCGTCTCCCGTCCCGGCTGCCCGATTTATTCCAATCTCCGACCGCGCTTCGTTCGCGAGGGCTTCCCGCTCCTTTTGCCCAGCGAGCACCAGATTGGTGTCTTTCTTCCTTTCGCCCTGACTTCCCCGATCCCTTAATAACGCATTGTGTGAAACGTTACGCATTTGGGTCCCCTGCTTGAACCGGTTCGTGACATAATATGTTCCACCCCTAGGAGTCTCACTGTGGTCGTGCACCTACGATGAAAATTTCAGACCCTTCCAAGATTTCTAAGTGGGAGAAATAGCTAGATCGCAGGTTGTTCAAACACTTATGTTCTTCATTATATGTGTTAATGCCTTATTTTCCACCATGCCTATCTACTTTCATTTTTTTAGCAAAGCTGTTTGGTACGGAACACTTTAGGTAGAAGGAATGGGAGTTTACACTATGCTCACTCCCGTGTTTTTTGTTTTGTTTTTGTTTCTATTTGTTGGTGTATGACGGGTGATTCATCATTTGCTCTCCGTTTGCTTGAAAACGAAGGGATTTTGAAACGTTACGAACTAAAAATAACAGAACATACAACACAGAGCTGTTAACTATAAAGGTAACATCGGTAGTTGTGTTCAATTCAGCAGTTTGCAGAAGGAAAAACAATCATTCGGAGAAAAATAATCCGGTTTGGTTTGTTCTGATTAGGACGCTACCTGGCGGTCGGGTTTGCGAGCGGAGCTGTTCACTTTTTGGACTTCGACACTTTACAAAGCGATCCCAAGGAGTGTTTTGATTATGCCCCGGACAGCATCAGCCACATGAGCTTTTCTCATGATTCTCGCTACTTGGCCACAGCGGTAAGTTGAATTGTTTAATTCTGGGATTTTCTTTAAGCCTTACAATAACCTCGTGTGGTCTTATACAGGACTGTCTCAGAAAATTAGAATATTGTGATAAAGTTCTTTATTTTCTGTAATGCAATTAAAAAAACAAAAATGTCATACATTCTGGATTCATCACACATCAACTGAACTATTTCAAGCCTTTTATTATTTTAATATTGCTGAATTTGGCTTACAGCTTAAGAAAACTCAAAAATCCTATCTCAAAATATTAGAATATCATGAAAAAGTATACAAGTAGGCTATTCAACTAATCACCTGAATCATCTAATTAACTCGAAACACCTTGCGAGGGTTTCCTGAGTCTTAAAAACACTCAGCTTGGTTCAGTAAACTAAATCACAAGTATGGGGAAGACTGCTGATCTGACTGCTGTCCAGAGGACCATCATTGATACCCTCCATCAGGAGGGTAAGACACAAAAAGAAATTTCTCAAAGAGCAGGCTGTTCACAGAGTGCAGTTTCAAAGCATATCCACAAAAAGTCTGTTGGAAGGGAAAAATGTGGCCGGAAACACTGCACAACCAAGAGAGATGACCGCAGCCTTAACAAAATTGTGAAGAAGATCCGCTTCCAGAATTTGGGGGAGCTTCAAAGACAGTGGGCTGAAGCTGGAGTCCAGGTATCAAAAGCCACAGTTCACAGACGTGTCCGGGAAATGGGCTACAATAGCCGTATTCCCATGGTCAAGCCACTTCTGAACTCAAGACAACGGAAGAAGCGTCTGACTTGGGCTATGGAGAAGAAGCACTGGACAGTTGCAGAGTGGTCCAAAGTCCTCTTTTCAGACGAAAGCAAGTTTTGCATTTCATTTGGAAGTCAACGCGCCAGAGTCTGGAGAAAGGCTGGAGAGGAGCAAAATCCAAGTTGCTTGAAATCCAGTGTGAAGTTCCCACAGTCAGCAATGGTTTGGGGAGCCATGTCAGCTGCTGGTGTTGGTCCACTGTGTTTCATCAAGTCCAGAGTAAATGCAACTGTGTACCAAGAGATTTTAGAGCACTACATGCTTCCATCTGCTGAAAAGCTCTATGGAGATGAGGATTTCATTTTCCAGCATGATCTGGCACCTGCCCACAGTGCCAAAACCACCAGTAACTGGTGCACTGACCATGGCATCACTGTCCTTGATTGGCCTGCTAATTCCCCTGACCTGAACCCCATCGAGAATTTGTGGGGTATAGTTAAGAAGAAGATGAAAGACACCAGACCTACAAATGCAAATGAGCTGAAGGCCGCTATCGAAGCATCCTGGGCATCAATAACACCTCAGCAATGCCACAGGCTGATTGCCTCCATGCCACGCCGGATTGATGCAGTAATCCGTGCAAAAGGATTCCCAACCAAGTACTGAGTGCATCAATGGACATTTTCAAATGTTTGATTTAGTTTTGCTGTTATAAAATTATTTTTTTACTTGGTCTGAGGAAGTATTCTAATATTTTGAGATAGGATTTTTGAGTTTTTTTCAGCTGTAAGCCAAAATCAGCAATATTCAAATAATAAAAGGCTTGAAATAGTTCAGTTGATGTGTAATGAATCCAGAATGTATGACATTTTTGTTTTTTTAATTGCATTACAGAAAATAAAGAACTTTATCACAATATTCTAATTTTCTGAGACAGTCCTGTATCACAAATTCTGTCATATTCTTCAGCTCTCGCGACTACTGTCGTTGGTTTGAGTTTATCAAATGTAACCTCATATCTTGTTTATTCTCTCATTTATTCCTGGCTTGTCTCATCTATTAGCATCTCACATTGCATTCCGTATTATCTCACGTAAACTCTGTTCATCATTCATTTCCCAAAATAATAACAATAACAATAATGGCATTACTTCAAAGTAATATGTATGACTGTTTCAACACAAGTGGGAACCAGGTCCATCCATCCATCCATCCATCCATCCATTATCTGCACCGCTTATCCTCAGTAGGATCGCGGGGGTACTGCAGCCCATCCCAGCTATTCGGGCAGTGGGCAGGGGACACCCTGAACCGGTTACCAGCCAGTCGCAGGGCTTGGTAGCAGGTGTTGTTGTTGTTGTTGAGTCACTCAAGGCGCCCAAGGTAATCCTCAGTAGCGCTAGACTCGCTTGTGGGAGGTTCCGTAGTTCTCCGAAGGAGATGGGGCTGCGACTGTCCTGTGCCACCAGGCCTGACGGGGTGTGACCGAAGCAAACCAAGCATACGAAGCCTCTGAAGTCCTTAGTACGTTCGGACAGGCCGGTGCATGATTTATGGAAGCCCCGTGGGCAGGTAGTACAGGTGATTGGGGTGTGGTCGCAGCGAATGGTTCGAAAGCACCACTGGCATTTGGACTGGGGGCCAGGGTTGCTCACGATGTCGCCCGCCCTAAGAAGAACAGAGAGAGGAGAGTAGAAGCGAGAGAAAGAGAGGGACAGATCGAAAGAGAGAAAGACAGACAGAGTAAAACGCAAAAGGGGGAAAAGAGAGTGAGAGGTGGGGAGAGAGTAGGAAAGAGAGGGACAGTGAAAATGAGAGAAAAGAGTTTAAAGGGGGAAGAGAGAAAAGGAGAGGCAAAGAAGGAGAGAGGACCAAGAAAGAAAGAGAGAGCGAGTCTGAGTGGATTGAGTTGGATTCGTAAGGCTTCCCCGGGAGAGAGCCCTTCGCAGGACACAACGGGAAGGTTCGTAGTCTTTGTCCTGTGCAGGTGTTGTGCCTAAATCTGACTCCCCTGCAAAATCTGGCGTTCTGCAGCCAAAGTAACGCACCCCTTTTGACTGTCAGTAACGATGGCGGCATGTAACAGCGGAAAAAGTAATGAGTCAGATTACCTGTTACTGAAAAAATATTGTAACAGCGTTATTCCCAACATGGGCATTTAAAAGTATTTAAATTGATGTTTGTTTCGATCAGGATGTGGGGAAGGCAGTGACGTTATTTCGCATGCAGTCGTCTCAGTGGATCTACTTGGGGCGGTACCGCTCGCACTATAAACCAATTACAGACCTTCTCTTTGGGGTTCACCACGACAGTTCCAAGCCCAGGTTGTTCACACTGGGTGTGGACCGCCTACTGGTGAGTTTTTTGTTTGACGCTGACGTTTTTTTAAATCATTTCATAGAGTTGTCTAAAATATAATTGGTTGGATTTCATACAGCGGCTTGCGAAACTATTTGACCCCCTTGAACTTTGTGACCTTTTGCCACATTTCAGACTTCCAACATAAAGATATAAAATTTAATTTCTTGTGACGAATCAACAATAAGTGGGACACAATCATTAAGTGGAACACGCTTTATTGGATATTTTAAGTTTTTTTAACAAATAAAAAACAAAAAAGTGGGTGTGCAAAAGGATTCAGCCCCATTGAGTTAATACTTTGTAGCGCCACCTTTTGCTGCAATTACAGCTGCAAGTCGCTCGGGGTATGTCTCTATCAGTTTTGCACATCAAGAAACTAATATTTTTGCCAGTTCCTCCATGCAAAACAGACAGTGAGGTTAGATGGAAAGCCTTTGTGAACAGTAGTTTTCAGTTCTTTCCACAGATTCTCAATTGGATTGAGGTCTGGACTTTGACCTGGCCATTGTAACATCTTGATATGTTTTTTGGTGAACCATTCCATTGTAGCTTTTGCTTAATGTTTTGGATCATTGTCTTGTTAAAAGACAAATCTCCGTCCCAGTTTCAGGTCTTTTGCGGACTTCATCAGGTTTTTTTCCAGAATGGTCCTGGGTTTGGCTCCATCCATCTTCCCATCAATTTTAACCATCTTCCCCTGTCCCTGCTGAAGAAAAGCAGGCCCAAACCATGATGCTGCCACCACCATGTTTGACTGTGGGGATGGTGTGTTGAGGGTGATGAGCTGTGCCGCTTTTATGCCAAACATAACGTCTTGCAATGTTGCCAAAAAGTTCGATTTTGGTCTAATCTGACCAGAGCAACTTCTTCCACATGTTTGGTGTGTCTCCCAGGTGACACTTTTTATGGATATCTTTAAGAAATGGCTTCTTTATTACCACTCTTCCATAAAAGACAGATTTGTGCAGTATACGACTGATTGTTGTCCTATGGAAAGATTCTCCCACTTCAGCTTTAGACCTCTGCAGTTCATCCAAAGTGATCATGGGCCTCTTGGCTGCATCTCTGATCAGTTTTTTCCTTTTATGAGCTGAAAGTTAAGGGGGACAGCCCGATCTGGGTCGATTTTCAGTGGTCTGATACTCCTTCCATTTCAAAATTATTGCTTGCACAGTGCTCCTTGGGATGTTTAAAGCTTGGGAATTCTTTTTGTATCCGAATCCAGCTTTAATCTTCTCCACAACAGTATCTTGGACCTGCCTGGTGTGTTCCTTGTTCTTCATGATGCTCTCTGCGCTTTAAACAGACCTCTGAGACTATCACAGTGTGGGTGCATTTATACAGAGACTTGATTACACACACAGGCCATTGTAACATCTTGATATGTTTTTTGGTGAACACAGGTGAATTCCATTTATCATCGTTAGTCATTTAGATGAACATTGAATCATTCAGAGATCCTCACTGAACTTCTGGACAGAGTTTGCTGCACTGAAAATAAAGGGGCTGAATAATTTTGCACACCCACTTTTTCGTCTTTCATTTGTTAAAAAGATTTAAAATATCCAATAAAGTGTGTTCCACTTCATGATTGTGTCACACTTATTGTTGATGCGTCACAAGAAATTAGTTTTATATCTTGATGTTTGAAGTCTGAAATGTGGCAAAAGGTCACAAACTTCAAGGGGGCCAAATAGTGAAATGAAATGAAATGATCTGCATTTATATAGCGCTTTTCAAGTCAATGACTTCCCAAAGCGCTTTACAATGTGCTCCACATTTCCCAATAGCGGCCTTGCAGCGATGTAAGGCGCTAACCTGCTTATTGGGGGTATTAGGGGTTCAATGTCTTACCCAAGGACACTTCGACATGTAACACGGACGAGCCGGGATACGAACTGGGATCCCTTGATCCCAAGACGAGCGCTCTACCTCCTGAGCTACTGACGCCCCCAAGTCACTGTATATTTCATGTATTGCACAACTCTCAGGTGGAGTACGATGTGGAGAGCAGTGAGGTGGGCCAGGTGGTCATTCTGAGCGCCAAGCGCCTCGAGCAGAGTGCAATTCCCAAGTGCATGACCTGGTACCCGCCACTGAGTGCCGAGGAGTTTTTAGTAGTCTCCTCGGACCAATACAAGATGAAGCTTTTCAACAGCACTTCCAAGACGTGCAGGTAAAATTAAAAAAATAAACATCACTGCTACCTTTCCCCATTAAATACATTTGCTGATCTGTGCTAAGAATAAGAAAACTATTCCTTTAATTGAAATCCGAAACAACAAATATTTGATAACAATAAGCTTTGATAAAAGAAATTGCATCTATATTGACCATATTTAATTTCAATGAAAATTTATGAAAACTCAATAAAAACATGAGTTAAAATTTTAAATAATCACTCATTTGAATAAAAACTGATGGTCCGAATTGGATAATAACTACAAATAGATAGAACTAAAAGTTATTTTATGTTGAATTCATCTTGGAAATATTTCCCTTTATGTACAGTAAATAAAAGACGTATTCGTCCCACAGTGGTTGGTAAATGTTAAAAAAAAAACCATTGGAAATTCTAAAATAGAAAATGGCTGTCAATTTTATGCAATACAAGGTAGGAAAATGAAAGTAGTCCTCTGAATATATTGATGTTTTGAAGAGGGAGGTAATTGTAATTGTAAATGTGAATAGTAATAATAATAATAATAATAATAATAATAGAGAGAAGAAGCTGAAAGGGAATAAGGAAAGGACAACAAATTACCAATATCAAGCAAAATGGCTAGGCATTGTCGGACCGATGGAAGATCGGATTCAGCTGCATGGAGTGGTCGGTGGTCGGGAGCCACATTACCCAATTCGGCCGCCAGAGGGGGATATAGACCTCATGAGAGCACACCACACGAAAGCAGGTGTTTATCGATTTTGTGGTGAATTATTGGCGTTGCCTTGAAACAAAAAAATAGCTAAAGACGCTCGCAGAGGTCTAAAGTATCACCGTGCGACTTTTCACATAAATCAGTTGAGCTATTTCAGAAGTTATAAGTCACATACAAACACACACATTCACACAATTCCCGATGTTTAAGTAGTTTAGATTGAGGTTGACAATAGTAGTGTATTTAATTATTAATAAATAAACTGTTAAAAATGCATGCTCATATATAAAAGATATTCCAAATCAGCAGATTAAAAATGTCAATTGTTTGCTTCCTGTCAGGAAATTGTCTTCTGAAAAACAAACCCCAACCAAATAACTCCAAATAACTACAAGTCAATCACAATTTGAGTTGACAGTATATAAGGCAGGCAATATTAAATCGAAAATGCACATGCTTGTGTCTGACCAACTTCCCCAGAAAGACCCTTCTCGGCCCCACATACGGGAGCTCCGTGAAGAAAATCGGAATTCTACCCACGTCCTCCGAAAACACAGATGTCTCGTATTACATGGCGTACATCACAGATGACAAGGTAACTCCAGGAAACGTGTACTACTGCGCTTTTCATGGCCCAAAACCTTCTCGTCTGTCCTGCAGATTGGTCTTCAGATCTTGCCACTCGACGGCAACCCCTTCAAATCCCAAGCGGTGCTTTGCCATCCCACTGGTGTGTCCACCTTTGCTTACTCCCACGACGGACAATTTTTATTCACTGCAGGCGGTCCTGACTGCACAGTCCTGTCCTGGCAAATAAGCTATAGGTAATCCTTGTGGAAATACAGTGCCTTGTATAAGTATTGGCCCACTAATAACTTTTTGACAGCTATATTTCAGGCTTCAAACCTATAAATGAAAAACTTTACTATATCATAAGAATCAACAACATGTGAGACACAATCGTGAAAGAAAACTGAATGTACTCAACATTTTACACTGTGCTAACAATTAAATCATTGTAAAGTAGGTGTTGCAAAAATATTGGCCCCCCGGTTAACCACATGAGTCATTGGGGCACCAATAAGGACTCAACTCTGGACAGCCTACTCCACTGTTGACAGTCCCTGGCCTGTTCTTGGGTCGTGGCAAAGTTGGCACCAGTCCCTTCCTTGATATTGTCGGCCCAGTTCTTTTTTGGTCTTCCTCTCCTCCTGCCCCCTTGGACTGTGCCCTGAAGAATTATCTTGGTCAATCCCGATGACCTTGTGTCGTGACCATACCATTGAGGTTTCCATCAGCGCACAGTTGACAACAGTTCTTTGTAGGGTCCAATGTGCCCTCTGATGGTGTTGCGCACCGGTATCAGCTAATACTTTGTACAACCTCCTTTTGCTGCGATCACAGCCAGAAGTCTTTTTGGGTATGTCACTATAAGTTTTGCACATCTTTAAAATGAAATACTTGCCCGTTCTTTTGATAGTGATGGTAAATGGTAAATGGTCTGCATTTAGATAGCGCTTTTCAAGTCGATGAATACCTCTCAAAGCGCTTTACAACGTGCTTCACATTTACCCATTCACACACACACTCACACACCAATAGGGAGTCAGCCATGCAAGGCGCCTACCGGCTTATTGGGGGCATTAGGGATTCAGTGTCTTGCCCAAGGACACCTCGATATATAACACGGAGGAGCCAGGAATCGAACCTGCGATCTCTTGATCCCAAGACGAGCGCTCTAACTCCTGAGCTAATGACGCCTAGAGTGATAAATTTATCACTGCATTTTTTTCAGATCTTTCGACAAATTCTCTATGGGATTAAAGTTTTGGCCATTCCAACCTATTTATACTGTAGTTTTGAACCATTTCATTGTAGATTTTGCTTGATGTTTAGGGGTGTTGTTAATGAGTGTCTTTGTTGCTTCTATGATTAGTTTTTTCCTTGTTTGGGCCAAAGGATTAGAGGGAAGGTCAGGTCTTGGTAGGTTTTATGTTTTCCTCTTTGTGATATAAATGCTCGCACAGTGCTACGGCAGATGCGTAAATTATGCGAAATCTTGTATCCCATTCTTGCTTTAAACTTTCCCAAAGCTTTATCCCGAACATGCCTGGTGTGTTTTGTCTTCATAATGCTGTCTGTTCTCAAGTACCACCTCTGAGCCCATCAAAGAGCAGATGCATTTAAACTATGACATAGCTGCACTCTGCCTGTGTTAGTCATTTGAGTCGACATGTGATCATTCAGAAGTCTTCAGGGAACTTCTGGAGTCAGCTGGCCAAGCTGAGAGAAGAGGGGCCCCATAGTTCTGCAACAGCTACTTTCCATCATAGGTTTGAAGCCTGAAATGTAGCAATATGACAAAAGGTTGTGGTGGGGGCAATACTTTCGCTAGGCACTGTGTATTTAGTTAGTTTAGAAAATTTTATCTGAAGATATATCACATGCAATATGAATTTCTAACCTTTTCTTATTTTTTACGTTGAGTTCAGTGCTCTGGAGGGTGCAGCAGCTTTGGGAGGAAAGGATTTAGAACCATATTACAGTCTTTTAGAAGGAGGGAGGAATGGAGAATTCTACAGGGTGAGTATAAAATGTCATGATGAAATTGATTTAGGGATGGATCGAAACTTAAAGCGTAACTTGCAATAAGATTTACAGCGCATACAGCAGGGTTTCAATCAGTGTGGCCAAGACTTTGTTTGGTGTGCTGCAAGAAAATGGCCATTTGCATCTCATACATAATTATTCCTGAAAAGGATTGCCATTATCAAGGAATCTTCGCGGTCTTACAGTGATCAGCAGAGTTACTGCAATATTTTTTATACCTATAGATGGCAGTAGATCACTATTTTTATAAGTATCTGCTTGGTAGGTCATACCGGTAACTTATTTTGGTTGCTAATATGTGAGTTTGAATTTGAGGTGCCCCAAAAGAGTCTCAATCTACTGAAAGAATATTTTTTTTTGTCATTGAGTTTTCACATTTTTTTTAATATAAAAAAGTAAGAAATATAGTTATTTTTGAAGAGCTACAAATGATTTTGCTCATTTCAAGTTTCTTTTTGGGAAATTTAATCTAATTTAAGACATATGTTAAGAATATGTAAAATACATTTTTTCAGTCAAACTGTCATGAACCAGAACAGGATAAGGACCCAGATGCGTGACGTTTCTCACACAAGCTTTTATTTTACGGGAAAAAGGGGCAGTCATGCACGTTAAGAAGCAGTCTGGCGTGGAATGACAGGAAGCCAGAGGGCGACGAAATCGATACCATTTGCCCGAGCAGATATCGGACAGGAAGGAATGATATCAAAACAGGATATCAAAATTAAACAGGACAAAATAAACGGGAACAAAAACAGGATATCGAAATTAAACAGGACAAACTAGACGGGAATGAAACTGGAAACTGATATTAAACAGGACAAAATAAACAGGAACAATACCGGAAAGGAAATGCCAACAGGAAACAGGACCGAGTAAAAACCCATGTCTTGCGGGGCAGAGGTTCGTTGACGGACAGACAAAAAGAGATTGAGAGCACTGAGCTTAAATAGAAGGAAAGCCAATCTGTCAACGAGCGGCAGCTGGCGCCACACGGGCAGGGCCAATTGGGCGCCATGGCAAGCTTGACACAAATTTTCATCTCATCTCATTAGCTGTACCGCTTATCCTCAGTAGGGTCGCGGGGTGACACAAATTAGTTACCGAAATTATTCTTTCAACCTCCAGAGCCACAGCCACCATAATAATAATTTCTACTCAAGAAACATTTATGAGATCAAATTTATATTTTCAGCTTGGGCTGCATTATAGCATGCCCTGGTCAGATTGAAATATTAAATTCGAGCCAGGAATGATTTACCTGTATTTTTAACCCTTTCTATGTAGACTATACCTGAATAGTTCTTTTCGATTATTATTGTGACTTGGCTCGAAAAAGGCTAAAAAATAAAAAATCAATAAAATAAAAAGCATATCTAGGCTGGACAAAATGTACAATTTAATTGAGAATGAAAGCTAGATCCCAATGCAAGTTCTTGAATTTGGAAATAATTTTGAACGGAAGTGGCCGAAGGAAGATTTGTCATTTCGATTGGAATTAGAGGTGGAATTGAAATTCACTGCTTCAAAATTAAACTTTATTCTATAAGAAAGATATTTTGGTAAACTGTAATAAACTAAGGGAATTTCTATGGTAATTAATAATCTAGTAGAATTGAAAATATATTGTAAGCCTGATTTCCACTGAAATATTATAAAACAGATTTTTTTGCATATTTCAATGAATATATCGACTTCCCGCCATCGGAATTAAAGTCAGTTGATTTCTAATTCATCAAATGAATCGAATCAAATTTTAAGAATTTGATTCGATTCATTCAGAATTTCTTTCAGCAGCAAAACAGTTACAAAAGTTGTCGATTATGACTGTGATGTTTTTCTTTTGTAGGAAATCGAAGACTTTTTCTATTACTGTCAAATTCACAATCAAGGCCTGTGTTCCATGGAAACAAGGCTTCTGTCTCCCAAAATTCCTCTGACAGAATTACCTTCACTAATGCGTGCTTTGGCCTACTTCCCTACAGAAGAAGAGGTGTGCTCTGTAGTAATGTTGATGATTATTTGCAGTGTCTAGCGAAAGTATCAACTCCAACAATCTTTCCAGTCCATCCTGAAGAAAAGCAACCCGAGAGCATGATGCTGCCACCACCATGTTTGACAGTGGGGTGCTGTTTTAAGAGGGATGTGCAGTTTTACTCTTACACAAAACGTAACACTTTTCATTCAGCCCAAAAAGTTAAATTGTGGTCTCATCTGACCATAGCACTTCGTCCCACGTATTATATGGGCTCCCATGTGGCTTCTTGCAGCCACCATGGTATTTTTTTCCCAGAAAGAGCTTTCCTCCTGCTAATCTCCCATATAGGGTATAATTATGCAGAGTATGACTAATAGTTGTCTTATGAACATACTGTCCCACCTCACCTGTAGGTCATCCAAATCCATCATGGGCCTCTTGGTTGCTTCTCTAATTAGTATTCTCCTTGTTTGAGCCGGACATTTAGAGGGAAGGCTAGGCCCAGGTAGGTTTGCAGTTGTCTTATACTCTCTCCTCTTTGATATTATTGCTTTCACAGTGCTCCAGAAGATGTGCAAATATTGCTAACTACTGTTGTAGCCAGGGTTGGGTAGGATTACTTTAACTTGATTACTTTAAATTACTTTTGGATTACTCCAATACCAAATATGCTAATAAAAGACAAAAGAAACCAAATATGAATAAAATTATGACTCACAACACGTGGTAAGATTTCTCTCCTGGCTTTGATCTCTTTGATCTCCGGCAAAACTAACATAAAATGCGACAGAAACAAAATGAAAATAAATTCAAACAGCATACCAACATCATTTTTGCCGTTCCATGTGTTCCATTACTCCCCAAGCCTGCCGAAAATTTTGTAATTTTATTCATATTTAGTTTCTTTTGTCTTTTATTAGCATATTTGGTATTGGTGTAATCCAAAAGTAATTGAAAGTAATCAAGTTAAAGTAACCCTACCCAACCCTGGTTGTAGCCCATTTCTGATTTGAACTTTCCCATAAGTTTATCCTACCTGGTGTGTTCTTTGGTCTTCATAATGCTGTTTGTTCTCCTCTGTGACCTCTGAGACCATCACAGAGCCTATGCATTGAAACTGAAAGTTACACACACGTGCACTCTGTTTGAAGTCATCGGGTTTCCTTTTTCCTTGTCCACATTTTGTTTTCAGGTCAGGCAATGGTGCAATTGTGGCCTTTGCAGTCCTTTGAGACATTTTGTGATTAAGTGACATACAAACAAATGTGACTGGACTACATTGCTAAGCTGGGAGAACAGGGAGCCAATAGTTTTGCAACACCTACTTTTCAGTTTTTTGTTGTGAATACAATATAAAATGCTGAAATAGTTTGGTTCTATTCCACAATTTTGTCTGACATGTTTTTAATTCTTAGAAAATATTTTCAGTTTTTTAGCATTAAGTTTGAAGCATGAAACATGGCAAAATGACAAAAGGTTCTTGGGGGGATACTTTCGCTCGGCATTGTATAGACTTGACACTATTTTCCATTATATCAAGTTTTCATTGATTGGTCCATCTGCAATGATTTGAATGAGCTTTGCTTTACTGTGTTATTTTAAACAGGTCGAAGATATGCTCAACGAGGTGAAGTTGGGCAAGTTAGCCGAAACGGGAGAATACATCACAGATATCAACCTGGAGGAACTCATAAAACTCTACGTCAACCACCGGCCGGCTTTCGGCATCTCGGCAGACGAGCTTGCCACAGCTTTTGAGGTTCTTGGTGAGCCTGGGGGGACGGGAGGAGAGCCCGTTCTGCACAGGGACCAGATGCTGGAGCTTTTGCAGGTCCGAGGTACGCAATACAAAATGAGTTTTTAACCAGGAGGTATCCTCATTAGCATATGAACCAAAACGTAGAATACAGTAGAGCCTTGAATAACAGCATTCCTTCTTTATGACTTTTTCACGTTAGATCTTTTTCGGCCCCTGGTTACGTAATTTTCCCCACCATACGAAATCAACAACAATTTAGTTTGCGTGCCCCAAAACTGCAGTTTTCATATGTATTGCCTTGCAAGAGACCTGTCTGATACTGGTCGACATCAGAGAGGATTCTGGTCTACTACGAGTTCGTAGCATGGCATCATGACGGTATCGGGCGAATTACCTCCCACAACGCTCGCTTTCTGTCTCTTTCCATTGCCGAATCTCGTGTGCTTTTTCAAGACTCTCCGAGTTAGTGAGTTGAAATATTTTTTTTGTTGTGGTAAAAACATGATAACAATGGAAACGAAGCTTGAGATTAGCAAGTACTACGAAGAAGGCACATGTGTCATCACCCTTGTAAATGAATATGGCTGTAACCAACCGACGATCGGGTCAATAATAAGAAAAAGTTGGCAATTAAAACAACAAAGTCTTCTGAGGGCTTGACAAGCCTCACAAGTGGACGTTTTTAAATAAGATTGAATTTGAATCCACTGTTTTGTCCTTCCTCTGCATCTACCCACTAACTCCACTGCACCAGCTCAAGTGACAACACACTAAATATAAATACAATTTCGTTTTTCCTTTGAAGATATATTTATTCATTTTATTTAATGAGAAAACTATTCCTTATACACTTATACTTATATGTATATATATATATATAATCACATATAAGTCATAATTACAAGATACTATTTTGTTATTAATGTTCAATATGTATATTCAATTTTGATGTTTTTAGGTAACTAGGATTTTGGGACGCGTAAGCTAATTACTATGTATTCTATCTCGACCATACGACGGTTTGCCATCCCCACCTTAGAATCGATTAATGTTGTATTCCAAGGGTCCATTGCATCATGATTGTGATGATGAGTACCATGCCACCACTAGAAAAACTGAATTTAGCTGTATCATGAAACAGGGGAAGCCATGACAGAAGATGAGCTAGCAGAGTGTTTCACCACACTGTTAGGCCTCTTTGAAGTCAAAGACGAAGACGTCCCTGAGACGGACTTCTTTAAGACTGACAGTATGTACAGTATGAGGCAACTGTATTGTTTTATTTTCATAAATACTTTTTGTGATGCATGTGCGTTTTATTCAGACAAGAGCCAGGAATACTCTCTGGAAAACGTCATCCCCGAGAAGATATCAATGGAGGTGTTCACTCATCACATCCTGGGCCTCCCATCAACATCGAGCTCATCTGCATCTGTTGCAGTCAAGAAAAAACCAACAGAGCAACAGCTTGATGATGATTAAATTCAAACTAATACAAAAAGATTGCAATTAGTATTCATCAGTATTGCACACTACAATAACAAAGGATTTGGTGTGATCGATGATAGGACATGTGCATTTATCTTCTTCATTTTATGCTTAGTCATGAAAATACGGTGCCTTGTGAAAGTATTGTCCCCCAAGAACTTTTTGACTTATTACCATAGTTCAGGTTTCAAATTTACAGGTAAAAACAAACTTATCCCAACATTTTATATTGTGCTAACAAAAAAAAATGTAAAAGAAGCATTGCAGAAATATAATAATAATAATAATAATTTCCTTGTATTGTCATTCTGTGTAACAATGTACACAGAACGAAATGTCGATTGCACCTGACCCGTTGTAGCGAGCCGGTGCAGCCGCAGCCAACAGAGGGCACCGCCGACCACTTTTTAAGTCTTAGGAATGACTCGGCCGGGGCGCGAACCACCGACCTCCCAGTCTCAAAGCGGGCGCCTTACCATCTAGGCTACTGAGCTGGTATTGGTCCCCTTTTGAGTTAATACTTTGTACAATAACCTTTTAGCTGGGATCACAGCCACATGTCTTTTTGGGTATGTTTCTATAAGTTTTGCACACCTCGAAAACAAATATTTGCTGAGTCTTCCTCATTTGTGCGCAGCCTTTTTCAGATCTTTCCACAGGTGCTCTGTAGGGTTGAGGTCTGGAAATTTGGCCGTTCTAACACCTTTATATTGTCAGTTTTAAAGCATTGTATTGTAGATTTTGCTTTATGTTTAGGGTCGTTGTGCTAACTGAAGGTGAACTTGCGCCCCTACTCCAACAGATTTTCTGCTAGAATGGCCTTGTATTTGCCTTCATCCAACTTCCCATAAACTTTTAATAATATTTCCAGTTCCTGCTGCAGAAAAGCTACCCTGATGTCCTCACTGTCAACCATGGTGGTGGCAGCATTATACCACCGTGGTTAACAGTGAGGATGGTGTTTTTAGGGTGATGTGCAGTGTTACTCTTACGCCAAACGTAATACTTTGCATTCAGACAAAAATGTCCAATCTTGCAAACGCCAAACGGTCCAATTGAAGGTATCAAGAGCTTTATTCTATCCACTCTTCCATAAACGGCAGATTTATGCAAAGTACAACCAGTGTGCATAGATTGTCCCACCTCATCTGTTTATGCCTGCAGGTTATACAATGTGACCATTTTTCTTGGTTGCTTCCCTGATTATTTTTATCCTTGTTTAAGACAAAAGTTTAGAAGGACGGCCACGTTGAGGTAGGTTTGCAGGGGTTTTTATTCTCTCTTCATTTAACAGTGCCAAATCTCCTTGTATCCCATTCCTGCTTTGAACTTTTTCTCAACTTTGGGTTTGAACATTTTTTATTGACACTTTTAACAGCAATTAAACACATTTATAATTTCATTATATCATATTCTCACAATATGAGGTTTGAACAATTTTTATTGACACTTAACAGCAATTAAACATATTCACCATTTCATCCTACCATTTTCTGACAATATGAGGTTTGAACAATTTTTATTGACACTTTTAACAGCAGTTAACCAATGTGAAAAGGCCAATACTATTGTGCAGGGGCATAGCTCTGTCTTCTCAAGTGTGATTTCTACACACCCTCCCTCCCCTGCATTTACCAGCTGGCAGAGATGGGAGGCAGCGTCGTGGCCGTAATAGACTTTCTGGACTGTTTTGCTGGCTGGCGGCGTCGTTGATGTCATGCACTTTCCGGACATTTTCAACATCTTACCTAATGTTTACTATTATGTGTACACTAATGCAAATTGTAATTCACCCTGGTCAATCCTGGAAGGGGGATTACCACATGTGAGGTCCTTTCTCAAGGTTTCTCTTTTCTCCTCACACTGAGGTTTTTGAGTTGTTCCTTGCCCGCATGCTGGTTTAAGATCAGGTAATTGTGTAATTTTGTAATTGTAATCCTGTGCAGTCCTTTGAGACATTTTTGTGATTAAGGGCTATATAAATAAATGTGACTTGACTTGACCCTCCCAAGCAGCATCCTCCAGTCCTCTGCCCGGGATGCTCAGATGGGTCCTCTCCCTTCTTGCTTCTACTTTCCACAACCACCCGAATAGCCAGGCCGTTGCTGCCGGGACCCCCACAGTGGAGCTCCGGTTACCTCCTCCGGGTGGGTGCAGATGACTTCTTTATGGCTGCGTCCTAGGCTTGCTGCTCGCAGATTGTATGGTATCTGTAGCCATTTGGAGCACAGCCATGGGGGGGTCTGCCTGCACCTCCTTATCAGCAGGTTTCTGGAGGTCCAGATGGCGTCTTTGATGGCGGCGAGAGTGAGCCACTCATTGGCAAAGTCGTTCTGTGACCTTTTCGACCGACTCACCCCGTAAAGCACGTACTGTGCGTCAGGTACCTCCACTGCTGGCAAGTCCGGGAATTTTCCTTGGTGGCCGGCTATTGCCCACAGGTCCTCGGCAGCGCTGCACTCCCAAAAAAAGGTGCCTCACCGACTCCTGGGGGCTACAGCCAGGTCGAGGGCAGGTCGACATCGCTGACATTCCTCGGTAGTGCATGACGGCTCTGACTGGGAGAACCCCATGAGCCACCATCAATGACAGGTCCCGTAGTCTGTTTGGGAGGGCAGGATGATTTACGTTGCTCCAGACCGTTGTAGGCTCGCCAAACGCAAGCCCCTGCATAGGACTATTATTTTTCACCCTCCTTTATCTTTCATTCACAAAAGACAGGGCAAAGGGTTTAAGTCCAGCTACAATAGCCTCCCTGTGTGGAATTTGCATGTTCTCTATGTGCTTGCGTGGGTTTCTTCCGGGCACTTGGGTTTCCTCCCACATTCCAAAAACATGCATGTCAGGTTAATTGGCCGGTCCAAATTGTCTCTAAGTGGGACTGGGCGAGTGGGTTGTCTGTATCTGTGTGCCCTGCAACAGGCTGGCAACCAGTTGAGGGTGCCCCTTGCCCACTGCCCGAAGATGGCTGGGATGGGCTCCAGCACCCCCGCGACCTTACTGAGGATAAACGGTGCAGATAATGGATGGATGGAAAAAAGTGAATAATTTTCTTTAATAATTGACTAGAACAGAATATATTGCTACATTATGAACAAAGTTATTTTTGGGGTCAAATAAAGCTAAAAATGAAAAGACAACAATGAAAAAGGAAACAAAGTAAAGGGCTAGAATAGTCAAAAACACAAGGGAAACGAGAAAAGCAAGAAAAAAGTCAGAAAAAGAGGACTAATGCAAGCTTCAGACTATTGTTACATCATCCACTGATCTAAAACCAACATGAGGGAAAGAAAAAACTCAAAAAGGATGAGGAGAATGAAGAAACCTTGAGGGGGGACCGCTCATGAAGTAACCCCTCTTTCAGGATGACCAGGCTGCAACGGATGTTGCAATAACAAAAATATAATGTAAAATAATTAAAGTGTCATATAAAATAAAAAATAAAATAAAATGGATGCAGTATTAACAAACAATACAGAGACATTGACAATATACATAAACACAGGAAAAAAAGGTCAACAATAATTTGTGAATATCCTAGCGTTATCCATTTTTTGTCCAAACAAGGGGGCGTCTCACATGATCCTATCAAAAAAGGTGTGTTCCGAAAAAGACCAATCAGAAACCTTGAAACAGCGAGGCACTTCCCTTTCGGATAGTGGCTAGGAGCCAATGACGTGCCCAACTCTTGTTTTATAAGCTCGTAGTATTGACCAATAAAAAGGTGAGAACCTTCAACATAGACCAATCAGAAACCTACTAACCCGTACGGTCGATGACGACACCATATCCGTCCCCTTTGAGGGGGCTCAGAGGCAGTTTGCTGTCAGCTGGTGTGTTTGTCTTCAACTTGTACACAAAGTAGTGTAAAAAATAAAATAGTCGAAAAAGTGGAAGATAAATTTAAAACAAAGTAACCGGGCAGTAAAGAAAAACTTATAGCGGCTCGGTAGGGTCTTATGACGGGGTCCGTGTGTTAAAAATTACTCCCCGGGCTAACCCGCTAGCTGGTTAGCCATTTGTTCGCAGTCATGGCTTCTCGGCAGCCGAGTTCCAGACAGCGGGAGAGGAAACAGCAGCGAGACGACGATGACGACGACGATTCGGAGGCCGACGAGACGGGCCCAAGCCGGAGTCCCAGCCCCAGTCCCAACCGGCCTCCGCGGAGGTCGCAAATCATCCACAGCGGCCACTTCATGGTATCTTCGCCGCACAGCGAACACCCGCCGAAGAAGGGCTACGACTTCGACACCGTCAACAAACAGACCTGTCAGACGTATCACTTTGGAAAAGCCAGCACATCGCACATTTCCATCGACGCTTCGCTCACAAAACTCTTCGAGTGCATGACGCTAGCCTACAGGTACGTAGACATGTAGAGAAACATCTTCAAGAAAGTTTATTTTCATTCGAAAATCCTTTAGGACAAGGGATGCTTGATAGGCAAGGGTTGGAAACACAAAATGTCGAAAGAGCCATATTGCCCCAAACATAAAACATGTTTATATTAATTGCTGTTAATAGTGTCAATAAAATTGTTCAAACCAAAAAACACAGGGTTGGGTAGGGTTACTTTAACTTGATTATTTGTAATTACTTTTGGATTCCTCCAATACCAAATATGCAAATAAAAGACAAAAGAAACCACATATGAATAAAATTACTAAATTTTGTGCAGGCTTGGGGAGTAACGGCAAAAATGATGTTTGCATGCTGTTTGGATTTATTTTCATTTTGTTTGAGATCAAAGCCAGGAGAGAAAGCTTACCACGTGTTGTGAGTCATAATTTTATTCATATTTAGTTTATTTTGTCTTTTATTAGCATATTTGGTATTGGAGTAATCCAAAAGTAATTGAAAGTAATCAAGTTAAAGTAACCCTACCCAACCCTGTGTGTGTGTACATATATATATATATATATATATATATATATATATATATATATGGGCAGCACGGCGGCACAGTGGTTAGCGCGTGTGCGGCACAGTTCTGAGGTTGTGGGAACCTCCTGCGTGGGTTCAAATCCAGCTCCCGGACTTCCTGTGCGGAGTTTGTATGTTCTCCTCGTGCTTGTGTGGGTTTCCTCCGGGCACTCCGGTGTCCTCCAACATGCCAAAGACATGCATTTCAGGTGGATTGGCCGGTCCAAATTGTCCCTAGGTGTGAATGAGCGAGCGAGTTGTCTGTCCCTGTGTGCCCTGCGATTGGCTGGCAACCAGTTCAGGGTGTCCCCTGCCCACTGCCCCCAATGATTGCTGGGATGGGCTTTGGAACCCCTGCGACCATAGAATATACCTTTATTGTCATTGTTACTAAATGGATTGAACATATTGTGACAACGAAATTGGACGTGGCACTCCAGGATCACATTTTACAGTGAGAATAAAAGAAAACGGGAGCACGGCGGCGCAGTGGTTAGCGCTTGTGCGGCACAGTTCATGTCATGGGAACCTCCTGCGTGGGTTCAAATCCAGCTCCAGACTTCCTGTGCGGAGTTTGTATGTTCTCCCTGTGCTTGCTTTGGTTTCCTCCAGGCGCTCCTGTTTCCTCCCACATTCCAAAAACATGCATTTCAGGTGAATTGGCCGGTCCAAATTGTCCCTAGGTGTGAATGAGCGAATGAGTTGTCTGTCCCTCTGTGCCCTGCGATTGGCTGGCAATCAGTTAAGGGTGTCCCCTGCCCACTGCCCGGAGATGGCTGGGATGGGCACCTGCAACTTTGTTAATGGCAATGTCATGAAAAAAATATTTATATGTATGTACATGTATGTATATCTATATGAGGTACAATTTTATGTCAGAGCACGACCCAAAATTCGGGTCAGGCCTAAAATGTCAATCATTACGGTCAGGCTGGGCTTCTCTCTCGCTGCCTTTTTTTTGGTAACTATTCAACCCTCATTTTTCTTTTTTTCTTTTTCCGCCCCCCTCTCTTCCAGCCTGTGCTCGGTGCGTTGTTGCGCGAGAGGGGGAGATGGAAGCCATTGCGTGGCCTTTCCATGAAGAAAAAGAAACCAAGGAAAATGATGGGTGGATCATTTATAAATGTCGGCGGGCAAGAAGCCCTCCTCCCAAACAAAAAAAGAAAATTTGGCTTTGCTTTGTGCTCGATCGGTCAAATTAAGTTAATTTGTCGGGCCAGTGTGGGCTTTAATACCCCCTGGACCAGGTTGGGTCAGGCTGGATTTTTTGGGCCCAATCTTACCTCTAATATAATATATTATTCATTGGAAAAGTTAAGAATCTTTGTGTCAAGTTTGTCCTCTACAGAAACCATATATTTTCCATTATCAAACATTTTTGAAAAAGCACAAGGGAGCCACTTGGGCAGGTGTTTCCAACCTTTTTAAGCTTACAGTTGGAGACCCCTGAACTATGAAGTGCCAAAGAGCTGCTCGTTACGGTTAAAAACAAAAAACAAAAAAAGAACAGAACAACCATTGAATTAATTTCCACTACAGCTTATTTAACTCAAGGAAATTTGTGCATACTGTAAAATGACAAAATTACATACTAAAGACTAATTTAAATGATTGATTTAATAATTTAAAAGTCTGCTTTTATTTTTTTATATATATAAATGTTTTACTGGATATGGTAACTTAACTGTTAGTATCATATCTATTATAGAAAGGAGCTAAAGCTCATTTAAACTTCTGCAAAGACACCAATGTGACATTTTAATTTGATATTTTTCGTATTGCCTTAAACATTGCATCTTTGACTTATTTTTCAGTAAAATTACTTCAGGGTGGTTTTCTTTATTGTTCTCCGGTTGATTAATGGTAGTAAGCTACAGTGGTTCCTTAATGAGTGGTGCCTGGTTTTGGCCATATCGTGTCGACATTCAAAACTGCAAGTCGTTGTTTTCCACGATGGAATTTTTTTTTCCTCTTATACTTCTTTAAGCATTGTGTCACAGGCCGCATTCTATGATGTGGCAGGCTATGAGTTTGAAACATGTGCATTAGAGCATATGATTCCTTGTGCCCTTCTACTGCAATTTTACTTTTAAATCCTAGCATCATATTTACCCTAGTATTGTATTCATTTAATGTCAATGTATCATTCTTGATTTTAGAGGCCTGAAAACATGCATGTCAGGTTAATTGGCCGGTTCAAGTTGTCCCTTCGGTGGGAATGAGCGAGTGAGTTATCCGTCTCTGTGTGCCCTGCGCCCTGCTGGCAACCAGTTCAGGGTGTCCCCTGCCCACTGCCCGTAGATAGCTGAGATGGGCTCTAGAAACCCCGCGACCCTACTGAGGATAATGGATGGATGGATATATAATGTTTTGTCTGCGTGTTTGTCCACCCAAGAAAATGGAGAAGGAGTTTAGATATGATCACCATAGTTCACAGGCATTCAAGTAGGTTACCCTGGATGTGAAAATGTCCCCCAAATGCTGACTCAGCATTTTCACAGCAAATAAGTGTAAGAAGAACAGCTGTCGCATCAAAATGTTACAAAAATACATGTGTGAATTATTGGCAATTGGGCCAATACATTTTGAAGGCTTTTTTTCACAAAGCTATATAATTCCTCTGTAAACTCTTGGCTTTTTCTCAAATGATGTAGTAGGCTGAATAAATGTGCATTCTTTGGGGTCTCCAAAAACATTATACAGTGGAACCTCGGTTCTCGACCATAATCCGTTCCAGAACCCTGTTCGAAAACCGATTTGTTCGATCACCAAAATCATTTTTCCCATTAAAAATAATGTAAATCGTTTTAATCCGTTCCAACACCCTGAATGTTTACCTTGAATGTTTAACGCAAAGCTAACCCAGGCTAATCGTACGTTCGCGTTATCGTAATCTTCCGTACGAAAGATTACGCTAACATGAACGTGTAAAAATTAAAAAAAAGAATAAAGAAAATAATTATGAGTAGGATTTCTTACCTTTGTGGTGGTCAGCAGAAGGCGCAGGTGGACGGTGGGGAGAGGAAAATCATCAAAAGTTTTTCAACCTCTTCCAAAACTTGCGGCTGTTGCTTGCTTATAGCACTCACTCCCTTAGCCACATCACTAGATTTCACAGCCTCCTTATTCTTTAGTATTGTACTGATCGTAAATTTAGCCATGCTGTATTCCCTAGCAAGATCAGATACTCGCACACCTCCTTCATACTTTGTTATTATTTCTTTAATTTTTGGTCGGACTCCGATTTGTTTGAACCTAGACACGTTCGAAAACCGAGGTTCCACTGTACAGTATTTGGAATATAAGTGACCATGTTTACAGTTCTTTATACTGTGTATAAAAAATACAAACTCTGTGTACAAAATTTCTACCCATGACCACTTCTTAATCTGTTGTTTTTAGTTGCTTTCTCGTACATAGAAATTAGACTCCCAGTATACTATTTTTTTTAGTTACTACAGTACAAATTTTCACTTGTGAACCTGTCAAAGTGTGTGGTCCAATGGGTTAACAGATTTGCAGGCTCAAATACTGCTCTGCTTCTTTTAAACATATATTTTTAAGTCCATAATTTGTTTGCAGTTAGCCTAAAAATGGAAATTACCAATTTTACTACTTTTGTACATTGAAGATTTATAAAGTTAGGCAATTAAGAAATTTTGTAATAAGCGTTTAGCAAATCAGCAGACAAAATGACTGCAATTGAATTTTTGTAATGGCACAGCTGGAGTTAGGAAGACATTTTAAGGTAAAAAAATCAATTGAAAGAAAACTATTTCCTGCCAAACTACGGTCAGAATCACAGCAGAAGAAATAAACCTCGCTAGCAGTGTAGTTGCCTGTCACTCATAAGAATTATTGAATATTATTCAAATTTCAAATCAAACATTCTTTAATACATATGCCCTAAAACTAAAATTTAGATTACAAAGGCACACCTCTTGATTATTTTTCCTTTCAATTAGTTGAACAATTTCGCAAACAAAAACTGAAACAATTTCAAGAACAGTATAATGAAAGGAGGGTGTCAACTAATAAGACCTAATTATTTCAGAGAAGTGTTTTGTCGACTGTACTATTGGCCCTTAGGTGTGTTCACTGGAATCTCCATGTGACTTATTTCTTACTGACAACCTTATTCAAAGTTCTTCTATGGACACAAAAAGTCCTAAAAACTGGCCCCGACGTCAGTGGCACTTTTATTGTTTATAGTGACAACATCATGCATGCGGGAAGTTACACTCCATTTACATTTCTCCCTTTTCTTTTACACATTTTCCTCTGTCCTGAATTTTCTTTTGACA
This sequence comes from Urocampus carinirostris, assembly GCF_059441175.1. Taxonomy (NCBI): domain Eukaryota; kingdom Metazoa; phylum Chordata; class Actinopteri; order Syngnathiformes; family Syngnathidae; genus Urocampus; species Urocampus carinirostris. The sequence continues at coordinate 33,553,588 of NC_142353.1, read as the reverse complement.
TAAAATGGAAAAACATCTGAGTAGTCCGTGCACGAGAGTGAGATCTAGAGTGACTTGTCAGCCATATTTGTAGAGATGTCTATTTTTGGATGACAGACGAGGATTCCCTCTGACTTTTGAAAAAGGCTTGAACTCGCTGTCGGGACTAATAATAGAGCTGGGAAGTACAACCCGTCAGGCATGTTGTTGTTAGAATTTATTTAGTTGAACCTTGCTCCACATAATTGATGAATCTTTTATTTTTTTATTTTTTTAATAATTTAATAAGAATATTTGACATAAGGGACAAGTAGTAAATACTTATTAGGGACACAGGGATATCACATGGGAGCTAAATTGTTTTGATTCATTTTGCAGTTAAAGGAAAACATTTTTTGGTGTGGTCCTCAACATGGCCTAAAAATCTTAATAAAAATATGATTTCACACATCACTTTAAAAAAGTTTTATGTTTTTAAATGTAAGTATTTTGAGATAAATGCAACTTTGTATTAAGCTCACTTTAAAAACTTCAACTTGGGTTTGAAGTGGCCCCAACGGTTTTTATTGTCCTTGAAAGTAGCATACGGGAAGGGTGACAAAAGCACAGTCTGATTTCATTAGTTTACCCTATCTTGTCTATGTCCAACTCAACTAGATATATTTTTGTGTTCAAGTACATAAAATAACATAATTTATTAAATGAAATTGAATTGAATTTTCTTTATTGTCATTGATAACAACGTAGTAAACATTGTATGTGACGAAATTAGACATGGCACTTTAGGGTAAACCTGTAATAAAGCGGAAAAATGATAAAAGACAGGAAAGAATATTGACTATTTAGTGCTTAAAAGACTGGTCAAAGTTTTATCAATAGAGCAATTTTTGTGAATGAAAAAGAATAGAGCATCATACTGTTACAATAGTGCAATGAGAAGAAGTGCAATAACATTTATTGTCAAAAAACAACAACAAAATAAGTGACAAGTTTCGTTCAATATCATTTAGCAGCAACAAAAAAAAGAAAAAAATAACAATTTAAGTCTTGAGATATGTTTTTAAAGTTTTGTGCGCTCGTTTAGGGAGGTTATGGCTCTGGAGAAGAAACTGTTTCGGAGCCTGTTTGTCCTTGTTTTGTGGGACCTGTCGAACCCCCCAGAGGGGAACAGGTCAAAGAGGTAGTGGCTGGGCTGGGAAAGAGTGTTTTGTATTGTTAATGGCTCTGGTACGATATCGCAAGCCAGTAATGTCCTCTAGAATGGGCAGAGAGCAGACAATGATGTTTGGGCTGAGTTGATTGCTTTTCGCAAAAAAAATGTTTTTTTCCCCCAATATTTGTTTTCTGAAAAAATAAACACGTTGGTGACTCCTTGTATACTGTGATCGGGGATATATGATATTTTAATGGTTGGTAAAATACAACTTTAAGGCTTTAACTCTTGCTTTAAAGCAACTCAAAACACTTTAACGTTGAAAGCCCTTAATTAAAATATATTCTGAGCTGATTCCAATGTCAGCCAATAAAAATCAAAGAATAATTTGAAAATTTGAACTCTTCCACAGCGGTAAACTGGTGTCTCCTAAATGGAAAAACTTCAAAGGTCTAAAGCTACTCTGGAGGGACAAGATCCGACTCAACAACGCTATCTGGAGGGCCTGGTATATGCAGTGTAAGAATTCAATGCCTTCTTTCTACCAATGCAGTGGTCACTTTATTTTTAAATGTCTTAATTCTTTTTTTTTTTCTTTTCGAGAGATTGTTCGAGAAGTTTAGTCTTCTGGGGGGAGTTTAGAAAGTAGAGATGTTGCTTGTCGGGAGTGAGAAAAAAAAAAGATAAGGCAGCACACTCAACACTTTTACTTGCCTCTTCGATACCTCCCCTTTCTTATGTTCTTGGAATGTTCCAGCAGTTGTTGTTCCCAGGAAATTCCGGATATGCTGTTTTCCAGCTAACCTTGAATTTATTCAGTATTTACCTTATGAATAAAAAGATGAATTATAACAATCTACTGTTAAGGACTCTTATTTTTGTTTTCCTAGCAATTTTTTGGCAAGGCAAAGGCAAGGAATACCCACTGCATTCAGGCACAGTCCTTCTTCCTACCCAAAAAATTAGCTGATATCAACATGTTTAACTTATTCAATGATAGACGTTTCTCTCAAAGGCAGGGATCAGAATTTTCCGCGGATCCGCGGATTTCCGCTGTTTTTGAACCCCAAAGGCATTCCGACTTTTTCACTTTTTCTCTTGCATAGCAAACAAATTCAAAATCCGACTGTCTCACTCTTTCCTTTATTGCTCTGGCGCACCCTGGCGGCCGTTAGAAAAATTGGCCGCCAGCTGCAGGGACTGAACTGCATTTGAACTTATTGCCTTATTCCTGGACCCTGGCTATTTCAGCTGAAAATGAAAATCTCCATTCTGATCCCTGCAAAGGGCAATAGCCAGTGCCAGCCAATTTGGGGATTTGAGATACTTCTAATATCTAGACAAGGCTTTTCAGAAACACAAGGGCACTTTGCCTGGAAAATAACATATTAATGCATGAACAATGCAAGAACTCTGTGAGGTTTTTAGTGCCCGGTGTTTCCGGTGACATGATGGCACAATATCCGTCACCGTGGCAATCACATTCCTGCGGATGTTCACAAAACGTTATCCCTCTCTGCCCCGACGATAAAGGGAATTCATCATCTTTTTAAAAAGAAAAACGCTCTAAGCATTAGCTGTATGTACTTATCCATATATTCGCTACTCCGACCACACTGGTTCACGACACTCATACTCACCATATGGGGTCGTCTGCACACTTTATTGCTGGATACAGGAAGACTAGGAAGTGGGAGCTCCCTTGATGGGTGGATAAAGAGCTGATCAAAGCCACTCCTGCCATTAAATGGTAATTTTTTTATACTGAAATCATTCCCATAGGCTTGATACTTACGAATAAGCTGCGCCTAACACTTTATAATACTTTTTAAAGTAAACTAAAAAAAGTTTACGTTTCTGCATTCAGGCACAGTCCTTCTGAAAACCTATTTAAATATTATAGCACTGAATGAGTTAAATGTCAAGGGGAATGCATGACAATGCACGGGACCATCCAACCTTACTTTTTGGAATGCTTAAGTTGAGTCTGTATCACCCGCAGATGTGGAAAGACGACAAAATCCTGTCTGTCATTTTGTGACACCTTTGGACGGAAACATTGACTTAGAGGCGCATCGTTCTTCAGAGGTAAAGTTCCAGATAAACGGATCTGTAAATCTAATGACTTCATATTATGTCCATTGTCCTTATTTTGACTCTCAGATGATCACCACGGAGGGCAAATGCTGGAAAAGGAGGATTGAAATTGTCATCAGAGAGTATCACAAGTGGAGGACGTACTTCAAAAAAAGAGTTGAGTTTGTGTTCCTCTAAGGTCTTTATGGGCGATAGAGCACTTTGTGCTTAAATGCTTTGTACTTCAGTTGCAGAAGCACAAGGACGACGACCTGTCGAGTTTGCTCAAGGTATCCAGAGTTTGAAAAAATTAGCACTCACGCATGCAGCCTGTCACCTTAATCTCAATAGAGAAAAACGTTTGGATACTTTAAATCAGGGGGTCACCAACCTCTTTGAAGCTAAGCGCTACTTTTCATCACATTTCTGAATTTGTGTTTCTCAACTCGTCTGACTCGAGGACCCCCATTATTCCGCCCTATGACAAGCTGCGACCCAAATCAATACTCAATTTGTTGCATTTTAATGAAATTTTGCATGCAATGAAAAAGAATGAATTGTAAAACTGCAATTTATTTATATTACTAAGAGCAGGGGCTGAAAGAGAACCTATTTTGTCATTAGTGGCGGCTATTTTATTCCCGTTCTTTCCGGCTAAAATGAACAGCACAAGTGCGGCGGCGATCCAATGTCCCTGCTTAACTATCGCTGCAAGCGTGGGAATGTTTAAATGGGGGGAGGGAAGGCTACTTGGTAGAGTTTCTGATATTTGGGGGGGGGGTTCCCATTACCCATTATAAACAGACTACAGTATGCTCAACATGTGTAAACAAACTTCCCTGGTCGTTTACTTTGGTGTGAAATAGCGAGCGTCAACTCATATTTGCAGGGAATTATAACAATCTCCTGTTAAGGACTTTTTGTTCTCCCACTGAAAACAGGCCCACAATTCACTTTTGGGTCCCGACCCACCAGTTTAGGAACACTGTCTTAAATAACAACTTATAACAACTTAAATATGTTTTTACTAGATCGTTACTATGTTATTATTTTTTGTAGCCAAGTTTTAAGTATTATATCTGCCCTGTAAAAGGGCACTCCCCCTAGGTTTAAATCATCCAAACAGGTAATTTTGTTTACTTTCTCACTCACAAAAGAAATTATTTTTCACTTGTTATATTCTGCTTTACACTGGCTATTTAAAGCACACACACCCCTGTTCAACTAACAATTCAGACCAATAACTTTTAAATGCCTTTTTTCATCTGGTTATGTATTTTTGTGTCGTTAAATACAACTACATCAACACAATCAGGAGAGACTTTATATATATGTATATATATATATATGTATATATATATAATATACAATGTTTGTTAAATGATTATGACTGTTTATTCCGTTTCTTTTTTTAGGAGTAATAGTGATTCAAAGCAGGATTAGGACTGACTGCTTTAGAATTTCAGGTCAATTTACAGACTTGAGCGGTTTTGTTTTCCCCGTCGACAAAAATACCGTAGATATTCGTGTATAACCCGCGCTTATGTTAACGGGCACCCCCGATTTTTAATTAAAAATCAGCATAAAATTTTATTTAATTTTTTTTCAGCTCAAACTAAGCTTTGTAAGTGAACAATTTTGTTGAATATGTGCAGCCATGATTAAAATCATTATTTGACCATGTAAACTATGAACACGATACCAACATAGAATTTACAATGAACTATATTAATTTGATGTCCTTCAAAGTCTGACACATTAGCAGATACACCAAAGACTTGTTTCTCTCGTCATGCACTTTTGCGTTCTTCTATATAATTCAGGAGGACTTTCTCATTTCTCCAACATTTGTCTCTGGTACTGTGAAGACAATTATATTCATAATTAAATAAAATCGAATGCCTTTTTTTTTGTTATCTATATCACTGGTGGTCTAGGGGTTAGGATTTGGTGCTCTCCCGCTGCGACACAAATTTGATTCCCATTACATCCAATGTTTTGCGATCATAACCAGCGATATTTTTAGATTGATTGATCACTGCACAAATACGGTAATCCTGAATCCTTGATATGCAGCACGGTTGATGAGTGGTTAGCGCGTCCGCCGCACATCTCAGAGATCATGAGATCAAAACATCCCGTGTGGAGTTTGCATGTTCTCCCCGTGCTTGCGCGGGTTCCCCCGGGCACATTCTAGAAACATGAATGTCAGGTTAATTGGTCAGTTAGAATTATCCCTAGGTGTGAATGAGCGAGTGAGTTGTCTGTCCCTGTGTGCCCTGCGACTGGCTGGTAAACAGTTCAGGGTGTCCCCTTCCCACTGCCCGAAGATGGCTGGGATGGGCTCCAGTACCCCCGCAACCCTACTGAGGATAAGCGGTGCAGATAATGGATGGATAGGTAAATCCTTGATTTACTTTCTAGATAAATAAACAAAACGTGTTATACACGGACAAACGAGGTAAGATCAGGAATGAGGTTCCCATCGTAAGTTTACTAATTCAAGTAGTTTTGAAGACAAATAAAAACTCAAATCCGATATGGATGTTCATCTAAATGTAAGAATTTAAAAAAGTCAGGTATGTGTACGCTATTTGTTTTTGGGTTTTTTTTTTTTGTACACGTGTGTGCATGTAATTGTCCCTTCCTCTTGTTAGCGGCTCTGGACCCTGCATGCTCATGTAATTAACTTGCTTGGTGCTTGCATTTGTAACACTTAAAGGGGCCCAAGGAGCAGTTAGCGCTGTTTGGGGAAGTGGCTCCAGACATGCTCCGTGCTTGCTTTTATCAGGATGAAGAGTGCGAGGCCCCTGTGCCTATGGAGCTGGAGAGCCTCTTCGATATGGAGGTGCTGATGTCCGAGGTGGCTGACACGCTTTTCTCCACTTTGGTGTCGCACCAGACCACGGCTTTTTCTGTCCCCAAAGAAAACAGTAAGTAAAACTGTAATTGAAGAATTTATCTTAAATAGGTTAAAACAAGGAAAAACGTTTTTATTAGTCCTACATTAAATGTTCTATGAAACGATATGTACATTTGGACTGCAATTTTAAACGCTGAACTTACTAGTCACCTTATAAATATTAGTCATGTGTACATGTGTGTTTGTATGTATTCACACTGTAAAAAAACACTTAGGTTATTGCTCTTATGAATTTGATCAAACTTTTTCGGTTATTTTGTCCTATAACACTAAATATTTAATATGAAAAAATTACCTATAATTGGGTCAAAACGAGTTAAGCATGCTATTAGTCCACTAAAGCTTACACTGCAAAAACACTTTGGTTAAAAAGGAAACCAAAAAATTGGGTTATTACTCTGGTGAATTTGATCAAACATTTTTTGGGGGGTTTCAAACAAACTTGTTATTATTTTTTATTGTCGTAAGCATCAATTTGTCAAAATAACGGAAATGCGAACATCGACCCAAAGAAGGCACAATTTTGGGAGGTTCAAAAACGAAATTACTCGTTTTCTTTTTTTTAATTAATGTATGTATTTGTTGGCCTCGAGAGGGATGGGCGCCACCAGGCTATACTTGTCCAAGACACAACATAGGAAATGGTGCCCCTACGATGTTAGTGGTTAAGGGATCCAACCAATAATGTAGTTAATTATTTATCAAAGCTGTTTTTAGAATGCACAAAGTAAACGCGACAAAACATTTATAATTTGATGTTGCTCTGAATTTGAATTTTTCTTGGACTCAAACTACAAATGAGAGTTTCAGACTCCTAATTCATGCTGTAAGTCAGTAAGATATTAATAAAGTTTTTTCCCAATTTAATTTCCAATCCCATTTAGGGTTTTATAAGTGTTTCATATTTGGCTTTGAGCATGACTTGAATCTCCATTAGGGTTCCAAAGGTGGTCCTAGGTGTCACTTTGTTAGCTGTGGTACCATAATAACGCAATGTTAACAAAATATTTTTTTGCCTTTCACAGCACATGCGGTGAATGCTGACATGATCCAACCGGGCCTCATGCAGTTGCAGCCCAACTTGGACTTATCTTTTGATCCATTGCAAGGTAGTGGCTGAAAGAGGACGAATTGTTTGCTTTCACCTCTCTTTTCTTTTAGGGAACGGCCTTCATGGTTTACACCCATCAGTGTAGTAAAGAACCAAAGAGATCAGAAGGATTAAAGCACTGTTCTCTATTGAAAATGTGAAAAAGGTCTTATGTTGTCCTATGGCGTGTTGCTAATGTATGAATAAATGCAGGTTTGCACACACCCTCACGAACACACACCAATTGTGCACTCTTACAAGAATCATGCACTCGTAACTCCTCTTGACATTAGTTTAACCTTTAACCTAGTAACCCAGAGTAGATGATGATTTGTTTTTATTTTTTATTTTTATTTTACTAACCACTTGCTAACATAGACTGTTGTTTCCAGACTTATTTCACAGCTTCCGTCCGCCCAACCTCCTCCCCGTTTCCCTCACCGCACCATCAGTCACCACACTGCCCAGCAGCAACTCTCAATCTCAGGTAAACATGGAGCGCAGCCCCTTTAACGCACCACCTCCACCGCGAGCAGGACATGTAAGACTTTAGATAGCCCCCGCCTTTTTTCATGCCTCTTTTTCTGTCCTTTACAAGTAGACACCAAGCCACGTAACATAGTAATTGTACTAAACCGTTTAATGGCTCACCACCGGCAGCTCGATTTACCTAGTCGCATCATTTGAAATGGATATCAATCAGTATTTAATCGTACATGTGGTGTGTGCACACTAGCTATGATTAGGTGGTCTTTCTTGCTGTAATGTTATTAATGAAATACCAAGTTCCTCAACACAATTGCCTCTTCAGTATCCTAAGATTAGAATAGTTATAGGCTTAATTTCTTTCATTATGCACGCCTGTATAAGTCCATATTTAAAAAGCAAATCTTTTACTGCCCCCTTGTGGCCTGAAACCCAACTAAATGATCAGCACACTGCACTTTGGGCGTAAGCGTAATAAATATGTTTTTACCTAATAATTTATTTAAATCTGTTGTTTGAAAGTAATTATATTGATTGCAAGATTTTTCTCTCAATAACCTCTATTTAAATTCAAATCATTATATATATATATATATATATATATATATATATATATATATATATAGTCCTTAATCACTAACAGCCTTAAAGGGCTGCACAGACAACCATTACAACATCCCCTGATCTGAACTGTATGTGAAGGCAAGGAAAAACAAAAAACCTCTACACGATGAATACTGTATTAAAAAAACTATAAAATATAACTGTCTTAAGCATGCATTTAATCAGTTCAAATGAGGTTACAGCGCAGATCATTCCACAGCACCGGGGCTTGAATTGTTAGAATCACTAGTAGACCCACATTTTCTGGGGGAAAAAAAAAAAAAAAAAACACTTGGAATTTTGATTTCCCCATATGTTATGCCACAGCATGAATTTTTGGTGTGTATTTTATTTTGAGTATTTAATAGGTTTGATTGATAATTGTGGGGTGAATTCTGAGCTTGTTTATAGCAATCACAAGTCAAATGTAGAATTTAACATTTGTTATGTTGCCAGGGCCAGTTATTATCGTCCATGGAACTTGCGGACGGCCACATCCCATCTACAATAACCAACGAAACCTGCGCCAGTACCATTGCGGACAACTACTTGTCTCTGTATCCAGACCTTAACAACGCTGCCACTGTGCCCTCTCAAGACTCTTTGGTGTCCCAGTGCCTCCCTGGGCCGGTGGAGCCTTTGGTCACCGGCACTTTGGACCTCACAACAGCCTTGGGCGATACTGCTGTAATTGCACCCACTTCCGTGCCAGCCGCTGGTTCCACTTGTCAAACTACCCAACCGCCTCAACCCCGACGTGCGTCCATAGTTCGGCTGTTGCCCGCCACCCCTGTGGTTCCAACAGCACTACCTCACACCTTCGCCTGCCCTCGATACCCCCAGCTGAATAAAGCCAACAAAAAGCGAGACTTGAAGAAGATTACCCCAGCCAACATGGTTGCTCCCCAGCAGCTCTTCATCACTGGTCTGGATACAAGGTTTTAAATCTCATTGTCCTACTGTAAATCCAACTCAGTGCAGTTTCTCACTGTCTCAGGCGTCATCCCAACAATGAAAACGGATGTGAATTCATCTCCCGGTGTGCTGATCACTCATTGTGGCGTGGTATGTCTAAGTTTACTTGCGTACAATGTATGAGCGAGTAGAGGGTGCTACTTATTAGTGCTTACTTTTTGTCCAGTCATGTAAAAACAGAACAAGTTATTTGTAAATGCAGAATCAAAAAATATTTGTCTTAAGTATGTTATACTAATATAGTCACTTACACACAGGGTTTGTTTAGATGCTTGAAAAGTATTTGGATTTTGGTCTAAGTTCTTGTAAATGCTTGAAATTATTGATAGATTTCTTAACCAGTCTGCCCAAAAATGACGCTGACACTGTTCTGTGGTGGCTTCACTTTGCCATTGTAATTTGTGTTCCCACGCGATTAACGGCAGCTGGTATTGATTTGTATGGCATTGTCCTATCAAGCTCTATTGCCCCTACAGGTCACGGCCAAGAGGAAAGATGCATGCTACAACTAAATACAGCACTATGAAATGTGTATTAGTGCAAGGATTACGTATCACTTATAAACATTTAATATGGGCAATATAAAAAGAATTATGGTTGTATTTCCAATTGTTTAATAGAAAGAAACTGTCATTTTTCCCAACATCTGTTAGGGGAGAGATTTTTCTCTAAAATATTTACACACGTTGGATTCAAATCCACAAATATATTTTGTGCACAATTACTCATGATCTAGAAATCATATGTTTTGATAAATGCACATGCAAGAAAAAACAATCTTATATGTAAATAGCAGATATATTTCCTTATTTAATGGTACTTGAGAAACTAGAAAATTTTATTTCAAAGTCCTTAAAATGTGTTTGATATTGGCCATGAGGAAAGTGCATTAACCTTTTAAAATTACCTAGTAGCATTATGGATTAAAAAAATGATTTGAAAAAAATAAAAGCTTTTCATTTATTTATAGTAATCTGTAATTAGCGTTTAACATCCGGTTGTTTATCTAACTAGCTAGCCGCTGCATAACTTTAATGCAAGCAAACCGTCCAAACAGAGATTTGCTCATCCATTGAGAATGATCAGTAACCCGATTAAGACTTGCTAAATATTGTACTATAAAAATACAGTAGTGAGATTTCTGAGGTTTTCAAACCTAAAATGTGTCATATTTAGTGCCATCTAGTGATAAATTAATAGAATGCAATCATTTGGGGACTGGAGTACTATTTGTGTCTCAGACAAACCACATGTTGCAATTCTACATCTCATCTCCATTTGTTTACAGTGAGCTATCTGTGTGGTGAGCTTGTGCTAGCTCGATCTTGATTTTTGGAGTGGCTAAAATCCTATTTGAGCATTGGGGTGGTGTCAGTTACTCACATCTTTGTGTAAATCATGGATAAATGTTGTACACATGATCACTCTGCTTAATTGCTGTCTTTTCTTGCACATTAGGCTAGTGGATTCTCTGTGCTACCTAAAACCCAGAAGCCTCCTCAGTGCATTGTCCCTTTGGAGAAGTCGTTTTCCTCTGGCCACAGAAGCCAAGAGCCCCCCTCTGTTGTCGGTGAGAGTTTGTAGTGACTTGGTCATACCCAATCACATAAGCATTTCCTGCATTGTCTTTTTCCATCCTTTCTTTAGTTTCAGGTCAACCAAGCTCAGGACAAGGGTCCCCTTGTTCTTTAGATCAAGTTCCAAGTCCGCAGTCGCTGATCAGCAGCAGCACAAATCCTCAGGTATGACAAAATGAATGCACTATTTATTATTTCCCCAGCAAATGAGGCAGAATAGAATTTTATCTAAATCTTTTAGATGCATCACGTGTTCTTGTTTCCCCCAATATTTGTTTTAAATAAAAACAGCTTTAGCTTCTGTTATATCAGGAAATTGTAGGTAATTTCAGTTGTACCACTCATTAGAAAATCCTTTTCAGTATTTTATCTACACCCGTCTTCACCGTGATTTGGAAAATACTGGTTGGGCTGCAAACATTTTTCAAAGAATGAGAGTGGAAAATGTTAATGTCAGGTGTTAAAATTTATACATGTGTCTAGGTATTGTGAAATTCCGTTACCGTACCAGGAATTTTTCTTTGTTCGCTTCCTCTAACATTTCAAGTCCCTATCACTCTTAAAATACAATGTTTGGTCAGGGAACACTCAAAATGGGCTTTTTATTATTATTATTATTTGAAACTTTAATGTTTGTTTAGTATACCATATTTAGCAATTGTGGGATTTTCAAACTATTCAATCTTTAAAGATATTTGACCGCTTTTTGTAATATTTATTGCATGTTGGGATTTTTGTCTATTACTGTTTTATTTTAAAGTTATTTATACCCACTGGGGGTGAACGAACTTTAGCAAAACGTGGGGTACACCCAAAACTAGTTGCAAACTAATCATAGGCCTCATAAACCTTCACACTTAAGCAAGACAATAAATAAACCCGCATCCTTTAAAACATGTTGCTAATCTCCAAATATTCTGTTTTTATTTGTATTTCAGATGTTTGCATTTTCCTGCCATTTTTTTCCTGATAAACCCTTACGTTCTTATTCTGTTTCATTTTGGCACCCTGTAGATTTTTAGAAAAGCAGGTAGTTCACATTATGTGTTTACATGCATGCCCAGGCACCACGGAATACACTAACAGTTTTCACAAATCCACAATAAGTTCAACGTTGATGCATAACAGAAAACTGCTTTTGTGTGTGTTTATAGATTCCGAGGAGAGCTCACATTGCCGAGCAGAAGAGACGATCACATATCAACAGCTGCTTCAAAACGCTCTGCAGCCTGGTTCCTACCCTCAACTCCCAAGCCAATGTGTGTATAGTTACAATTTGTGGTTACAGTATATGGATTGTTAAATGCCACATTTTCTTCCTTATTGATATGAGCCTTGTTCTATTTCGGTCTGGTCTCATTATCACATTGTTTCAGTTCAGTTCACCAGAATAACTAGAGCAGGGGCTCACAAACTTTTTGGAAGCTGGGAGCTAGATTAGCGGAAAAGGCTACCAGTTTGTTATGTATTTCTGAATTAACTTGGCATGTTATTAATATGCTGTTACTATGTTATTATGTTACCATGTTATTAGAAGTAAGTTTATAATGGGCTCGGTTAACCGCTAAAACATCTGTCCTCAAGTGCATTCGGGTGTTCTTATTGGGCTACTTGCCCGTGGGCATCATGTTGGTGACACTGAATTAGAGAAAGAAATTAAAACTGCCTACAGAGACCAAAAGTAACATGGCTGCCAACACATTTTAAATATTCTAACAGGAAGTCTGTCTATTTCATGTGGACAGTGACCCAAACACACTGTCATTGACTTAAGAGTAAAAGTTTTAGTGTGGCTATGACTGAGACCTGATTCCCAATTCTTGTGCATAAAATCTAGAAGAAGTCAGAGGTGCTGACATAGATTTAATGTTTTGGAGCTTTTAGGCTTATGTTTACTTAAACTAGTTCACGATTAATAACCTGCTGTAGGGTCAATCCACAATAACTGAACCACAAGGTAGCAAGGAGGACATATAATAGAAATTTGCCTATACTGTACATCCTTCTCTTGTCATTCTGCAGGGTTGGTACATGTGCTTGAAATCTTTGCAAATGCTTAAATCTTAAATTGTTTTCAAGGTTTGAAAAGTGCTTGAATTTTGGGTGAAGTGCTTTTAAATGCCTGAAATTGTTGCCAATTTTCTCAACAAGTCTGCTTTAACCCTATAGGGCCCTGCGTTGCTATATGGCAACATAAAAATTACCACCCCCCCCAAATATTTCCTAGTGGGTTTTTTTTCTAAAGACCATGTTTACATTTTCAATGGATCCTGTTGTACCTGCCCAGATTGTCATTGGACAAAGGTTGCGTTTATAAGTCAAGCCCTCTGGCCCTGAAGTCACAAACCTTGCAAAACGTCCGAACCTCAACTTGCCTTTGAATCTTTGGACTAGATTTCTCATATTCAGGTAAGTGAAAAGCTTTAAAAAATGTTATTATTACAATGTCTAGTGCATGAATATATTTAGTTTTCATCAAATAGATTCATCAAATGTTATTTTTAGCCTATTATGTAAATATTGCCATATGGCGTCATTGAGCTTTTGTGGTAGTCAAAATGTTCGAAGTAGAGAATGGAATGACCAGACGAGTGGAATGCCCTAATGCTGCGATTTGAATAGTTCAGGTAGGGAAGATGTATGCAACTGTTGGAATGTAGGGTATGCAAATAGGATTGATACATTGGTATGTTAACTTCATGTTTTACTGCTTCTGTTTTAGAATGCCACGAGCAGAGTGAGGTCATCAATTCAGTATGCGGGACGTGATTTCTGCCCTTCAAGATGGTTACAGTGACTTTGAGATTGGAATAGACAGTGATGATAGTCATGAGAATGCCTTTTTGTTTGAAGTATTTCAATACATATTTTGGTTTGTAATATTTTTGACTTGTATCTTTATGAAAGGAACAGGAAGTGGTGCCCCTACAACCCAAGTGATTAAGGGATCAGTAAACTGTGAATCTTTGTATTTTGTATTTTTTTTATGTATATCAACTGATTCTGTTCTAATTAGGTGAACAAAATAACAAAGAGAGTATGCCCATCCTCCGGTGATGGGAGTAAGAAGCCATCCAAGAAGCCATTTGCACAACCTAGGTCCTTGTGGACAACCTCCATTAGATGTCCACAAGGACCCAATGGCACATTTCCCACTGAAAACAAATAAAGGACGCGGCAGGCATTGTGATAAAGGGTACACCAGCCTGCAGTGTAGCAAATGCAATGTTTGCCTTTACCTCACAAAGAAAAATAACTGTTTTCTGAACTAATACTTAAAATAAGTTTTTCATTTTGCTTTTGTATTTGTTTTTTTGACTAATAAATGACTCATCCATAAAAAATGTGATATAATGTGTGGTTACTATTCATGTTATATATTATACTGTTATGGGGCCAAGTAGGCAATCAACCATGCAAATAAACACTTGGTTGTTCTTTATATTTGTTAAGACAAAGTGAGCACAGGTACAGAAATCTTACTCACCTCAAATCCTAATGATGCCCAATTTATTTAAACACTATTTCATTTCTGCGTCAGAGGTCTCCTACAAGGATATCTGAAAGGTTAAAAAATGTTTGCAAGTGATTTTCTATATATGGTCATTACAGAGTTAAAATGACGTTGACACTTTTTTCTGGTGGCTTGGCTTTGCCATTGCATTTCTTCCCACGTGATTAGCGGCACCTCATCATTTTGTATGACATTATCCTATGAAGCGTCTTCCCCCCTACGGGACTGGTGCAAACTACACCTCAACAAGGCACTTTGAAATGTGTATTAGTGCAATAATTAATTATGGACATTTATTATGAACCATGCAAAAAAAGCACTTCTCAGTGGTGAATTATAATGGGAAGAACTTCCTGCAACTAAAAATTTAAGCTGCATATTACTGACATCTATTTTGGGAGGAATTTGTTTAAAAAACAAATATCTTCACTATTTGCTCAAAATCGAATAATCGTATGTCTTGCACACGCAAGGTTAAAAATCGCATTTGTAAATCGCAGATATGTTTGTGGCTTTGCAAAATACATGATCAATAGCCAGTTTTTTCCTTAGATTTGTGGCTTTGCAAGATAGATGAACCCCATCCGATTTTTATCTTTTAATAGTACTGGATAAATTTGCATTGAAAATCCTTAAAAAGTGTTTTGGTCATAAAAGGTGTATGAACCCTGAGAATAATTGAACCAAGAATAAGCAAGGAAAACATTGAATGCAAAATTGCCTAAACATCCTTCTCTTGTTCTTTCATTTAACAAATAGAACATTTTACTTGATCTTTAGTTTATATTGACTTCAAAGGGCAAAGGTTATTCCATTTGTTATAAGTGTGACTGTGAACTTGCTTTCCACAGATCATTATTGCAGTCAAAATGCAAAAAACTGTGGAATACATTGAGAAGCTGAAACAAGAAAGAGAGTTAATGCAAGAAGACATCAGAAGGTTGCAAGAGGAGATCACCAGCCTCAAAGCTTCTATTAAGTAATCAGTTTATTCAAACCGCAAACTCATTGAATTGTTGTCGCCGACAGTCACGGCTCAAGTTTTAATTTTTGTCCGTCAACCGCAGCCTTTGTCACGACCAGATGCCGGCTACGGGGGCGCAGGTCACGCAACAACGCTTTGACCACATGCAGCACAAGTTCACGGAGTACGTCAAGCTGCGTTCCCGGCAGGACTGGAAGTTCTGGATTGTATCCTCTTTGTGCCTGATGTTTTCAGCCTGAGAGCGTACCAGTCAGGTTGCATCAGTCCATAATTAAGATGTTCCTTTTGCATGCGAGGGGGAAATTTACTGCGGTAGGAAAGAATCCTTCAGTGGAACGAACGATTATATATCATTGGCTGGCTTTTGTGTCGGCCACCGCAGAATAGCTTCTTTAGATTCATTTGAAAGTAGTTGAAAGCTTGGAAATTAGTAGGGATTGGTTGTAGATTAATGATTGTCAACCTTGTTTATAGAGATGTACTCCTTTTAAACAGGATTGGGAGGTTTACTTTAAAAATGTTATGCGATACAGCTACTAAATACCTGTTTAAAAATGTAATCACTTACGTAACCGAAATACCATAATATTGCAGTACTGTAACCTGATTACTTTAGATTACTTTTGGATTACTACAATACCAAATGTGCTAATAAAAGACAAAATAAAAATACCGGTAATGTAAATCCTATTACTCAACTTTGTTTCAGATACATGAGCAATGTAACCTTGAAAAAGAATTGAAGGAAACCAAGGTCATGTATTTGATTGTGGTCTTACAAAAAAGTGCTTAAATATGAACCATTTAATATAGTTTATTAAGCAAAAATACAACTTTCTCTTTCGCATGGCAGACAAAATATCCCGTTTTAGTTCACATTCATAGGACATTAAGAACCCAATATTGTTTTCAACACAGTGATCTCTTTCTAGATTTCCCACAAACTTAGGGATGTCTCTGTGTCCAAGTTTTAAGATTTACTTGTTTTAAGTGGGGATGCCAAACTTCTTGAAAATATTCATATTTACTATGCTAAGTAAAACTTTCTCACAACATAACAATAACAGTGATTAAATAGTGGATTCTGAACAACAGTTAACTGCAAAATACGAAGAGAAGGTAATCATCAAGTCTTCCTTAAAGTATCACTTGGTTGCAAACGTGCCAAAATACTCACGAAACTGCAGGCTTGCCCCAATTAGACAAAATGAGTGCTTCGTGTAGAAGAAATAAAATACAGACAAAAAGAAAGGTGACCCTGCAACACTGTCTGATAAACTTGCAGTGGTGCATATGGTGGCCAGCCATACAGTCTGTGCAACAGATATGGCCAGTACATTTTTTGTGTAAACCTAATCTCTTTGTTTCTCTCGTGTCAGTAATTGAAATGATAATAAACACAATTCATCTATCGCCACAATATAAGAAATATTGTTTTGATTAAAATTGTAATCCCGCAAAATAATCCTTATTTTAATTGTAACTGTCAAGTCATGTTTATTTGTATAGCCCTTAATGTATTCCGTTACTCCCTAAACCAGCTTTTAAAATAATATTTCAGTCAATACAACTAACTAGTGCAAAGTTTTTTTTTATAATTTAATCATAACATTTAGAAATATATGTTGTCTAATTTATTAAACTTGATTTCTATGGTGAAATTCCTTTAGCTTTTTGTTAATAAAATTACAGGACTGTTACAAAAATTTTGATATTTTGTGTTGAAGTTCTTAATTTTTTGTAATTCAAATAAGAAAAGTGGATGAATGACAAATCAGCTGAACTATTGCATTTCTTTTATTGTTTTGATATTATGAGGAAAACTTAAATATCCCATTTCAAAATATTAGAAAGTAAAAGTATACTAGTAGGTTGTATGCCAGAATTGGCTATATTAAAATAATAAAAGGCTTGCAATATTTCTAAAGATTTGCATTGAATTCAAAATGTATGACTGTTTATTTTTTGATTGCATTTCAAAAACGAATGACCCTTTTCACAATATTCAGATTTTCTAAGACTGTTTTGTCTCTGTAAAAAACACACTTATAACTAAAAGAGGTCTACTCCAAAAGTCGAAAATAAAAATAAGAAACTTTAGGTAAAATGTCGTTTTTTACAAGATAAAATGTTTTGTTATAGGGCAGCACGGCGGGGCAGTGGTTAGCGCGTGTGCGGCGCAGTTCTGAGGTCATGAGATCGAACCGCCTGTGTGGGGTTTGCATGTTCCCCCTGTGCTTGCGTGGGTTTCCTCCGGGCACTCTGGTTTCCTCCCACATTCCAAAAACATGTATGTTAGGTTAAATGGCCGGTCCAAATTGTCCCTGGGTGTGAATGAGCGAATGAGTTGTCTTTCTCTGTGTGCCCTGCGATTGGCTGGCAACCAGTTCAGGGTGTCCGAAGATAGCTGGGATGGGCTCCAGCACCCCTGTGACTCTACTGAGGATAAGCGGTGCAGATAATGGATGGATGGAAAAATAGTAATAATAATTTTGCTTGTTTTTACTTTGTTGGTTAACTTGTCATCCAGTGGCAAAATCAGCTCATTATATCAATTTTAAGTACTTAAGAGCAAAAAACAAGTTGAAATACAGTAATATAAGAACAATAATACTATAAGTTATCTAAATATAGAATTATCTAAATATAGAATGTGGGGGTGCAGTGTATGTGTAAAATTAAAATCTTCATCATGCATCCTTCCTAGTAGTCAGAATAAACTGAGTTATATTTAAAATAAATCGAAAATCTGAATATAAAATTCATATTATGTACAGTAGTTTAATTCTCCTGAAATGCTTACATAATTTAGTTAGAGTTGCTTTTAATTAATTAAAAAATTAATACTTTTCCAAAATGTATTTAAAACATAAGGTACCCCCCGGAGAATAACTAGAATAGCTATTTTAGACTGGACAGGTGTGCAAAAGATAGCACGGCGGTGCAGTGGTTAGCGCGTGTGCGGCACAGTTCTGAGGTCATGGGTTCAAATCCAGCTACCAACCTTTCTGTGCGGAGTTTGCATGTTCTCCCCGTGCATGCATGGGTTTCCTCCGGGCACTTTGGTTTTCTCCCACATTACAAAAACATGCATGTCAGGTTGATTGGCCGGTCAAAATTGTCCCTGGGTGTGAATGAGCGAGCGAATTGTCTGTCCCTGTGTGCCCTGCGACTGGCTGGCAACCAGTTCAGGGTGTCCCCTGCCCACTGCTCGAAGATGGCTGGGATGGGCTCCAGCACCCCTGCGACCCTACTGAGGATAAACGGTGCAGATAATGGATGGATGGAGGTGTGCAAAAGGTGGAATTCTGCAAGACAAATAACTTCCGTATTATTTATTTTTTGGGGAGGTGTTCCACCACTCTCATGCCTATTAAAACACATTGAAAATTATTCTTAGCACTAGTCATTCTCCCATTGTCTACAATCAATGAACTGTGAAATAACATTGCTTAGTTTACTGTAAACCTGACACATAGAACAAAAGACAAGCAAGTATTTCATCTATAAATACCAAATGTGTAATCAAATCAGAACATTTGGTCTGAAAACGTGAAAAATTGTTCAAACAATGATACTTAGACATGCACATGCACATTAAGTGTGCATGTGCAGTTGAAGTTGGAAGACTGTCGAGTGTGCAATAAAAATTTTGATATGTTAAAAAAAAAATGGAACACACACAATGCCAGGGGTTTCTCTCAAATGGGAAGAGCAAATGCCAGCTAATTTTTGCCATTTTGACTTATTTTTGACGGCCTACAGAAAATATTGTTATGTAACTATATAACCATTGGACATATCAAAACAAAGCTTTAACCCTCATCTTTCATTAAAAAAGGTCGTGTAGTTAACAACATTAAACAAGTTTTTTTTGAAAATACTTGTTTCCAAGAAAACTGGTGAGAAAAACAGCTTGTTGTCTAATTTTGATTGATTTTTCATACTGTAAAATTTTGATTTTTCATACTTTAATAATTTACAGTTACTTCATACTTACTGATGAGCTGCGGCAAAAGCTTTAAAATAGTTTTTAAAATAAAGCAAACAATAAAAACATTTTTATGTTAATGCAAAGAGTACATGCTTTTAAATATTTTATTTAATTATTCACAATCATTGATTGACTTCTGGAAAGAGAAATCAATCATTTTTAAAATTCTTTCAAAAATTGGGCAAAGTAAAATGCACAGTTGCATAGTTTTTATAGCTATAAACTTGTCACCAAATGGCTGCTTTTGGAAACGCCTAGACCTACTCTTAGAAAAAGGTGTAAAATACAATGTTTAGTTTTTCGCATTGTGATCAAATTTGACAGGGTGCCAGGTAATGCTTCAAGCTATTGTTTCTCTTGTTTTCCAGCTAAGAGGCCCATGCTACACTCATCTGCAGGCATTTGAATCGAAAAAAAAATCAGGCGAGAATAACACCTTTTATTTCTGTGTGTTATACTCTCAGATTACTCAATGTTGGTAGCACTTGGTGATTTTGTTTGGGACAAAACGTCATAGTCTTACCTTTCAAAATAAACCAAAACTGTCCATATTCACCAAAAGGTTCAAGAATAGCATTCAATTGACTTGAGGTACTTCTTGGATTGGGATTTTGGGCCAATCGTACAGGAACGTTGAGGGATTATAGAGAGCCGCTTTTAGCCGAAACCAGCCTTGACATCACTCGACCTCCAGTTCAGTGTCATCATAAAGCCCCTCTTCGAATCTTTCAACAAGATGGTGTCCACCTCCAGTGGGACCGAGCTCTGCAAGACCACACTGGAGTGGTTGGAACGCCACTGCTCCCTGGTGGCCCTAAGGCCCAGTAAGTCACAGTGGTCGAAAACCACCGGGTCTAAGGTCATCCGGTACCAGGCCGCGCAGAAAGAAAAATAAGTTGGCTTATTTTTTTCTAGTATCGTCTGAATTTGTTTATTATATGCTTTGGTTCATGTTTTGTTTTTAGAAAATTTTACTACTTTTTTATTTTTTTCAGTTTTTCTGAATATTTTTTTGGTCCTCTTCCCCCCCAAAAAATTTTCGGTTTGTTAAAAAAAAAAAATCAGGTTTTCGAATTGTATTGTTATTGTTTTTTCAATTATTGTTTTTTGGGGAAATACTTTTTTTCCGTTTTTCAAAGAAAATGTTTTTCTGTTTTACAAAAAATACATTTTCATTTTCCTACAATATATTTTTTAAATTATTTCTTTTAATTATTATTTTTACTTTTTGTAACTTAACTTTTTTTCTGTTTTTCAAAATGTATTTTGTTTGTTTGGTTTTTTTTTTTGAAATATTGTCTTTTTTGGGTCATTTTGTACTGTTTTTTTGTTGTTGTTGTTGTTTTTTTTAATTTTTTTACTTTTTCAAAAACAAATCTGTTGGATTTTCCCCTTTTCCAGATCTCTTTCATGTTTTCTTCCAAAATCTTTTGTCTTTTTTGGTGGAATCTGCTTTTGTATTTTTCTTTTCTTTTTTTTTTTAACATATTTTTCCAGTTTTTCAAAATACTTTTCTAAAAAAAAAAAAAACTGAATTCTTTCTTTGAAAAAAAATCAATTTGTTAGGCTATTCTCATTCTATGCAACATGTTTACCTATACATATATTAGCACCTCCAAATTAAAACCATATTTTAATTTTAAAATGAACGTTATATGTGCACATTTGTCTCCCAAAAAATGATGCGGATTAAAGGAAGGCATTTTTGCCAAATAGCCAACCCTAAATCGCAATCTAATTCACAATAAATAATCCTTTTTGTTTGTTTAGGATAGATTATTTAAAGAAACTATTACACGTATGTTTAAAGCTATTCTCAAACAATTATCATTAAATCAATTAAAGATAATGATGACATTGAATGTGGCTAAGACTCGCCAATGTTTACGCTGGCAGAAATTCAGCCGCATGTGGGTGACTGCCCACGTTCTGTACGTGCCCCAGAGCCACAAAAATGTTTTTGCGGTCACCGTGTACCTGAACAAAAAGCGTGAGAAAACTGCCGCATTTGACTTCTTATCAAAAGCAATTTCCATGCTTCACAGATAGATTCCAAAATTTTAAGATAGTTAGCATTTTCTTTACCTATTTGCATTTGCAGGTGTCATTTTCTGTAATGACAAATGATTTCTACAGAAGCTGTTTCCCGTTTTAGCTCGAGGGAGGGGAGAAATCATTATAGATTTTGGCTATTTTTAGAAGTCAGGCGTGCCTCAGGAGAGGAAAGTTTACAAAAAAAAGCACACAAAAAATGCGCCGTCAGTGAGCAAGGACGTGCTTTTGGCAAGACGTCAAATGTGTTAAGTCATTTGGAAAGGCACAAGGCCAAGTCCAATCAACGTCAGTGACAAGCTCATCTTTTTTGTCCACGTGTTGTTATTGTATTTAGTTGAATTGTTTCTGTAGGTTGGGTAGATAAGTGTTTTAAACTACGGTAAGTATTTTCAGGGTTTTTTTTTTGTTTGTTTACTTTTCGCCTGAAATTTTTGTTGTTTTGCTGAGAGAAAAAAAGATGAATTGATTAGATTTGTTTGGATCTGTTGATACAGTCTCGGCAATACATTTTTTTTCTGTCTTATATGCATCTAAAAATATACATTCAGTCAAGTCATGTTTATTTGGATAGCCCTTTATCACAGCAAGTCTGAAAGGGCTGCACAGACCACAGACTAGTTTGACACAGGTTTGTGGTTACATAAGCTTTCTAGGTCAAGGTCGGGTCGTTTAAGTGTAAGTTTAATAAAAGCAGACTTAAAAGCCGCTGGAACAACACCCGAAGAGAGTGATATGTTTATAATATTTAGAACTGAAGGTCCCCAAAAAGACCTTAAATCAGGCAAGTAGTCTGTTTAGCCGTACTCGCCACCTCTTTCAGATTATCAAGTGACAGATCACTAAATCGGGAAAAAAAATCCCTTGACAGCCACATGTCATATTAAATTAATATTTTTTTATTAATAGATCATTTAATCAAATAGATCTAAAAGCAATCAGGATTGAGGTAAAGTATTATATTATGCTCTTTTAAAATACTGTATTTGTTAATATGCGTCAAAAAAGTTTTTTTTTTCTTCTTAACTCTCGATAAATATTTTGATAAATAAATAAAAACATGATTCCAAAAAATTGCAAATAGAGAAAATTCGAGCCATTTTTTCTTGCCCTCATGTAGGTTTTAGATCTGGGGATGGTGTAATAATAGTCTCTAGTCTTGGCCTGGAGAGGGATTGGCTCCACCAGCTATACTTGCCAAAGACACACCACAGGAAATGGTGCCCCTAAGACCCGTGTGGTAAAGGGATCCAATTTGTGTTAGTCATTGGTCTGCGCAGCTCTTAAGACTTGTTGTGATTAAGGGCTTAACAAATAGAGTTGACTTGACATGACATCTACATAAATTTTGCGGTGCACATTTATGCTTTACAAAAAACACTTATAACACTTATAAAGGCATGCATTTCAGGTGGATTGGCCGGTCCAAATTGTCCCTAGGTGAATGAGCGAGCGAGTTGTCTGTCCCTGTGTGCCCTGTGACTATCTGGCAACCAGTTCAGGGTGTCCCCTGCCCACTGCCCGATGATTGCTGGGATGGGCTCCAGCACCCCCACGACCCTACTGAGGATAAGCGGTGCAGCTAATGAGATGAGAAGAGACTTATAAAGAGGCCAAGTGGCATCAAAACAACAGAATTCATTTGCAATACTTTTGCATCCCTTTTGTTCGAATGCAAGGAAAAAAAAGCTGATGGGCCCTATTTTTCCCCGTAATTTTTGATAAATTTATAGACTTAGCTTTTTTTTGTTTTACTTTTTTCTTTTTTTCTTTTCTGGCAACTATTTTGGACTATTTTAACCCTACTTCGAATAATTACAACCTGGTACTAACATTATAAAAACATACCAACTTAAAAAATTAAACTATGTAGTATTTTAAAAATTAATTTAAAACTGGTAACCTTAAGTCGGTGAACTTTGTTCTAAAAAAGTTGTGCCCAGCTTGAAAAAAACCAACCGACACCAAGTAGTGTGCTAGGTTTGGATGGCATAGAGGTGGTATGAAACAAATCAGGCTGCAAAAAAAATGGTTTTCTGCAGAGGTATATTTCTACTTTTTTAAATTCGTTTCAATACCAGAGTTTTACTTATAATTTTCAGATTTTAAATACAAAAGTTCAACTGAAAGTAATCCTGTTACTACCTTAGCATTGTTACTAGTAATGTAGAGGTTAAAGTTTCTCATGTCATAAACAGGTGGAATGTTCATATAAGCAAGGCATAAGACTAAAGTATTGGTTGTAGGGTTATTTTCAATTTAATTGTGGTCTCATTGGTTAAGTTTTAGTTATTTACATCAATGAAGTGTCTGTGAATCACTGCATACACTTTAATTCTTTTTAGAATATCAAGTCATGTGGTTGGGTGGGCGTCTAGAAAGACCATCTGCATCCTGATTTTGTTTTCCTTGCTTTGTATTGGCGTAGGGGTAAACATGAAATAGTAAGTAGGATTCTGATATGTATGTTTTTGTGTATCTCCCAGTCTGTTTTCCGCACTGAACAAAGTTCCCTTACAAACTATATGCTATTACCGTGCAGTTACAGTGTTCATATGTGTAATATGTTTCTGTGTAATAAGTGAAATGTGTGTTTGTTTTTCTTCAGTGGTGAGCAGCAGCCTTTGCCATCTGAGCACCAGCACGTCCATCCTCAGCGACCCTTCACGATTGCCCGAAGAAGCCATCCAGGCCCTGAGGTACGCTGATGTGACGCCTCATTCTCAGGTCAGCTGATCGTCATGATGATCATCATTATCTTCCTCAATTAGTCTTCCTCTACCTGGACCCCCCATTTTTTGTTCCGAACTCCAACTTGGTGGAGTTTTTGTTTTTTGGGGGCCTGGCGCATATGGAAACCATCTTTTCTACCACCAAATACAAGAGGCTAAGTCCTTTCAGCGCAATCAGGGCAGGAGTTGACAAACAATTGAAATGACCTGCATCACAACTTAGGCTTGGTTTCACCAAGTTCAATTCCCTGTCTTCTTTCTTTCTGATGCGCCCTCGATGTTTTGATTCTGTGTTTTCACAACGTGCGGCACTGTTTTCTAAACTTCCCAAACACGGTAAACTAGACTCAGCACAATAAAGAAGATGCACCAGTTTTTAGGTTGTGTGCACGTGCGCTTGCCCACAAAAATAAAGCCTTGTGGCTTTCCATTGTCATCTTTGGCACAAAGATGTTTTGGGGGTAAAAAAATGTATTTGAGTGAATGAAACGGAAAACAACAAGTTGCCGTGAGTCATGATGAACAATGTCAAAAATGAGATTATTTTTATTCCCGTCTGGCTTGATGCCAGAATGCAGCTTTTTCTTTTCACACCGTTGCTGTCCTTCAAGTTTTCCTTCCCTGGACAATTTGTGGAGGGCTAAGAAGTACAGCCCTCATAGGGAGCTTCACTGAAGAGTAACAAAAGAAAAAACTTTGATTGTTTACCTTTCTTTTAATGAGATGCTAACAAAAAGTATTTGCCTGCTTATGAAATGTTTTCTCTTTGCATTGCTTGCTTGTTTTTTAAGAATATAATAA
Organism: Urocampus carinirostris; assembly: GCF_059441175.1. NCBI lineage: Eukaryota > Metazoa > Chordata > Actinopteri > Syngnathiformes > Syngnathidae > Urocampus > Urocampus carinirostris. The sequence goes on along the minus strand of NC_142353.1, from coordinate 33,528,648 downwards.
TAATAATAAAACCGGTGTACTGTAATCCTTCGTTTATTATGATTAATGGGTACAAGAAGAGCTGTCACGCATGACACAAATTTGCCCACTTGGCCGCAGCTCTCAACAGTAGTCGACTGGGGATAATGGATCGAAACCATAATGGTGCATTTTTATTTCAGGCGGGCCAGGACGGACCGCCTCTCAAAAAAAGTGCCTTCCGACAGGCCTAGCTCACAACAATGTGGAATTTGGGATAATTGATCGTGGCTGCACAAGTTAAATTTAGGCGGAAATACAATAATGGCAGCAAAAGAGCCATTAGACCAAAAAGGTGCGGACATGACAGCAAAAGGAACCACCAAACCCATCAAAAATGCGCTTCCTGGATTACAACTGCACAAGTTTATTTAACTTTTGGTGAATAGAACAGCAAAAAAGGACCACTAATCCCAACAATAATGTGCTCTACCAGCCCCTGTTCGCAGCAATATGCGATCAGCGATAATAGATCACAAATGCACGAGTGCAGTTCACTTTCGGTGTACAGAACGGCATAAAAAGAGCCGCCAGGCCCCACAGAAATGCGCCTTGCCATTGCCAGCTTGCAGCAATAAGCGATAGGGAAGAATAGATAGCAGAATAATTTTCAACCCGCGATGAACGAAGGCCTCAAAGTAGCGAGGGATTACAGTAGTGTTGTATTCCGTGCCTCTCTATACTTGTTTAATAATTTTCAAAGTTGTAAATTGTACAAAAAACGTTTTAGAAAGAGGCAAATACTTTTTCGCTGCTCTGCATGTTTACCTAATGGATGAATTTTCTCGCTTTTATTTTTGTTTTTCTGTGTGCAGTGGTTTGAGTCTCAGGGCATCGCTGGTGAACGGGTAAACATTACATTGTCAACGTGTCACAAAACGCAGCGTCATGTTTTCAGACCTCCATTTTTCATTCTTTGACGTACCACACTACAAAATATGAAAATCTTACTAATATGAAAGAAAATTGTGCTTTTTTTTGAACATGATAGTCCTCGCTTTAAGATCATTTAATTTATTTCTGCTAAATTAAGAAACTCATTTAAAATAAGCAAATCTATTTTATCAAGCACACGGTACATTTTTAAAAATAAAAGTAAAAAAATCCACCATCTGCTATATCAGAAAAATGTGCTCTTTTTAAGTAGTCCAAAGAAAAATAACTCAAAACCTGAAAAAATAAATCTTATGCCAATAAAAAGTGTGCTTGTTTTTAAATGTATTGGCTTAGATTGAAGCTATTTCAATTATTTCCCTACTATAATAAGAGGTTATACTTAAAATAAGCAAAGTTTTCCCAATTTCCTGCATTTTGAGTTACAAAATATTCATTCCTATAATATTTAAAGGGGCAAAATAATCTACCTTCAGCTAGATCAGGGGGAAAAAAATCATATTTTGACCATTTTTTTCAAGGAAAAATAACTAAAAACAAAAATTCATATACTCAAAATGTTTTGCCAATGGGGTAAAAAATATGGTATAATATTTATTTTCTATAAAATATTTCTCAAAAAAGCTAAATCTACATTCTCTTTGACCAGGCAATTTTGCTTATTTTCTTATTCTCTAAAATATCTTAAAAGAGGAAAAACTTAATACTTAATTTTTTGTAGTGTTGCCTGAAATATCAGATTCTGTTTTTTTGGTTGCAAATAGTAATGTGATACTTGTGCCTGAACAAATTTTCAGTTGACTAAACCAAAAATTTAATTTTTTTCTTGTGTCATCTAACTTTTGATTACCAAAGATTCATTTTGATGGTGAAATGCACGGTCGCGTCTCGCTTTGTATAGATAAAAATAAATACTGGTATTTTCATGAGTTTTATTTCTATTTCTATTACAAAACCAGGTTTTCTTTAACAAAAGTTTTTGATGGCAAAATACAGTAGACCACCAGGATACGACATTAATCTGTTTTTATTTGAAGATCGGAAAGTAAAATAGGCCTTATAGTGGGGGACAAGCCGATCGTTGTCGGAAACCGCAAAAATCACCCTTCCGAGGTGGTCAGGGTAGAGTGCATGCTGAGCACTTCAGCCCCGGGGTTTTCGTTGTCGGAGACGGCCAAAATCACCCCACAAATTAAACGTGAAAATTCGAAATATTGTCGGCCTCGGTCGCTCATATCAAGTTAAATTGTCGAGTTTCGGCTGGTTTGGAGTTTTATACACCCGCGTGCCGACCCGAGCTTACCTCTAGTGTGAGCCTAGCCTTGATAACGATACACCGCATAGTTTTAATTTTATACGTTGTGGGAGAAATACAGTATAAAAGCGCGGCAAAACATCTTATTCCACACTGTAAAGTGAAAACGTTGCAAGCCGGTGACGCCTTATCTCAGGGTTCTGTACATTGTCATATTTCGTTTTCCTAAATGAATCACTTCTTTTTTTGTTTTACCCTCTTCAATAACGTTGTTTCGCTCCATCAGATTGCTGTATTTTGTTTCTAAACTCATGGCTAACAAAATGCGATGTCAAGTATGACATTGCAAATCTTTTGGATGACAAAATTCATTGTGAAGGTTTCATTGTCCCGATTCCAACCTCAGGTTCAACGACTCAATCAATTTGTTTAGCGATGACTTGTTTTTTGCTTAATTGCCATGACTCTAAACGTGTTCTGCAATGCCGTGATATTGTTACACAAGTCGACTGTTACACAGGGCCTTCGTTTTCCACTCAAACGCCAAGGACGCATGTGCACACCCCCTTTTTTCTCGCCCCTTTTTTTTGTCTTTTCTCCACTTCTCTTCTTCCGTCGAGAAAAAGATTTCCCCCTCAGACTTCCTGATTGTCTTCGTGCGACAACATGCCTTTAACATAAGCAAATGGATGCTTGACTCGTTACATAAAAAATCTATATGATGTCATGAATGCTAAATCACATTGACGCCTTGTGTTTTGACCAATGTATTGCTGTTAAAAGTGTTATTTGTGTGTGTTCTTTTAGTAAAAAAGTCAACTCTTAAAGTGATAGTTCACAAATCGTTGAATTTAGTTTTTTCATTTTGAAGCTCATTTCTGCAACACATTTCAAACAATTATTTATATGTATTTTAAAGATACAGTGCCTAGCGTCAGTATTACACCCCCAAGAAACTTTAGTCTTTTTGCCAAATTTTAGGCTTTAAACTTAAGGCTAAAAATATATTCTAAGAATTAATTGCCACTTTTTATCCTCCAAAAACGTGCAATTAGAACCATACACAGGGTAGGATATCGAGACCATACTAATATTTTATTCCTGCAGTCCAAATTATTTAAATTAGATGATTTAGTCAAATTTTTCACTGTATAACTGCTATTTAAGGTCAACAAAAACATAGTTCCAGAAAACATCTATAAATTATTCATTCGGAAAGAGGGAAATTATGATTTAAGGGGCTGTAGTGAATTCATAATCCCAAAGGTGAAAACCACCAGGTAAAGTATGTGTATGTCTGTGTGTGGAGACAAACTGGAACAATTTACAAGACGAGATCAAACGGTGTCCAACTATTCACTTGTTCAAATTTAAATACAAAAAAACATTACTGGCGGAATACAGAGCTGAAGAAAATGGGGTATGAGTGGTGCGGGAGATTGGGAATAGTGCGTCTAGTTCACTTTGTGTCATTGTTGATATTCTTATAACTGTTATTGTTGAAATCAATACAATTGTTATATCATTGGTATATTTGGTGGGGGTAGGTAATATAAGCATTTGCTTCTTACTACCCCTTTTCGAACATATTATGTTATTTTGTTGTTGAGTTATTGTTTTTGTTCTGTTTTTATTTTGATGTTGGATTAAAGTTTTCATTCATTCAACTACATATGAGACACAATCGTGAAGTGGAACCAAATTGTTTCATGGCGTATCATATTTATTATATTTACAACGAAAAAACAGAACAGTAGGTGTTGCAAAAAATATTGGCACCCTGTTCTCGTCGCTAAGCCAACTGACTCGGGTGCTCTAAAGACTTCTAAATGAACCAATGTGACTAACAATGATAAACAGAGTGCATTAAGTCTCAGTTTACACACACCTGCTCTGTGATAGGCTCTCAGCCCTTTGAAAGTAGACACTGGAGAACGGACAGCATTATGAAGCCCAAAGAACACAACAGGCGTGTCCCGTTAAAAAACTAAAATTGATTCCAGTAATCAGTGAATGCATACTGCTCATTTCCGCTTGGAGTAATTGGAACTTTGCTTACTGTGTCGCTTAGGGACTTCTGACGAAAGCCGTGTGGGCTATGTTTACCTGCCATCTTGTGCAGCATGTGCTCCTTTTTTGCCTTTGCCTCCTTTTAGGTATGTGATTTTGCATTTTTCGCCCGTGTCTTGCAATTGATATAATTCTGTCCGGCTAGATACCCGTTAGCGTGCGGGGTCCGGAAGGCTTCCAGTTTTGTTTTGTCTCGGTTAGCCCTGTTAGCAGTCCGATAGCTGGTTTGCCTGATGTGCTAATTGTATTTTCTCCTGGCTGGGTTAATTTTTTTGCCTAGTAGTTTTTTTGTTGATGGCTCGCGGTTATCCTGTCTGCGTACTGCATGTTTTCCGTCAGTCAGCCTCCAGTTTTTTTCCGCTGATCGGTCCCAGTTTGTCCCCTATTGCATCCGGCTATCCTCCTGTGATCATCTGGGTTCGTGATCGTTGCCGTGGTAGTTTTTTGTCGTTGGCTCCCTGTTATTCTGTCTGCCTACTGCAGATTTTGGTTGGCCAGCCTCTCGTTTTTCCGCAGATTGGTCCAGGGGGTAGCCCTTTTAAGAGGCTGGCTCTCTTAGTTTTGCCAGTGTCCCCATTTTGGCTCCTCGCCATGTGTTGTACCATGGCTGCACTCATCTGGGAAACAACGCCCAGGCATTCCCCACAAAAATGACTGGCTTTAAACATTTAAAATCTAGTTATGTAAACCAAGAAGGTGACTGGCTTGCTAGGGTGCTGGTGTCCTTCACATACATCAGATCTCAGGAAGACAAAGACAAGACAGACTGTCTTCAAAATGCATTAACTCGGAAAATAATTGAAATATACTAATGACATATCCATAGATATTATGCAAAAAATCAAGTACTATTTTCTCACTATTTGTAGGTTTTAGAATTTGGGTATCCCTGTAAGAAACTCAACTTGTTTTTAAGGAAGTATGGACAAATATTTCTTTTTCAAGATGTGCAAAACTCCTAGAGACAGACCCCAAAAGACTTGTGGCTGCGATCGCAGCAAAAGGAGGTCTTACAAGTCACTGTGTATGATCCTTTCCAAGCTAGCTAATTTCAGTATACCTCGCATAAACTTGTACACCCTGAATGACAAAGCTGAAGCAATTTACTGGGAGTGGTGGCATCTATTTTTGTCACCCAGTTGAGGTCATAAAACATTTTCATGGGTAAATAATAAGGCTAAAAATATTCATTGCTCAATGAAATAACTGCTAAATGTTTAAATGGATAAATAAAACATTTATTTTATATTAGGGCTGAGCAATAAATTGAATTGAATGGACTTGTCGTTTTAAAAATCAACCATTTGAAAATAATCAATCTTAAATTTGAAGGTTCAAATTGAATTACTTAAAGCTGGTGCTCATTATATAACAATAGTTACCAATTAGTCAATTGTGTCTTTCAAATAAGGTTTTTTGTTTTTGTTTTTTGCTATTAAGTTTGTATTATAACTTATTAACAATCAGTTATTTTGCATAGGCCAAAATGTGTCCTCATGCATAGAGCTGCAGATATTTTGATTCCATTTCATCAACAACATTCTTTAAATGAATGTGTGTTGGCTGAAATGTATTCTTTAAAATTTACATTGGAATTATCCAGACCGACTGATTTAATCGTGATTGTTTTTTTTTTCTTCGGCCTATTTGCCCAGCCCTATTGGTTTGGTTCGTTTTTAATCCAATCCACCTATGGTTAAGTCTCGCCCATATTACTCACTCGGACAAACATTCAACATTGTGTGAAGAGCGCTATGGCAAGTGTCATTATAGGAGATATTTGGGAGGAGGCAATTGATGCTTTTTGGGCCCAAAATGATCACATATCATCTTAAAGTCCCCAGAAAGGGCCTGGACTATGCGTTGGAAGGTTATAGTCGAGTCAAGTCATGTTTATTTGTGCAGCCCTTAATCACAAGGAGTCTCAAAGGGCTCCAAAGACTAGAAGTAAGATCGGGCCTAAGAAATTTCAGCCATACCTGACCCAAGTCTGGGTATACAGACGCTGACGACTTAAGTAAGTTGAATTTGTTCGTGAGTTGCTTCAGTGCTATGTTTTGTATGTTTAAGGATTTTAAGGCTTGCATACGCAACCTGTATTGTCTCATTATCTCATTAGCTGCACCGCTTATCCTCAATAGGGTCGCCGGGGTGCTGTAGCCCATCCCAGCAATCATCGAGCAGTGGGCAGGGGACACCCTGAACTGGTTGCCAGCCAATCGCAGGGCACACAGGGACAGACAACTCGCTCGCTCATTCACACCTAGGGACAATTTTGGTCCACCTGAAATGCATGTCTTTGAAATGTGGGAGGAAACCAGAGTGCCCGGAGGAAACCCACCCAAGCACGAGGAGAACATACAAACAGCATGAGAAAAATGAAGAAACCCTGAGAAGGGGTCGCACTTGAGGTAATCCCCCTTACAGGATGACCAGGCTGCAACGGATGTGGCAATACACAGACATCGCCATCGTCATTGGTAAGCTATAGAATATGTATTTACCGATGACTTGTGTTTTAAGCCTAGATTTAGACAGTTCCACTGAAGTTGCTGATGGACTCTCAGAGGTCAGACCGTTCCACATTACCGAGGCCCAAAGGAAGATGTTCTCGAACCTGCAAATTTCTTCTTGGCTCTTGGTATATTCGTGATTTCCTTCATGAGAAGGTCGATGAAAAGCTTCAGGCAAAAATATACAGGTTACAATGTATATATATAAATATATATATATATATATATACATACCACAGCCATATCCCCCTAATGGGAGGTGGCTAGAGTCATTTCTGACTCTTTTTGGGAGATTGATTCAGAGGAAGGGATTCCCAGCCCCCTCGCTCAACCCAACTGATGTATTGGGAGTCATTAGCGGACCAAACCCCCCAATTCCAACCCCTAATGCTGAACGCCAAACAGGGAGGCAACGGGTATCAATGCTTAAGTCTTAGGTATGACTCGGCCGAGGCTTGAACCACAACCTCCCAGTCTCGGGGCGGGCGCCATACCCCCAAGGCCACCGAGCTGGTAATGTAAACATGATAAACCTCATCTCGTTGTGTTCAACACCTTAAACAAGGGTTTGATCCTAGCATTTTTTCATTTGTGAAGGAATATACATATTCTATTTCTTTTTATTTGTTTTTAAACAGATTAGTTTTATTAAAATGTTTTTGAAACCCTCGCACAACAGCAAAATAATATATTAGGGCCTTGTTTTAAGCGCTAAACCTTATATTTAGTTTTCTACTATTACTGTAGTTTTTTAGTATTTTTGTAGTATTTCTAAAGTAGTATTTTTGTAATTTTTCCTGCAATAATATTTTTGGGGTATTTCCATAGCAGTATTTTTGTAGTATCTGGAATATTTTTGTTGTATTTTCTGTAGTATAGCTACAATATTTCTTTGGTGGTATTTCAGTATTATAGTATTTCAATAATATTTTTGTAGTATTTATTTTGTAATATTTCTATCGTAGGCATTTTGTCTTGTTGTATAACTGTAGTATACTTTTTTTGTAGTATTTGTTGGTGTATATCAACAGTAGTTTTTTCTTTTCGGAAAAAAGGCAAAATGATATACTAAGTCCCTGTTTTTAAGCACTACATTTGATATTTAGTTTTGTAGTATATTTGTAGTATTTTTGTGATAATATTTTTATTGTAGACACACAATTGGGATAGAGTTGGCACCCCAAAAACATGTTTTATTAGTCGTCTTTCTTTTATCATTATTTAAGTTTCCATCAAAATGTGACCATTTTTGTTTGGTGGACCAGATGTAAAAGCCTGGCGGGCCACATGTGGCCCACGGGCTGTAGTTTGCCCACCCCTTAGATAGGGGATGTTGTGGCAAATCCTCAAAAGCATTTGCACTTGCATATATAGAAATAGATTTGCATACATGTCTACATTAACTTACAATACATTACTTGCTTGTGGGAAAAGGTCGGGGTGACCTCGGTTGAATACCGTTACCAGACGATTAGAGTTTACCTTGAAGATACCGTTGCCAGACGGCGTGCAAGGAACGGTCACGTACTCATACGGCGTACACGGGACTGGTCACGTACTCATACGTGATACAGGACCGCCTTTTGGGGTGTACTCAATCGAAGCCTAATCGTCACTACCAGCTTTAAATACATTGTCATGTTCCTAGCTCTGAGAGATCTTTATTGACGCATCAATAGAGTGACAATCTCCCTCCGTAACGAGACTGGCTCCTGTCTATTTCTTTTATCCACTTATGAGAAGACTTTCTCTCGATTATCGGACCTCCAATTTCTACAACATTTGGCGCCGCAACGTGGATTGGCACTAATTAAGTAAAAAAGAAAAGGGAAAAGACTTCTCAGTGGAACGGTCTCGAATGAGCGGTTGAGGTAAGGAAGATTTTTTTTTTCTCTCCTTACTTCGGTTTGCTTGTGGAGATTCGTGGGTGGACAGGAGCCTGTGGCGTCGGAGCTAAATTATGAAAATTCGTGCACGTGGGATTTTCCGTCTGTAGTCAGGCCCAAGTTAGGACGGATGAGATATATAGACTGAGTTGAGATTTTTATGTCCGACGGGAGTTCTGAGCTCAAAGAATCCTGTCTGTTTTGGGACATGGGCTGCTTGAAAACCTGGATAAAATGGTGCAGCGGCGTCGGTATTTGTTTATTTATGATTGTCTTGAGATCTGTGTAAAGCTGTGATAAGACGTCGTCATTTGCTAATGACAGTTCAAAATAGACGATTTATATATTGTTAATACGGGAAATATTTATTTGTTTCCCTAGTGGATTTATGATTTGGGAGTCGGACATGTAACCTTGACTTAATAAGAAGTATGGTGCGTGGGAGATCGCCATTTTCTAAAATCTGATTTTATTAGACCGACGTTAAAAAATGAGCAGTAATCGATGTTTTATTATTAAAATACTTTCGCATAGAACAGGCGATACAAAGAATGTGTGGGAATTGATGACATGTTTTGGTGTGGGAGATGTCTCATTCGGGAATGTTGGTGTGTGCCAGCTAGCGAGAATTGTGTGTGTGTTTCTGTCTGTGGATGTGTGTTCTCCCCCGCCCGGCTAGCTCAGTCGGTGGAGCATGAGATTCTTAATCTCAGGGTCGTGGGCTTCGCTGAGTGATTTTTATTTCAATGGCGGATAACATCGCTTGCTTAAATGTGATTTCTCTTTATTTAAATAATAACAGTCATTAAAAAAATGTTACCAATGAGCGAACGTTACTGCTTTTATATTTAATATTAAAAAGAGGTAATTATATAATAAAAATAAATACAAGTAAAAGTGTCCTAAACGTTTGTTAAAGACCCTTTTGAAATGTAATATTTATTTGACTGTTTATGCAAATTATATTCTGTATTTTTGTAAAAAAGGAAATAAAATATCTTATTTTGTACGCGGGTGATTTATAGTTAACTGTTTAAGGGCGAGGACGACGCTGTGCGGAGGAGAACCTTTGTGTTTTTGTCTTTTTTGTTTTTGTTTTGTTTGGCGTTGGGTGTGGAGTTATGGAGGCATGGATGAATGATGGAGTGACTGCTTCTTGGTTTTTGTGGGTTATTAGCGCAAACCGTTGGTTCTTTTTGTCTTTTTTGTTTTTTGTTTTTTGTTTTTTACCCCCCTCCTTACCCCCACCACTCTGTCTATCTCCGTGTGAGTTGAGCTCAACCATGTGTATTATTTTCCCTTTACTTTATGTGACGTTATGTTAAGTGGTGTCATAAAAATAAAAAAAATGGAGGGATTACTTAATTCGTCAAGTCAAGTGCTCCGTTTGCGTGTGGCCTTTTGATTTGTGAGATCTTGTTCCGATAAACGTAATAAGCATAGTTTGGGTAAATTGAGGACAATTTGGCAGGCTTTTTCAAAATACAATGAAGAGCAGATTACTTGCTAAGGTGATGTCTTCATTCATTCATTCAGTCATTTAACCTAGACTAAACATCCGGGTTTGTAAACATGACCGATTTAACAGGATTCAGAAGTCAGACGATCGTTGAAAAGGGCCGAAGATGGACAGAAAAACGAGCAAAGAGCAAACAAAGACGTTCACTAATCCATTGTCTGGCCGCTTGTCTACAGAAGGGTCGTGGGGACACTGGAGCACGTCCAGGCTGTCCTCAAACAGTGCTGATTGCAGCCAGTTACGAGGAGAAAGGGGTGGACAGCTGAGCACCAAGGTCAGTCTGGTACTGATAGCTCACGAAAACATTCCGGCGGCAGACTGCGAGTGAACGTCACGATGGACTGAGCCAGACGGCCAAGGCCGTCGACGGTGATAAACTAACAACACAAGTCTGCTTTGAATCACGCTAGAATCTTGTTGATTGACGTAGTGTTTACAAATCTGAGGAATATTGATACGTTTGGATTGTGAATTATTTTATTTTTAACACAGAAATACTGCTAAAATTGTATTTTGAATCTGCTTTCCAGGAAATCGGTGATTGTGTCTCCAGAGGCAAGGAGAATAGGTAACAGGGAATACCTTTGACTTTATATCAGATAAATTTGTTTGTTCAAAAGGTCGTGAGGGGCATCTTACAAAAACTACACATTAAACAATGGTTCCGTGGGTGAATTAGGTACAACCCACTACAGTACTTTCATTTATAGATAGACTCTTCTGCCATAACAAAGACATTTGTGGCATCTTCTAATAAGTTACTTTTCATTTGGTCATGATACAATTATTTGTTCGTGAAATTTGAACTCTTCAACATGATTTATGTGTTAACTTAGTAATCACATGAGTTAGATATGATGGTATTCTCAGTGATAGTTTTTAAAAGCAAAGGTAGTCCAATGTTTTTTAATGTGACTGATTTTGAGTTGACTTAAACTGTAATTTTCTATGGGATAGTTCGAACTACGTTGAAAATTGATGCTGTTGTTTTGTCTATTTCTTTGTCATCTGAATGCATTGAAAGTACTTTAAAAACACGGAAAACCCATGAGCTCCGGGGGGGACTTCGCCCCACTTGTCCCCCCACCGGGGCACTGCCCTGGACCCAGTTGGGGGCCCGCGCCCCCCAGACCCCCACCTAATTTTCAGGTAATTTCACTTTGGTCGAATCATGTCCTTGTAACAGGCAGACCAGCACCGCATCTGGGCCACTTGAGCAACTACAAAACACTACAAACTGAACTGAGAGACTGAATGTGACAATTGACGGCTGTCATCTACTAGCTGGTTAAGAGACAGGAGTCCAAGGTCGAACAACCAATTGAAAAGACGTCCCAGGGGATCTCGTGTACATCAAGGTCGACGAAAGAGGAACCATCCGAGGCGTGAGGGACCGTACACCGTCGTGAGGGCAACGCTGGCCGCAGTCCAGGTCGAGGGCTCACGCTGCCACCCAGGGGTCATCATTAATTGATTTTTGGAAGAAAAATAATATTTAAGTGCGAAAAAATTAAAATTATTTTTTTTTTTTTGCGGCAAGGCCAATTGATGGGTATTACATAATTGGTAATTTAATGGTATACTACCGTGTCAATATGGTCGAACAAACTGGTCCTTTAATCTTTACTTTTAGTACAAAAAATATCTTCTGAGTTATTGGTGATCACATCAGCTACCGTCATGTTGGGGCTTGTTTTATAATTATAATTTGTCGATTCCTCCTAAATTAATATGCGAATTGACGGAACACTAACTGAGGTTAGATGAACAGTGAATGATAGAACATTCACGCCAACATTATCATGCGCAGTAAGACACCTTAGTAATGAGAGGTTTTGCTATTTATTACACATTCATTTATGAACAAAAATGTGTACAACATAGAAACATCGGAGATAGTGAGAATGTTAGAGATTTTCATTAGATGAAACGATGTGGGAAACAAATTCGCTGTCCCAGAAGCGGTTGTTATAAAACAAAAAAGTTGGGTTTCAAGGCAATTTGTTGACAAGGTTGAATTTCATTTCTCATAAAAAGCTGGGCCTTATAATGGGGGAAACACGGTAGCTTACGCGTATACATGCACTGTCCCGATTGTGCGTGTATGTGCCCTTGACCGCATACGAAATGCTCGCGCGGCGAGAAAATTTACACGTTTGTTGACGCAATCGACTAACAAAAAACCCGGATAATTTCGCAATTAATGGGTCGCAAACTCGCAATAGTTGCTAATTATTTAAATTTTGCAATAAATGGATTTATGAATTTAAGCAACCATTCCATTAATTTTTCGCAATTAATGGCATTGATTTTTCACCAATCATTTATTGCTGACCCCTGCTGCCACCGTCAACGAGACCAAGCAAGATCAACAGGGCAGTAACGTTCAAATTAGGAAAACAAGATGTGGATAACAAAGCTGTGTGTGATAATAAATTGTCTGATATGATTGTTACTAGGAGCAGAGCTCGAGAAATCGCAGCGGCGAATGGAAATTGCGGTTCCGAAAGTGCAACCGGAGATCCAAAAAGCGACGCTGACGACCATGACGCATCCTAGAGACAGCGACCCGGTTAAGTGTGACACTACTGTATAACATGCCAAAACGGTTGGTGATTTGGAAAGTACAAGTACACTTTACCTCATGAAGGGCTCACTGGCCCTGAGGTAGATAAGCTCTAAAGTACCAAAATCAAAAACATTACAGGAGAAAAGAAAAATGTGAGATGTGACGAAAATGTGTAAAATATAATTTTTAGAATATGGTTTCATAAGAGACATGCACTCGAAATTTTTTAAAGGGACAGTGTGTATAAATTGACCGCAAGAAGTCTTTGCACTGAGGAGTGCAACCAAAATAAAAGTGCTTAACAGGATAACTAAGGGGGGTCACAGTACCCACATAAGCACTATTTTTCACTGCCTCTAGGTGATGCTCATGTTATGTTATGGAAAAGTCCAGTAACTGCAGTTTACAATCGCGTAGTCATTACAGCAGTACCTGTTTTGGATATAAATTGCTAAATACTTTATAAGAAAGCTAATTAAACGATTTAGGTTCACTATCAAGACATTTCTAATAAAAACTCGCAGGAAAAAACCTTAACCGACAACGAAAGTTTTATCCAGAAGCTGTAGCAAAGAAACTCAAAAGTTTTGATTAGGTAAGTGTTAAGGACTATAAACAGGACATGCGCATTTTGCTCCATTGCACAGCGCCCGTGCTAAAAGTAAATACGTAAATATCTTCAGTTGTAGGGATTTTTAACATTTTCATTTTGGGACAAAATGACAGACAAAATGACCCTTAGCACTCATAAGTGACGGCAGGAGTCAGTCGAATTTTAAGTCACTCAACACTCAAAACGTTACACGGTAAAAATTAAAATCGCTGAAGGAAAGTACCGTAGAAATACTACGACAGTAATACGGTAATAGAGAAATGCCCCTAGAGGTATACTAAACAGTATCACAAAACTAACGATTCAATATAGTACTTTAAAACAAAGACATAGTACACTACATCAATTAAAAATAAGTAACTACAGAACTAAATACCAAGTTAAGTGCAAGAAAAGCATTTATGAAAAGGCTCTCTTCAATAAATTGAAGGAAAAAAGCCGTTTTGTCCAATGAAAAAGACGGACTTAACCAATTACCAACAACAATGACGTAATCTCGGAGCGACGAGATCTCGTTAGCTAAGATCGGCGTGCAGAAAAATAAAATCTCATACAGCAAAACCAAGAATCTTTGTTAAAGAGGAATTAAATGATAATGAAAATTTACAGGAAAAGGTTGCGTCCCCAACATAGATGATGCGTCTGGGACACAGGAACAGGGTGAACTGTGAACACTGAGTGTATACTAGATAATTATACAGAATAGTTTAAAAAGAAAGAATGTTTAAGTAACAAAACTAATCATTTCTCGTTGGATATGCGAATGTAAAAAGGGTAAGAGAGAGAAAGAATGTCAGCCTACAGCTTGTTTTTCTCTTGCGCTTCACTAAGTGTTGTCGCGGGCCGGATTCAACCCCCCCTGGTGCTGATAACGCCAAGGTCGCGGGCCGCCTGTTTGACATCTGTGCACTAAAACATCTCAGTACGTAAGCACGATAAGACTTAAGGAGACTCTAAGTGCCCCTGAATTCCACAGAAAGTTAACCTAGTATATTGTTTTGCTTTAATTCTGAAAGAAAAGGAAAAAGAAACACTAAGACAAACGTACAACATAAGTTATTTAAATAAGGATAATTTGCTGAAAATTGGGTATGAAAAACTTGCGACAAAAGTATGAAAAACAACACATTAGGTAGTGTTTTTGGAGTTCCTCAGGGTATTGGAAGCACTACATATATACGCATCATTTATGATAAGAAGGAATATAACTTTACGGACATAGTTACAAAACGGGTGCACACATTGTAACTGACAATTACATTTGGCATGACACTCCATCTTCAAAGTTAGGTAAAGGAACGGAAAAGATAAGGTTATAGTTATAATTAATACAATATGTACACAAGAATGTGCATTTAAAATGTTACATACGGTTGAGGTTTGTGTAAATATGCATTTGGTGAAAAATAGTCAATATAGTGCAAAAGAAAGTTGTACACAGTTGTACCTCTACTTATACGTTTAATTGGTTCTAGCAGTAAATATGAAATGATGAAACTATTGTAAATCGAAACACATTATCAATTTGAATCAATTGGATTGAAACGGGATTAGTCCGTTCCGAAAGCAAGCGAACCATGTTGAGTCAACTGCAATTGCCCTGAAGGTATACTGATGTTCAGTAGAGGTTCGTACATAAACAAAATCTAAAATAATATGTTTTAAAACTAACAATATAAATGTGTTAGAATAGCCAAGCCCAAGTCCAGACATAAATAGTGTTTGTGGAAAGATCTGAAAAATGGTGTATCCAAACGATCACCGTCGTACGTTTGGGAACTGGGGAGCGGTTTTGTAAGGAACAATGGAAAAAATAACAAGGAACACAGGGCTAATATTTCAGTTTGATGTGCAAAGCTTACACAAAGTAAATAAACAGGAATTAAATATAATGAAATACAACATCATAATTGTAAATGAGAAAAACTGGATGTGTCCCTAGGCCGTGACGACAAAAGTTTGCCCACCATTGACTTAAAACAATTGTTTTTGGGACGATAGACTGGTGGTTAATTGCGCTTTTAATGACTGATTTTTTTTTAGGTTCTTTTAAGAAGCAGAATGTTGGAAAAATTTTAAGCTGATTGTAGGCGATGATGAAATAGGTTGGTAAATTCTCTATAGAGCGTGACGTCTCGTTTGGTTTCATGTTATAGTCGTCATAGTTCCATTCCACTCCTTGTAGTTATTAGTATCGATACGACGACACACACACACACACACACACACTGCTGTCGTCTTAATAAAACTGAATCGTCTCTGCACCGCACAACACAGTAGCCACGATCACACTCTCAGTCCACTCTTGGCGCCCATTCTCAGTCATCCCTCTCCTCAGAGCGCCCTAAACGTTGCTTCCTTGATTGAGTAGAAGGACGTGTATAAATAGTGCAATTTGCGATAGAAGACAAGTTTGAATTACTGAAATTCCGGGTATCATGGGATGAGTCAGAGAAACGTGCAACCAGTCGGAGTGCCGACGGACTACCAGAAACCAAATATGTTAACGACAGTACAGACTAAAGTTAATAATATGCTGAATAATAATACTAAATAATAATGATAGGCTAAACCTTAATGTGACGATACAGGCAAGAAAGGTTCCGACACACCAAAGTCCAGAGAAACCTACACCCACGGCGACGGCACTAAAGAGTGATGTTACAACGCCGACAGCCAAAAATGAGTGCACGGCCAGTACGTAAAATTCGGGAAATTGTGTAGAAGAGGAAAACCGTAACCCTAACTCGGTAGTTGTGTAGGCGCATGGTCTCAATGTGCACTGACTTAATTTGACTAAACAACTTAAATTTTTGTGGGCCATTTGTCTTGTCATATGTTTTATGTTTGTTCAATGTGTAAATGTTTGTATCCTTTCCTGTATTCTCTTTTTTCTTGTCTTATATGTTTGTTTGTACTAGCGTTTAAGCGGCCCACGTAACTGAAAAGGAAAAATAGAAAAATACGAAGGAAAATTGCCGCGGACAAGAGCGCGTGCGTTTTTAACAAAGAAGAAAAAGGAAGCGAATTTAAGTGCACAATGCAACGACAGAAACGTTTTGTTATCAACAGTAAGACCGTTTAAAAATATTGTTTTTGGGTGGAACCGAGAGCACATCGCGTCAGGAATCGAAAATGTTCGTTTTTTGGGTAATCAGTGTTTGACGCTAAGGGTGTACAACATAACGCATAGGGGCCTAAGGGGTTCCAATAAATATTTTTTACGGTCCAAATTTTTTCTGTTTTTTCAATTGGAAAACGATAAATTTAGGAGTGGTAAGTTTAGATAATTATGTAGAGTTATTTCAGATTCATAGAGGTAATGCCAAAACCACACCATAGAAAGATGGAATAGTGACAGAAAATGAATTAAAATGTTTCGTTTTCAGTAAAAATTTGAAAATAAAGGAATGTGAAGATGAGGAAAAATCCAATTGAGTGAATTAAATTGAGTAATTTGAAAATGAAAAGCATTGTTGTACGAGAATAGTGGAAAAGCGTGAGTAAATACTTTTTTTTTCATTGAATATGGAGGAAATATTCATTGAATGGAATACAAATGAGTAAGATGAATCGTTGTAGATCAATGCACGTCGTTTTCAAATGAAGTAGGTGGAGCTAGGATAGCAGATTTAATTGGTTTGGAAAAAATAAATAAATGAATTGAAAGATTAAGTGAGATGGTTATATGTCAATTTCCCATTAAACTAGTGGGCTAAAGAGCATGTGTTAGGGGGCGTAGGAGAAGGGAAAGTTATGTAGAAAATGGTTTGTTGGCAGAGCAAGTAAGGAAGTTACAAATACAGAAAGATAAGAGTTAGCAAAGGAAGAAGTAAAAAGGCGAAAAGAAAGTAGGCGTTGAGGAAAAGAGAAGAGAGGGATATACAAGTGGTAAAGGAAGAAATGAAAAGGGGAAAAAGTAATTAAATGAAATATTTTTGTTTACAATTGGCCGGAGTAAAGAAAGCATATGTATGTGGACGGGTATGGCTAAATAACATCGGACAACCGAGAGTAATTCCAGAGTAATTTATAGCTAGCAATGAAATTAAGTCTGGATTAGAATCGGTGTTTATCTGGATAACTCAGAATAAGAACGCAAAATGGATTAACTACATTTATTACAACCAACAACGTTTATTAATTACATTAACGAGGCCTTTAGTGCAGTAGGAGAGCAATTACATGAGACATCTAGGATGGCCTGGCAGAATCATCAGGCCCTCGATTTTCTCTTGGCCAGTAAAGGAGGCGTGTGTCATATGATAAAGGAGGAAGGCTGTATGTATATACCTTTAAATACATCCGAAGCAGGAAGCTTCACAGAAGCACTGTCAAAGATTCGTGAGTTGAGCAATGAAGTGACAGTAAATACTGAAAAGAACAGTATCTCTTTTGATTGGTTCTCGTCTACATTTGGGTACTGGGGTAGTATGTTAGCGAAGGGGGGAAATTTTCGTACTAACTATCGTAATAATTATGTATTTGTTGTGTTTCTGTGCCATACCTATTCTTAAAAGAGGAATTCTTAAGACTTTTGGAGAACAAATGACAGTAGTAGCTAATACTAGGGTGGCAAGAAGCTCAATGAGCACAGTTAGTGATTAAATATCCAAGCCTATTCCTTAGTGAGGGAGAACAGATGACTCAACTAAATTCAAAACCTTGAATTTTATTTGGCAACGTTAATAGTCAGTCTACATTACATTAAATAATGGAGCATCTGCGGAAAGAGACACAAATGATAATCTACACTAATAACAATATCAAGTAGCACTAGGAATAACAGCAACAAATTTATTGGTTTCTAATTGTGATTCTTTTGTTGGTATGTCACACTGCCGGGGAACAAGCTGCTGCCTGGGATGGTCATCGTCGCTTCCGGGTTTTTGGCTGCATGGAAACTGAGCGTGATGCCTGCTGGGATAACACTCACTCCAACATCTGACTTCACGCCACCCGTTGACGAATACGACAGTGCATGGTCTTCAAATTATGCACAGGGGTCAGGCCAAAGGCCGATGTATATGCTGTATCACTATCCAGTCATGCACTCGTCTTGAAATGTATCGACGGCTGTTACCAAAATTTGTTATCGCTGATCAGTTTAATTATTCATTTACCTTTATCACGTACCGATCAACCGTCGACGGTCCGCGTGTATAATACAGTATGTACGGATAAAGATAAATGAAGGGGGGGGTTAGTGCATGGGTCAGATGTTTGGAGTGTTAGGGGTTTTTTCTTTTTTATTTAATGAAACATGAACAATGAAAGTTAGAGTAATCACAGCAGGCTGACCGCCAGAATTTTATTTTATTTTCGATTCGCGTAAACTCTGTCCTGTATTGATATCTACGATTGGTAATAATTTGCCACTACTCTGTTTTCCTTTTCAATTTTAATTTCCATTCAAAGGAAAAAAAAAAAAAGGGGGGATTATGTTGTGGCAAATCCTCAAAAGCATTTGCACTTGCATATATAGAAATAGATTTGCATACATGTCTACATTAACTTACAATACATTACTTGCTTGTGGGAAAAGGTCGGGGTGACCTCGGTTGAATACCGTTACCAGACGATTAGAGTTTACCTTGAAGATACCGTTGCCAGACGGCGTGCAAGGAACGGTCACGTACTCATA
The DNA here is from genome assembly GCF_059441175.1 of Urocampus carinirostris. Lineage (NCBI taxonomy): Eukaryota > Metazoa > Chordata > Actinopteri > Syngnathiformes > Syngnathidae > Urocampus > Urocampus carinirostris. The sequence goes on along the minus strand of NC_142353.1, from coordinate 33,509,667 downwards.
CGGCGTACACGGGACTGGTCACGTACTCATACGTGATACAGGACCGCCTTTTGGGGTGTACTCAATCGAAGCCTAATCGTCACTACCAGCTTTAAATACATTGTCATGTTCCTAGCTCTGAGAGATCTTTATTGACGCATCAATAGAGTGACAATCTCCCTCCGTAACGAGACTGGCTCCTGTCTATTTCTTTTATCCACTTATGAGAAGACTTTCTCTCGATTATCGGACCTCCAATTTCTACAACAGGGATCGGCATTGTTTATGCACTGCTGGGTGAGAAATGAGATCTACTTGCTAAATAATTGACCTAACTTAAAGCTCTGTGTTAGCCTAGCTAGATTATATTTACTCTCGTATGATTACCAGAGTACAAAAACCAGCACGTAACAGGCCATTGAACTCCCAGTCAACAAAGTAATGTAATGTAGAACGCAGCCAAGAGCCAACGTTAGCTAACGCCAGCCGAACATTAGCGATGTTAAAGTTAATTTTAGATTTCCCTCCAGCAAAGTGACAATATGTTGCCTCAAATACTTCATTGACCTATCTTAGAACGGATGTAGACATCCTTATTAAGTTTTCCTACGTTGAGTTGGTGCTGTGGACGACCACAACTTTATACAAAGCAGACACGATTTAGATGTGTCTTGGAAAAGGGTAAAAAAATACACTCCTTCACCCGGCCTGGCAGGATACCTCATCTCATCTCGGGATTGCATGTACCCCATGCACACCCTTTGACCATTTTGAAATATAAAAGAAAGAAGAAAAAACACACACAAAAAAAAATCGTGCGGTTTCTAGTAGATGTGGAATAGTCGGGAAAAAGGGGCCCAAAAATACCGTAATCCTCGTCTTTCTTTCCTTCTTTAATTCTTTCATTCTTTTCTTCTTTTCAACTTTTGTTCTTTTCAACTTTTCTTTGTTTCTTCTTTTCTTTCTTTCCTACTATATTTTTCTTTCTTTCGGACCTTCTTCCTTACTGACCTCCTTTCCTTCTCTTCTTTTCAACATTTCTTTCTTCTATTTCTTTCTTTTTATTTTTCTCACTTTCTTTCTGACCTTCTTTCTGACTTTTCTGACCTCCTTACCTTCTTTCTTTCTGACCTTCTTTCTTACTGACCTCCTTTCCTTCTCTTCTTTTCAACTTTTCTTTCTTCTATTCTTTCTTTTTCATTCTTTCTGACCTTCTTTCTGACTTTTCTGACCTCCTTACCTTCTTTCTTACTGACCTGCTTTCCTTATTTCTTAATGACCCTCTTTCCTCCTTTCGTCTTTATTTCTTCCTTATTTCCCTCTTCCCTCCTTTATCTTCCTTTCCTTATCTTTCCCTCTGTCCTTCCCCTTTTTTTCTTCCCTCCCCTTCCTCCTTCGCTCATTTTGCCTCTGTCTTCCCTCCTTCCATCTGTCATTCCTTTCTTTCTTTGTTTTTTTCTTTCTTTGTTTTTGCCCCCTGTTTTGCTTTCTCTCCTTCTTATATTTATTTTGTCTCCCTCCCTTTCCTTAATCCTGTCTTTCTTTCTTTTTCTTTTTCCCCTTTTCTCCTATTCTCTTTCTTTCTCATTTTCACTTTCTTCCTTTGAAATGAAATTAAATGAAATGATCTGCATTTATATAGCGCTTTTCAGGTCAATGACTTCCCAAAGCGCTTTACAATGTGCTCCACATTTCCCAATAGCGGCCTTGCAGCCATGTAAGGCGCTAACCTGCTTATTGGGGGTATTAGGGGTTCAGTGTCTTACCCAAGGACACTTCGACATGTAACACGGATGAGCCGGGATTCGAACTGGGATCTCTTGATCCCAAGACGAGCACTCTACCTCCTGAGCTACTGCCGCCCCTTTCTTTCTCTCACTCTTTCTTTCACCCTTTTATGCTTTCACTCTTCCACTCTTTCTTTCACTCTTTCTTTCTCTCCAAACAATTCTCCAAATAGTATTCAGAATAATTTATTTGATCTTCACACGAAACATATTGCACATTCTTGTAGAATAAATAAATATATTAAATCTGCTATAAATAGATAAATAGAACAAGGGAATAGGAGTCAGTCAGCGAATAGGGAGTATAGTTCACGGATCCATGCAGCTCGGCAACAAACTGGTGAAGGCCTCCATCCACGTCCGCGCCGAATAGATGATGCGAAGGCCGTGCTGCTTCAATTTGTAACCGTGCCCGCCGAGGAGCGGCCGCCGGCATCTCAGCGGCGCACGGTTGATTCCGTCGTCGCCGGCATCGAGCTGCTGGCGTGCCGTCAGCTCCACGGCCGCTCGGAACTGTTTGTGAAAGATGCTGGCGTTGCCTAGCAACTGCACCCGGTGCTCCAGAGTCAGGACGGCCACGATGGGCGGCAGGTGACGTTCCAGGTAGTCGCTGATGGCGCAGGCGGCCGACAAAACCTCGGCGCTGCCGTTCCCTACCGGGATGCTTATCCCGGGCAACGGTTCGAAGGAGTTGTTCCTGTATTTCAGCGGTGGGTTCCCGTTGAAAATGTGCTGCACCTGGAGATCACAGTTCAGAAATTAGAACGGGTTTAGCCGGAAAAACAACACACGTTTGCATGTGTTCAATTGATAGTTTTAGCGGTGGTGGGCCTGCAATGCCTTCTCTGCTGGCCTAAAGAATATGTTCAGTATAGCTTGTCCATCGATACTTATTAAACAATCTCAGCTTCCTTTCACTACCTCTCCCTAGATGCGCTGCTTACAGATGTGTGATTCACATTTAGGCATTTTTCCAATCACATTTCAGCCATTAGTTGTTGCCAGGGTCAGAAATCAACCTGAAGGCCTTCACAAAAAATCCTGACGGCCCTAAGGTGTTATTTCAGTCTTCAAGAAAGCTTTTGGTTTAGCCAATCAGATTCTGAGTTTACGCCAGCCGGTGTTGAGAAACGTGCTCGTTTTTACATTTATAAGAGAAGTTTCCATTTATTTAAATTTACACTTTCAAGTATTTTGTAATTTTTCAATCTTTTTTTTATTCTATCAATGTTTTTTCTTTTAATTAAACTTAATTTTGCCCTTCCAATTATACCTCAATTTTTATTTTTATTTTGTTTAAGTAAGAGATGATTTTTCCATTATATTAAACCTTTGCTTTTCAAAATATGCTTTGTTTTTTTTTTCAATGTATTTTTATAAATTGAACCACAAATTTAAATATTTGTATCATTTTTAGCAAAAAACATGTCCTGATATTTTTCTGTAACCAAATTTAGTTATTTTTGTCAAGAATAAAACAAAAAAAATATTTAAGTGATTTAAAAAGCAATTATGCTAAGAGAAACAATCCTGGTTAAGAAACACAGATTTTATAGAAAAATGAATAATAAAAGAAAAGAAAAAAGAAAGAATCTACATGGTACCTAAAATTGAATTTCTTTCTATGATTTTGACATTTTTGAATAATATTATCAAAAATATATAATCTAAAATCATATTTACTGTTAAACAGGAATCAGACTTCTATAATTCTATATGTCAAAAAAATATTAAGATTTGTGCACAACTTTAATATATTTAAATATATTTCACTTTATAATGAGTAAAATATTTCAATACAAAATCCTATTTACATTTTTTAAGAAATCTGACAGTTTAATTAAAAGATTAAATTTAATACATCCTTTTTAACGCCACTTTCAAATAATAAAATCAGGCAATACAAAAAACTGTTTTTGTGAGGAAATTGACAATTTTTCTTTATTCTCTGTTATTTAAAAAAAATCTATAAATGTAATATATTTAAATAAAAGAAATAGGATATGGCAATACAAAAACATATTTATCTTCTAAGAAATCAAACATTTTTTGTAATAAATATTGGACCTCTTTCCACAAATTGAATCCCTGGCACTACTAATATCGAACAGGACAAAAGAAAAGAATATATTTTTGAATAAATCTGATTATTATTAATACTATTAACAATAATACTGACTTTTTTCACAAATTCAATACATTTTATATTTATAATTTATTTTCCCTTTTTGAAAAAAAAATACTGGATCTTTTTTTTTTTTTTCAACAGAACTAAATATCTTTGATACATTACTTTTCAGTCAAAAACATTTTTAATCTTTTAGGGAATTTGACTATGTCATTCTCTATATTATAAAAAAATGCCTTTTTTTCATCAAACATTAATACACACCAAAATCTAGCTATACAGTTTTATATTTTTAAGGAATCCAGAAATTAAAGTATTATTCTATATATTTTTACGACATCATTTAAAAAAAAAAAAAAAAAAAACATCCTCTAGATTTGTCTCTAACCGATATACTAGTCGGTTTATCCCTATAAAATTGTTTTTATTGTCATTAATAACAATTTTTGGAACTTTGTTCACAATGAGATTAACTCGAGGATGAACGTCTAATAGACTTTAAGGATAAATAAATATTATCAAAAATAGGATTAGGATAAAGGGGAAATGTTTACATGATAAAGGTGCCAATAACTTCCCATCACTAAAGCAAGACTCACATAATCTCTTTCGGCCACGACCAAATTACAAAGGGCCAGTTCCAGAGCCCTGAGGTTCCCCCGCAGCGTCATGACCACATCGCCGCTGCAGCTTGCCGCCAAGATGCAGGACAGCAAAAGAACAAAAGACGGCTTGAGTTCACCTTGCAGCACAGTCATCATGTGCACGACATTATCATTTCGCATGCTTTTATAGCCCGTGCCAAGAATCTTTCTATTTTTTTTTTCTCAAAACTTGGCACCGTGTCAATATTTCGTAATTTGCCGCGTGCGCGTCACCGTGAGGCAACGTGTCGTGGGCCTCGTGCGCTTCGGCAAAGGATGAGGCCCTGACCTAATGAACCAAATTCACTTTCTGAGTGTACTATGCAAAAGCCATGAAGACGGTTAATGACGCGTTAATGACGTCGAAAGGGGGACGATGGGGCGCTCTAATTAGCTCCTGTCTGTAGAGTGTGTGCATGCTCCAGCTGAGGAAGTTTTGAGACTTTTTGGCTCAAGGTGAGCGATGTGACAATCAGATTAGAAGGGGAATTTCCGGAAGGGGAGTGTTAAACCAAGACGTAAGTGTGGGATGGAATTTTGCTGTTGCAATGCAGAATTAAAAGAAACCTGACCACTATTGCGCTGCGTTTAACTACATTTTAAATTAGGGGGGAGGGACATTTTTCAAAAAGTACCTCATAGATAGATAGATAGATACTTTATTCATCCCCGCAGGGAAATTCACACTTCCAGTAGTATCCTTGTGTTGAAAATAAAATATTAATAAAATAAAAGAAATAGAATACAGAAATACCCGATATATTGTGTTGGTATAGAGCAGGAACCTTTTTGACCCAAAGAGCCATAAAGGCAAAAAATGTTTTAAAAAGAAATCAAGAGAGCCACATCATATATTTTCAGACAAAATTGAAAAAACTGCCAAACACGCTCTCTAGACAAAAGCTAATTCTTCAGCACATTTTTTTTCACTGTGTGTCATTTGATGATGTAATTAAATGTATGAAATGATAATAATGCCAAATCCTGTGTCCCGAATCAATGTAAATATGCCATTTACAATTTGTCTTCCACCTTCAGTTAAGAGTGTCGAGGCAATTTTTTTCCATGAAATTTGTCCTTAATTACGGTTTCAAAACAATGTGCATGCAGAGTTCTTTTGTAAAAATGTCGCAAATTACTGCAAACGATAACCATATCGTCATATTCACTTTCGGTGTAGACTGCACTGAGCAAGAGAGAGGAGGAAGTGCCTTGCACAGTGTGCAGGGATCCGCCCACCTGTACTGCTCACCCAATCAAAGTCGTTTGCCAGCGTTTTTATTTATCAGTTTAAATGGTTTCTTATCAAACTTCTACATTAAGTTGCTTCGGCTTTATATGGACCAAAATCGGGATGAAATCACTTGACTTTGGAACGCCACAGAGAGATGTGCAATAGTTACATTTTATTTCGGAGCCATACGTACTCATGAAAAGAGCCATATATGGCTCCCGAGCCATAGGTTCCCTACCCCTGATATAGAGTATTTAAATAGTGCTACATAAAATATTGTAATAAACACTAACAAAAATAAAATACAAATAAAAAAACAATGTAATAAAAATAGGGTAATATGCAAATGTGGGGGTGGGGTTTAATGTGGCATTTTCTTCCCCTGGGTGGAGTTAAAGAGCCTCATGGCATGAGGAAGAAATGATCTCCTCAGTCTGTCCGTGGAACAAGACTATGACAGCAGTCTGTCGCTGAAGCTGCTCTTCCGTTTGGAGATGATGCTGTGTAGTGGTTGTGATGAATTGTCCATGATTGACCGCAGCTTTTTCAGTGCCCGTCTCTCAGCTACAGTTGTCAGGCTGTCCAGCTCTTTGTGGTAAACTAGAATTTAGATGTTTAAATTGGATTTTTTTCCCAAACACGCCAGTTTTATGTAAATACTTGACGTGCTTTTGTTCGAAACATAAAGAGTCATTGACACAGCCCAGAAGATCATCGGGTGCTCTCTACCCATTCTAGTCCAGTCACATTTATTTGTATAGCCCTTGATCACAATTTGTCTTAAAGGACTGCACTGGTTACAATGGCACCATACCCTGATCTTAAACCAACAGGCGGGCAAGGAAAAACTCAAAACCACAGCACGAGGAAAATAAGAAACCTTGAGAAGGGGCCTCGCGAGTGGTAATCCCCCTTCCGAGATGACCAGGGTGCTATAGACATTGCCGGTTTGCAATCAATAATTTCTAAACGGCCAATAACATGGCGGCAACTTTAGCTTACCTGTCAACCTGTATGTTTTTGCCGTACAAAATACGTTTATTATGCATTTTAACACGTGTACGACGTACAAGAAAATCTGTACGGAAAAACGCAAATTTTTCAACTATGGGTACCATCCGATATACACCGACTATCACGAAACGGCAAATCAATCAAGTCAAACGAGTTTGCCGCGATAGCCTCTATCTCAGTATGTTTTTTTTCGTTGCAAACGAAGCGAGCGGTTTGATGCTACTGTGCGCATCTGTCTGCTGCCTCGGATTTCCTGTGGTAGTTATGTAGTGAAAGAAAGTCCGTCTCTTTTTAGAGAACCGGCTTTTTCGGCTCAACTCATTAAAGAGAGCTGGCTCTCAAACGGCTCACTTGCTTTGATGCATTATATTACGAATCCTTATTGTTGTATAAAGAAGTTAAGAAAAAAAGGAAGTATAAAAGGAGAAAATGAAAAAAGACAGGCTTGTGGTTATCCCTTTAATCAGTATAATACCAACAATAATTTCATGCAGAAAATGAATTAATAATTTGAATAAGAAAATGTATTATTCTACTTGATTATATTTGCATGTATTTTTTCCTTCTACAGTGAACGTCCAAGCTACTTCATTTTTGAACTTCTATTATAACTCAGTATCTCACAACAAAATGTTAATTAACAATATATATGATATAACGAATAACATGTACAATATAACATGTCAAACTACATAAATAAACACGTTTGAAAAAAAAATATATGGTGCAAGATTATTTTGTATTATGTAAGGGAAAATGCAATATTTTGTAAGGGCATGGAGCCCTGGAGCTTGACAGGTATGATTAAGGCATGTAGACATTCTCCTTCAGTTCAAACCGAGCATCAGTATTGGGAAGAAAGCTGATTTGAGTGACTTTAAACGTGGCATGGTTGTTAGTGCCAGAAAAGCTGGTCTGAGTATCTTATCAACTGCTGATCTACTGGGATTTTCACACACAATCATCACTGGGGTTAACAGAGAATGGTCTGAAAAAGAAAAATATCCAGTGAGTGGAAGTTCTCTGGGTGGAAATACCTTGTTAAAGGTCAGAGTAGGATGGCCAGACTGGATCGAACTGATAGAAAGGCAACAGAGACTCAGATAACCACCCGTCACAACCAAGGTAGGCTGAAGAGCATCTCTGAACACACAGTATGTCGAACTTTGAGGCAGATGGGCTACAGAGGAAGAAGACCACCCCGGGTGCCACCATGAACAGGGAACTGAGGCTACAATGTGTACAAGCTCATCGAAATTGGACAATAGAAAATTGGAAAAACAGTGCCTGGTCTGTTGAGTCCTGATTTCTGCTCTGACATTCGGATGATATGGTCAGAATTTGCATCAACAACATGAATCCTGTCTTATATCAATGGTTCAGGCTTGTGTTGGTGGTGTAATAGTGTGGGGAATATTTTCAAGTCAAGTCAAATTTATTTATATAGCCCTTAATCACAAAAATGTCTCAAAGGACTGCACAGGATTACAATGACACAATTACCTGATCTTAAACCAACATGCGGGCAAGGAACAACTCAAAACCTCAGCGTGAGGAAAAAGAAAAACCTTGAGAAGGGACCTCACAAGTGGTATCCCCCTTCCAGGATGACCAGGGTGAATTAAATTTAGCATTACAGTACACAAACATAGTAAACACTAGGTAACATGTTGAGAATTTGTCCGGAAAGTGCATGACAGGAGCGACGCCCCCAGCCTGTAAACTAGTCCAGAAAGTCTATGACGGCCACGACGCAGTTTCCCATCTCTGCCAGCTGGTCCATGCAGGCGTTCACATGCTTCAGGTCAAACGCTGGTCCACTGACTCATCTCAAATCGTCCTTCTCCTTCGTATCACCAACAGGCAGGCAGTCGGAAAAAGACAGGACAGTACAGAATATGAGGTGGGCATCAATCATAAGATTTATCATGGCACTCTTTGGCCCCTTTGGTACTAATTGAGCATTGTTGCAACGCCCCAGCCCAACTGAGTATTGTTGCTGACCATGTCCATCCCTTTATGAGCACAATGTATATATCGGGATCATACTAATATTTCATTCATGCAGTCCAAATTATTAAAATTGGATGATTTAATTAAATGTTTCACTTCACAACTTTTATTTAAGGTCAACAAAAACATGGTGCCAGAAAACAGCCCAAAAATATTTATTCGGAAAGAGGGAAATTATAACTTTTCATGTGTTCAAATTTAAATACAAAAAAAAACATTACTGGCGAAATACAGGGATGAAGAAAATGGGATATGAGTGAGATTGGAAATACTGCGTTTCAACCTATGGTTAACTTTGTTGTTATTGTTGCTATTATTATATCATAACTGTTATTATAAATGTTATTTTAATTATTTTTGTTGTTATCATTGGTGCCGCAGTGATGTTTGGTAACTAGTGGCATTATGACGTTGAGGGATGGGTATAACGAAGATTAGTGTGATTACTGTAATTATTATAATTATTGATATCTGACCTATTTAATAAGAATATCAATGAGAATTTGTTATATTAGACACAAGAGGAGAAGATGATTTGTAAAATGTTTTTAATAGGGAAGATAAAGGGGTAGGAAAATAAGCATCTGCTTCTGACTACCCCTTTTCGAACATGTTATGTAACATTATTTTGTTGTTGACTCATTCTTTTTGTCCTGTTTTTATTTTAATGTTCGAAATAAAGTTTTCATTCATTCATTCACAATGCACCTAATTTGGATGGCTACGTTCAGCAGGATAAAGCGCCCTGTCATCAAGCTGACATCATCTCATGAAAATGAGTTCATTGTACTCAAAGCCTCTACAGTCACCAGATCTCAATCCAATAGAGCATCATAAGGATGTGGTGGAACAGGAAATTCGCCTAATGTATGTGCAGCCGACAATTCTGTGCCAACTGTTCAATGCCTTCTTGTCAGTATGGACCCTACTCTCTGCGGAAGGCTTCCAGCACCTTGTTGAATCGATGCCACGAAGAATTGAGGCAGTTCTGAAGGCAAGAAGGGGTCCAAAACGTTACTAGCATGGTGTACCTTATAAAGTGGCCGGTGGGTGTATATGTATAATATATACTGGAGATCAAAATGAGAAAACATCTTATAAAAATGTAATACTTTTGAAATAATACCATCGTCACTGTCATTTTTTGGGTGTCTATATCATGGTACTACAACACTTTTTTCACAAAATGACACTTCACACAAAAAATCATAAAAGGGACTGATCAAAATTGGAGAACAACAATGACTTTGGCATGGAAAAAAATTTTGAGGTTATGAAAATCAGCAATTGGTAAGAAGTGTACAAGCTTCTGCTTTGAATGTCTTCACCACATCTGCTCCCACAGAATAGCTCTAGTCTCTCACACTGCTCTGGTGTGATTTTGGTCCATTCTTCTTCCAGCCTTCCTTAGAGCATATTGCGGTGTGTGAAGACACACCCGCAAAAAGTGAACTGCACCTTTGCTGCCGGGATACTTTATCCCCAATCGCATATTGCTGCTTGCATTGCAAAGGGCGTTTTTGTTGGGCCTGGTGCCTCCAGAACCTGAATACTATGAATACTGAATACTATTCAATTACTCACAGTGACTGAGTAACATCTCGGTGGGAAATTTGTTATCATGTATGCATGCTTAAAACAAAGCAGGGTCATGAAGGGTGATGAAGCCAGCACAGGTTGAACATGCATATGAGAAAAATGGGTCGTTCAAGACACTGCTTCGAAGAACGACGTTTTTTGATTCAAAGGGGAAGGACTTATAAAGAGGTGCAAAAAAAAGTTGTCCGTTGAGCTGCAATGAGCTCCAATGCCTTAAAATGGGTAGAAGAAAATTGATATGTGGAAGAAAACAGAAGCCAACTATTAAAATGGACAGGAGATTAACCAGATCAGCGAAGGCTCAGCCAATGATCAGCTCCAGGATGATCAAACACAGTCTGCAGTTACCTGTAAATTCTGTGAAAGTTAGAAGACAAATTTATTTTCAAGAATCCCACGCAGTTTCTCTGTGCAGAAAATGTTTCAATTCTGGCCTAAAGAATAGTGGAGGAACATTTTGTGGACTGATGGAAGTAAATTTGTCCTTTTTGGGTCCAGGGGCCAAGGAACGTGTGTGAGACGACCCCCAAACTCGCATTGAAGACTGTGAATCATGGTGAGGGCCTGTTTCTCCTAATCTGGTCTTGGGCCCATTTATCACATACCAGGGATCATGGATCAGTTTGTGTATGTCAAGATACTTGAAAAGGTTATGTTGCCTTTCGCCCTTGAAATAGATCTGTCAACAAGACAACAGTCCCACGAGCAAAGTCTTGGTTCCAAACCAATCAAATTAATGTTATGGAGTGGCCCGCCCAATCCCCAGATCTCAATCCAATCGAGAACTTGTGGGGTTATATTAAAAATGCTGTTTGTGTAGCAAAATCAAGAAATGTAAATGAATTGCGGAATGATGTTAAGCAATCATGGAGTAAAATAACCTCTAAAAGGTGCCACAAGTTGGCTGACTCTTTGCAACACAGATGTGAAGCAGTTATAAAAGACTAAATATTACGATTGCTAAATCCTACCTTTTTTGGAAATACAAAATAGTTTTGAGTTTGTACAGTCAACAGCAGATACTGCTATTTTTTTTTAACACGGCCCAATTGTACAGCCTTCTGAGCGTGCCGATTATGAATGCTGGGTTTTGTTTGTTTTCTACTGCACCTACTAGTAGCTTGTTTGGCACGTAACAATATAAAATATACTAAAACCTGAGAAATTCTGGTTAGTCACATTGCACTGTAAAACCCATATAACTTTTAGTGTGTCCTGACAGCTCATTTTTGTTGGACCTGTAGGCTCTTTTTAGCCGTTCTGACCCCCAAAAAGTGAACAGCACTCGTGCAGCCGAGATACATTATCCCCAATTGCATATTGCTCCTAGTGTGGGCTGGCAAAATCCATTTAGTCGAGCTTTTTGCTGTTATTTCCCAATGAAATGAACTACGATCGTGCAGCCGCGATCCATTATCCCTGTATTGATGTCACTTTTGTCAGGAGGCGTGCCGTTCTAGCTTATTAAATTAAATGCATGGTTGTTGCTGCAATCCATTATCCCCCACTTGACTATTGCAGAGGGCAGGAGTGGCCAGATCAATTTTCTGGGAGGATGGGTGTCCAGGCCGCTGAAGGGTAACATTATGGCCCGCCTGGAAATAACTGTTCTGTTTTGGCCGTGACCCATTCTTCCCAGTTGAGGGCCGAAAGCGAGGACAGAGCTGGCAAATTTATGTAATGCAGGGTGGCTTTTAAAACTTTGTGATTAAGGGCTATACAAATAAACATGACTTGAAATATGACTACTATTATTAAACTATTATTAAAATGTTAAATAGCTCAAATTGTCCCTTAACGTCTTACTAAAGCGTCATTAAAAACGTTATATTTTTTCTATTATCTAATAATTGATAATTTAGTATAAAAAATAATGTGAAAAAAACCCTGAACTAAAAGTATTTATATTCTATGTTTAGATTTGATGTAAGGAAAATAACACTTAAATAGAGCTTTATTCATTTTTTTATGTTTACATTACTTGACGTAGGCTGCAATATTGTTAACCAAAGGAGTTAAACAATACAATACTGTTTAATACATAAACTCTAGTTTGTCTGGATAGATAGATAGATAGATAGATAGATAGATAGATAGATAGATAGATAGATAGATAGATAGATAGATAGATAGATAGATAGATAGATAGATAGATAGATAGATAGATAGATAGATAGATAGATAGATAGATAGATAGATAGATAGATAGATAGATAGATAGATAGATAGATAGATAGATAGATAGATAGATAGATAGATAGACAAAAAAATAAATTACTTTTCTGCAGGGTTCCGATCTTAACACGCAATGTTTACAAACTGCTTCCGTGTTGAAGCGCTTGACCAATCACATTCGCTTATTTTTTGGAGGCACATCACTGCTGTCCAATCAGTGAAGACAGTCAATACGTCGGTACGTGTTGCCTAGCAACTGAAGAACGCGAAACAATTTGGAGAGCAAAAGCGACAGAAAAGGAAGGACAGAAAAGAAAGGACAAACTGGCGACAAGAAGAAGAACAAACGAAAGAAAAAGGGAAGAATAAATGAGTTCGGTGGCGCTGTCAGCCGTTCTGGACAAGCACATTCGCCGGCTTTGTCTTGATCAATTTCCCTGCGGGAAAGGAAGCTGGGTGAGTAGCGACGGAGGAAAGTTCCGAATAAACCGGAAGTCACGAAAACATAACACTTTAATTTCATTTTTTTGAAAACAAATATAAATATGAAATCTAAACTTGAAACATGGTTAAAATTGACATGGTTCATTAATGACATTTTAATAAAACAGGTCATCAAATATACATACAGAATGATTAATTACTGTGTTTTTGACAATAAAAGGAAGGAAAACACATTCTTTGAGTTGTAGTAGAGAGCAACATTTTTTTCTAAATAGATAGATGGATAGATAGATAGATAGATGGATGGATGGATGGATGGATGGATGGATGGATGGATGGATGGATGGATGGATGGATGGATGGATGGATGGATGGATACTTTATTCATACCCATAGGGAAATTCTCACTTTCAGCAGTATCCTTGTGTTAAAAAATAAAACAATAATAAAGTAAAAGGAATAAAATACATGAATACCCAATGTAACGTGTGGATATAGAGTATTTAAATAAAGCTACATAAAATACACGCTGTAATAAAAATAGGGTAATATGCAATGTGGGGGTGTGGCTTAATGTGGGCTTTTACCCTGGGTGGAATTAAAGAGCCTCATGGCATGAGGAAGAAATTATCTTTATTATTAAAAATAAATGAAAATGCCATCTTGAATATTCTTATTTAGCTGGATTATTAACATCCATATTGAAAAGAATATTTATTTTCGTGTTTATTTGTTTTGGTGACTGGTTAGAATTGTCCTTATTGTCATTGATAACAACGTAGTGACTGTAGGGGCTCCAGGATAAACACGTAATAAAGGCTTAAAAGAGAAAAAAAGGTATAGCGCTCGTCTTTGGACCGATTCCCGACTCCTCCAAGTTACATTTTCAAAATGTCCTTCGGCAAGACACTGAACCCCTAATTCCCTTGCATGTCTGTCGCTGCTATCGGTGTGTGAATGGGTAAGTGTGAAGCATATTGTAAAGCGTTTTTGGAGGTCTTCCTTGACTTGGAAGAGCGAAGGGGAATGCATGTTTGGTGAATGTGAGTGTGACTCTAAGGGTTATGGCTTCGGTATATTGATTGAATGATTTCAAACTAGTAGCTCTTGGCGCTAATCAGTAACAAAAAAAATAGCTTTTAGGTTCAAAAAGGTTGATTTAGTAGTCTTAGAGGTCTTGGGTTTAATTCCAGCTACCAGCTTTCCTGTGTAGAATTTACCTGTGTCTGAGTGGGTTTTCTCCGGGCACTCCGATTTCCTACCACCTAAAACATGCATGGCAGGTTGATTGATGAGTCAAAATTGCTCCTAGGAATGAGTGAGTGGGTGAATGATTGTTTGTCTCTGCGTGTGCTGCGATTGGCTGGCAACCCGTCCAGGGTATCCCCTGGCCGGGGCCCAAAATCAGTTGGGTTGGGCCCCAGCAACCCCGCAAGTAAGAATAAGCCTCCGGAAAATTAGGGGTAATTTAGGTATCTATCCAAATGCTTGGTAGTATCGATCAATCCCGAACCGATACCGATACGTTTTGCCTAAAAATGTTATGATCGTTGAAGGATTGAACCTATTTTATAATTACGAAAAAGCACAAAGATGTTATTTCATTTTGATTAAATAACTACATTGCAAATTTTCACATTATAAAAAAAATAAAAACAAATACTAAACACTAAAAATTAGCAATGTAACAAATTTTGTATAACAGAAATAAAATACCTTCCATTGCACAATGCAGATAAAGTGTCAATCGTCCCTCAATGGCTTTGTTGCCACAGTGATAATGGATTTACAGTTTTTTGTTTGGGAACTGTAACATGTTTACATTTATGGTTGCTGTCAGTTGCTCTCTACAGGGTAAGGTTTTTTTTTCACGTTTCATGTAAATTTGTAATGTTTCCACAGTAGCAGACACTTTACCCATATTTTTAACCCTCAGCCTATTCCTCCCCTAATGAATGATTGCAATTTCCCTTATTAAGGGATAATAAACTTTACAAACACAGTGTGGCACCCATTT
This sequence comes from Urocampus carinirostris, assembly GCF_059441175.1. Taxonomy (NCBI): domain Eukaryota; kingdom Metazoa; phylum Chordata; class Actinopteri; order Syngnathiformes; family Syngnathidae; genus Urocampus; species Urocampus carinirostris. Next base: position 33,494,633 of record NC_142353.1, on the reverse strand, counting down.
ACTCACAGCAACAGACTAGGTAGAATACCGCCACAATATTGGCAATCTACCATGATGTTGTCGCCTGCTACCAGTGACACTTTCAAAATGGCGAATCCCATTAACACTACATGTCAGGCAGCTCCGAAACAGACAGCGATTGTAGTTAACAGTGATTGCATACTGCTCATTTCTGCTTTTAGGTAAGTGATTGTGGCTTTTGTTTGTGTTTTTGTGTCTCGGTTGATATCATTTTGTCCAACTAACTCCCAGCCGAGTGACTTCCTGTTATGTTTGCACCGGGTTAGTGCCTGTTGGCTGCCAAATACGTGTTGTCTGGCCAGCTAGCCTGGCTGCTCTCTGCGTATTTTTGGATTGGCCAGACTCGCGTTTTCCTGCCCAGGCCGCGGCTGCCTTTCATTGATCAGCCCTGGTTAGTCCCTGTTAGCTCTCTGTAAATTATGTTTGCCACTTATAGCCTTTTTGTCATAGGAAGTAATGTTTTATTGTGCTTGTTTGATCTGCACATTTGCACACTGGATGTTTACGTTGAGTGTGGCAAATATGAAAGTAAACTGAGTTAAGATTCCGAAAAGTGCATCCTTGTGTAATATCCATAGTTTCAAAACCATTCCGATGTTTCAGAAAACATCATATCGTGTCAGAAGTTGCTGAACCTGTTGGTAGGAAGAGTATGGAGACGGAAGGTTTTGGACAAATATTTTTAATTGTCAAGTGCATCGCCATGGCAGTTTTCCTCTCTGCAGCTGTTGGACCAGCAACCTAGTCGGATTGGAAGCAAAGATTTTTTACATTTATTGACTGCAATGAAGATTTTCATTGAGTGGGCTTCGGGTCACGCTGTTCCAAATGCGGAATGTTTTGGCTGGGGAATTTTGACAACAGGACTCTGACGGGGGACGGCAGGCGATGTTTGAAGAACAAAGCCCTGATAACGTAGAAACGCTCGGTGTTGTTTTAAGTTTTTCTACGCGAGGTGGTGGAGCCGTGGAGCCCACGTGGGGGCTTTCCTGGCACGCCCATGGGAGGAGCCGGCACACCAACTTGCGGAAAAAACGTGGGCCAAGGAAGTAAGCAGAAGATCGAGAGAGGAGGCTTGAGCGACATTAATTCAGCTAATTCGGCCATATTCGATGGAGTTCACTTAGTTAAATTGTTTAAGAAATTAAATCTACTCCCGTGTGGAAATGCCGGTCTCTTGTCCATCTTTTCCATCAAGACACAAGAACGCATTGCTAGGTGAATGTAGGTTGTGTTTGGTTAATAGAGTCCGATAACTAATTTGAACAATTTGGTAAACGGTACATTTTAATATTTAATTCCTAAGACAACGAAGCTGAGCTCAGAGGAGGAGGAAATACAGGTCAGCTCTTAAATGTACTAAATGGGAGCTGAGGCAGAGCACATATTCATATCGATCACAATCCAAGACCCAGCTGATGCTAATAAATACGATCCCATGCTAGCTAAATTTGACGCAAATTTCATTCCAAAAGCAACACCATATTTGAGCGGGCATGCCGGTAAGAGTGTGGAGGCTTTTATGGGACAACTCTACAAGCTGGCGGAGCACTGCGAGTTTGGAGCTCAGAAGGATGACAATTTGAGGGATAGACTGGTGATTGGGATCCGGGATGACCATCTGTATCAGAAGCTCTGGCTAAAAGAAGATCTGACGCTGCGCAGTCCAATAGAAGACATCATGAACTCCTAAAAGGGCAAAACAAGAGCTCGTCAGATATGTGGACAAAGTTAATACTTTCAAACAGATAGTGAGGAAAGACTATGGTTTTAAAGGCACAGAAACTGTCAGGAGGACCAGAACAGAGCAGGAGACCCCAGAGCGTTCGTACAATTCTTTTATTTGGGGAAGTGTAAAGGGTTAGCGGGAGACGCGATGACCGTCGAACGTCAGCAGCAACGCCGTGAAGACAACTTCGGAACACGTAGCCAATCGTAGCGTGGGACGGAAGCAGGTCGAGTTTACCGGGACTGGAGAGAAGATCGTAGCGTGGGACGGAAGCAGGTCGGATCGGAGGCAGGCAGAATCAGGTAAACAGGTCAAGAAGGCACAGGTAATCGGGAGAGTCATACGGGGTACAGAAGTAATCCTCAGACCAAGAGGTCTCGGCGTAGCGTGCTTAAAAAGGGAACATAAACCAATCAGGAAGCGCATTCCAGCGCGCCAGATGATTACCCCAGGTGGCTCCACTTAGGTAATCATGACAGAAACAGAAAAATGAAAAAATAAAGGGGTGCTGAAGGAGATGTCACAGAGACCTCCGTGAGTGTGATCAGTGACCTGCAAAAGAGAGGGAATGTCTCCACCCATCCATCCATTCTTTATCTGCACCGCTTATCCTCAGTAGGGTCGCGGGGGTGCTAGAGCCCATCCCAGCCATCTCCGGGCAGTGGGCAGGGGACACCCTGAACTGGTTACCAGCCAGTTGCAGGGCGAAGGGAATGTAATAAACGTAAAAAAATGACACTTTTGCAGCGGCATGATACATCAAAAGTGTGCGGGATGTGACTGTAAATGGCAACCAAAATGAAAGTGATGGAGAGAGCTCCATGTTCACCGAAAAAGTCACAAAAGTGAATGAAGTCATTTTCAGGAGATACCTTCATGGCACACTACCCTAAACATTGCCAACACTTATGTGACATTTAAGATTTACTCAGGGGGCAGACATGTCTGTAATTACAGAAGCTACGTACAACAGGCTGGTCCCCAAACCCTTTCTCAAACCTGGAAACACTACTCTGGGAAGCCCAGGAGGCATGGTAACCACTAGAGGGCGGTTTTTAGCCAGGATCAAAGCTGACCTTAAGTGTCACTGCCGTTTTAGAGTTTCTGTAGTCAGAGAAAACCTGCTTGGTAGAGCAGTAGACACGAAATTAGTCCTGATCAAAATCATGAATGAAGTAAGTGTCTTCTGTGTAATAGGATCATTGAAGAGAGCCTGTTAAAATTGTGCTGAAAGAAGAAGCCAAGCCTGACAGTGTAACAACACCACGGCAAATCCCCGTTCCACTGCTGCCTAAAGTGGAACTGAGATGAATGGAATCCCTGGTCATCATTTAAAAGTGACACAGCCAACACAATGGTGCCAGCCCATTATGCCAGTAATCAAGAAGAATAATGAGCCCAGAATATTTGTAGACTTGAAGAGGATGAACAAAAGTGTGGAAGGTGAGAAGTTCATAATGCCCAAGATGGATGCCCTTCTACCCAAGCTAGCAGGGTGCACAGTCTTCTCCAGCTTGGACGTGGCCAGGGCTTCTGGCAAATCCAACTACAAGAGGACATTGCCCTAAGTTGTATGCATCAGAACAATTGTGCACGGACATGCCAGGTCCTTAGCTTGGCCTTTTGGCTTTGATGCTAGTTCCTTAGCTTGGCCTTTTAGCTTTGATTTTTGTATTCCGGAGATGGAATAAGAGCTTGCTCTGTCCACTCCACGTATCGGCCCGGTATTGCAGTACCTCCGGGAACGGTGCATTCGCAATGATCGCAACAAGGCTTTAGGGCTAGGACCTTAGCTTGGCCTTTTGGCTGAGAGTAAGTGTCCCGGCTCCTAGGCTTTGTAGCGTATTATGAACTGACCGATAACGGATAATGAATAATGAATAACGAAGATAGATAAATAACCCTTAAAAACCCCAAAACCCCACCACAATCATCACCCCAGATACTGCTTAAGAAGGCTACATGTTGGCATCTTTTTGGCGCCCGAAATCTTCCAGAGGAAGATAACTGAGCTGCTTGAGGGACATGAAGGTGGGATCGTGCAGATAATGAGATGAGATGAGATTTTATTTTTTTTTTATTTTTTTGAAGGGGCGTTGCTACTTCGCAGATTTTCACTTTTAGCGGGTGGTTTTGGTCCCCATTAACCGGGTCTGAAAAATAATTTAAAAAAAAAAGAAAAAACATTCTTATTATTATTTTTTAATTATTTTTTGAAGGTGCGCCGCTACTTGGCGGATTTTCACTCATCGCGGGTGGTTTTGGTCCCCATTAACCGCGATAACCGAGTTCTTACTGTACCTTGAACAGAGGAAGGACAGCAGCAGCAGCGAAGCGGAGGCGTTGACGCAGGACTCGGACACGCTTCTGGACCTGCTGAGCTGCCCGCACTCGCCCTGGCACCACGACGAGCCCTGGAGCCCGCAAGCCGCCGCCCTCCAACGCGTGGCCGTGGTGGAACCCGAGCGACTGGATGCCGACTTCGTCTGCAGCTACTTCCGAAAACTGCGCATCGTCGACAAGGACGTCAGACAGCATCCTCGCCTCCTCCCTTTATAATTGTGAACTATTTGCAGTTTTTCTCCATTTCAGGTGTCCGTGATTGACAACTACCTCCTGAAGTTCTGCAACCTGCAGGAACTGGTGCTCAGCGCCAACAGCATCTGCGAGATCTCGGCCGAGAACCTCCCCAGGACCCTCAAGGTGCGACGCTGAGGATTTCCCTTTGTCCATCTTTTATTCTGAAATTAGATTTACTTGTCCCTCCGATAAGGGCAAAGGCCTCAAGTTTTGTCCATCACTGTTTTCAACTATTTTTCACTGACTACTGATGTATGTATGTACCAGGGCCATATCTTCCTAGTACACAGGTGTCAAAAGGGCTGCCCGCGGGCCAAATCAGGCCCGCTAAGGGATTGAATCCGGCCCGCGAGACAACACTCAGAGAAGCGCAAGAGAAAAACAAGCTGCAGGTTGAAATATGTCAACTTAATGTTGCCAAAGAAAGGTGCCTCGAACAAAGACACTACTTGTATTTATTTCTCTCTCTCTCTTTTCTTCTTTTCCACCCTTTTTCTCCCACTCTCTGTCTCGGTCTCTTTCACTCTCTGTGTCTCTCGTTTTCTCTTCCTTTGTTTCTCTTTGTCTCTTTCTCTCTCTGTCTCTTTTTAACTTCTTTTGCTCTAACTTCCTTTTCTCTCTTTTCTCTTTCTCTCTTCATACCCTTTGCAGCTTTCTTTTTCCTTTTCTCTCTTTCTGTCTTCCTATTTCTCTTTGGATTTCTTTCCTCTCCCTTTATTTCCCCCTCTCTCGCGACTTCTCTTTTTATCTCTTTTGTTTCTCACACTCTCTCCCTCTCTCCCTTTTTCTCTCTCCACCCTCTCCTTCCCCCTCACTCTTTCTCTTATTTCTTTCTCTCTCTTTTTCTTTCTCTCTAATCTACTAGTCCGGCCCCCGACAGAATGTTTGTTCTATCATGTGGCCCCTGAGTTAAAATGAGTTTGACACCCCTGTCCTAGTAGGAGGTGGTTAGAGTCAAGAAGACACTCACATTCTTGCATTCTTGACTATTTCAGGGAGATTGATATACAGTGGTTAGCGCGTGTGTGGCACAATTCTGGGGTCGTGAAATCAAACCTTCCTGTGTGGAGTTTGCATGTTCTCCCCTTGCTTGCGTGGGTTTCCTCCGGGCACTCCGGTTTCCTCCCACATTCCAAATAGATGCATGTCAGGTTAATTGGCCGGTCCAAATTGTCCCTAGGTATGAATGAGCAAGTGAGTTGTCTGTCTTAGTGTACTCTGCGGCTGGCTGGCAACCAGTTCAGGGTGTCCCCTGCCCACTGCCCGAAGATAGCTGGGATGGGCTCCAGCACCCCCGCGACTCTGCTGAGGATAAGCGGTACAGGTAATGGATGGATAATGGATCATATACAGGAGGGGATTCCCAGCCCCCCTCGCTCAACCCAACCGATGTGAGTCATTAGGTCACCAAACCCCCCAATTCCAACCCCTAATGCAGAGCACCAAACAAGGAGGCAACGGGTAAATACTTGTTTAATCAGTGTGATTTAAACAAAGATCAGTAACTTATTCCTCTCACCTGTGTCACTGGACGGTATTTCTATCCAAATATAGAAACCTATCCTTATTTTGGTTGTGTAAGTTAAAACAGACTCATCTTTTTTACATCTGTGTGATTTTTTTTTATAAAGTTCATTTACTAATTTCTCTCCCCTCTGCAATATTTTGGAACTTATTCTCATGAAAATATGGAAATCTATAAATTTTTGGGTGGTTTTAGTTAAAGCAGATACTCTTCAGGGGATGACCTCATGTGTGGTCCCTTCTCAAGGTTTCTTCATTTTCCTCATGTTGAGGTTTTTGGGTTTTTCCTTGCCCTCATGTAGGTTTTAGATCAGGGGATGGTGTTATAATAGTATGTGGTCTGTGCAGACTCCTTGTGATATAAGGGTTCCTTTAAGTCATTTTGTACACAATTTTACATAATATTTGGTCGTGTAGGGATTAAAGAAGCAAAAACAACCTGAAGAGCCGTTTGGGACCCGAAAGAGCCGGTTCTTTTTAGTGGGACGAGCGGAAGAAGCCGGTTTTCGAAAAACCCTACTGATTTTACTCAACTTCGTTCTACTTCGACATTTTACCTTTCTGCACAGTAACTTTGACTTAATTCGCTTCTTAATTAGCAATTTCGAGCCCTGATTTTTGTGAGCTGGCTAGATTTTCTTGTGCGTGGAAAAGCTCTGAGTAGTGCGCAATAGCGCACACACGCAGCTTGGAGGGAACATTGCGCTGGCTATATTTTCTTGTGCGCTGAGAATGTGCGGGCAGTGCGCGATTACGCACGCACGCAGCTTAGAGGGAACATTGCTCACAAATAAACATGACTTGACTTGACAAACATCAGTTACTTATTCCTCCCCCATGCATTTTCTTCTTTCATTTCCCTCTATTAACATCGTCAACACATTGTGAATGCACGCTCTTTGTGACACACGCATTGAAGGTGTTGGAGCTTCGTGCTAACCAGCTTTGCGCCCTGGGCCGCCTGGCCATCTCCCCGCCCCCCCGCCTGCAGTACCTGGGCCTGGCCTCCAACCAATTGGGCTCCCACCGGGACGTCAGTCAGCTTACCGGACGACAATGGTAGTTCCTTCACTCGCTTTCACTTACAGTGCCTCTCTTAAGAACCTTTTGACATATTTCCATATTTCAGTCTTCAAACGTGAGGCTAAAAAAGTATTTTCCAAGAATCAACAAAATGTGAGACGCGATCGTATTAAAGTATTGAAAAGATTGGCCCCCTTCGAGTTAATACTTTGTACAACCTCCATTGCTGCGATCACATGGGTATGTCTATAAGTTTTGCACATCTTGAAACATAAATATTTACCCATTCTTTCCTTACAAGTTCCTTAAGGTTCGATAGTAGTCGTTTGTGCACAGCATGTTTGAGATCTTTCCAGGAATGCTAGGATTGAAGTCTGGACTTTGGCTTGGCTATTCTAACGCCTTTATATTGTTAGTTTTAAACTATTCCATTGTCGATTTTGCTTTATGTTTAGGGTCGTTGTCTTATCGGGAGGTGAAGCTGCGCCCCATTCTCAAGTTTCTCGCAAACTCTGCTAGAATGGCCCTGTATTTGGCTCCATCCAACTTCCCATCAACTCTTAATGATCTTCCCAGTTCCTGCTGATGAAAAGCAACCCCAGAGCATGATGCTGCCACCATGTTTGAAAGAGAGGATGGTGTTTTCAGGGTGATGTTCAATGTTGCTCTTACGCCAAATGTTCAGACCCAAACACCTTATTCCACATGTTATTCGTGTCTTCTTTGTGTCTTTTTGCAAACACCAAATGGTCAAATTTACGGTATTCCTTTAGGAAAGGGCTTTCTTCTAGCAACTCTTTCATAAAGGGCAGATTTATGCAGAGTAGAACTAGTAGTTTTCTCATGCAAAGATTGTCCCACCGCAGCAGTGTATACCTACAGGTCATACAATCTAATAATGGGCTTCTTCTTTGCTTTTCTGAATATTTTCTCCTTGTTTGGGATGAATGTCTAGAGCACAGGTGTCAAACTCACGGCCCGCGGGCCACATCCGGCCCGGTGTACAATTATATCCGGCCCGTGAAATCCTTTTATATATATCTACTATAATGGCCCGGGTCTATGAAACGCTGATAAGTTCCTAACTATACTCGGATGCTAAAAACCATAATGGCCGAGAAAATTATGTTAACTGACATTTCCGGTAAACCCGTGTGTCTTATTTGTGGAGCTTTTGTGGCCGTAATTAAGGAATTTAATTTGAAACGGCACTACAAGACAAAACTTCAGAGTAAGCTGAAAAATTTGAATTCAGAGAAAGGATACAGAAAGATGTTTTTCACCAAAGCAAATTCCCAAAGTGAAAAGCACAAATTTTATTTATATTTCCGTTTTTTTCAGGACAGGAGATATTTTTATGGAGAGCAACGATTTTTAATTCATTCATTATTTTTTTTGTTTGTTTATTATTATTGTTAGGGACGGCAGTAGCTCAGGAGGTAGAGCGCTCGTCTGGGGATCATGAGATCGCAGGTTCGAATCCCGGCTCCTCCGTGTTACATGTCAAAGTGTCCTTGGCTAAGACACTGAACCCCTAATGCCCCCAATAAGCAGGGCAGCGCCTTACATGGCTGCACGGCCGCTATTGGGAAATGTGAAGCACACTGTAAAGCGCTTTGGGAAGTCATTGACTTGAAAAGCGCTATATAAATGCAGATCATTTCATTTCATTCATTCTGGAATAATATTCCTGACTTTTTTAAATTCAAACAGAGTTGCCGGATACAACCGAATGTTTGATCTTACATTACACATAGTCCAGTGTTTTTACGAATTGCTCAGTCCACAATTGAATGGATTTGGGAGTACAGTCCATAAACATGCCCGATTAAAGTCGCCGTCGACGATAAAGCTCCGTCGGGGTGTGCAAGCTGCTGTTTATTGATAGCAGCGGGCAGGAGATTTAGCGCTATGCTAACGTTAGTAGCATAGTGTAGTTAGTGTGTTAGTAGTGTATTCAATAAATATTTATCCTGTTCGGCCCGCGACTAAAGGTGTGGTTTGAGTTCTGGCCCTCTGTATAATTGAGTTTGACACCCCTGGTTTAGAGGGACAGTCTTGGTAGTTTTGCATTGGTTTCGTGCTCTCTTCATTTTAATATTATTGTTTGCACAATGCTCCAGGAGATGTGTAAACAGTGCAAAATCTTCTTCTATCCTGCTTCAGCTTTGAACTTTTCCTCAACTTCATCCCAAACCTGCCTGATGTGTTTTTTGATTTTTATAATTCTGTCGGTTCTCCAATTTCTACTTTCACAGGCCTCTGACCGAATCACAGAGCAGGTGCATTCAAACAAGTCATAATGCACTCTGTCATAGTTAGTCATTGAGGTGGACATTGGCTCATTTATAAGTCAGGGGACATTTGGAGTGAGTTGACTGAGCTGAGAGAACACAAGTCCAACACCTAGTTTTATAACCTTTATAGTGTACGTTTTAAAACATTCAGTTGCGGATTTTGCTCAATGTTTTGGGTTGTTGACCTATTGAAAGGTGAAGTTTTCTCAGGTCTTTTGCAGACTCCAACAGATTTTCTGCCAGAATCACTCTGTATTTGGCTCCATCCATCTTCCCATCGACTCCAACGATCTTCCCAAAGCCTACTGAGTAATAGCAACCCAAGAGCATGATGCTGGTACCACCATGTTTGACAATGGGGACGGTGTTTTCAGGGAGATGTGCATTGTTAATCTTACGCCAAACGTAACGTGTTTCGGCCCAAAAAGTAGTTTCATATTGTTCTTATCTGACCAGAGCACCTTGTGACACATGTTATTTGTGTCTCCTATGTGGTGTCTTGCAAATGCTAAACAGTCTAATTTATGATATTCTTTCAGAAAGGGTTTTTCTTTTAGCCACTATTTTATAAAGGGCAGTATAAGTAATAGTTGTCTTATGCACAAATTGTCCCACTTCATCTGTGTATGTCTGCAGGTCATCAATGTGATCATGGCTCTCTTTGTTGCTTCTCTGATTAGTTTTCTCCTTGTTTGGGCCAAATATTTGGAAGAACGGTCAGGTCTTGGTAGGTTTGTTATCAGTTTTTTTGTTGTAAATATAATATTCTATTCTATTCTTCTATTAATATAAAATGTTGAAATAAATCCGTTCCACTTCAAAATTGTGTCTCACATGTTGTTAATTCCTTGAAAATATTTCAGTTTTTAAGCTTAAGTCTGAAGCCTGAAATGTGGCAATATGACAAACAGTTCTTTGGAAAGGGGACAATACTTTTGCTCGGCACTGTAGTTCCACCAACTCTGTAATGAAATGGTCTTTTTGTATGTTTGAGGCCCGAACTGGTGTGTCTGGACCTGAGCGAGTGCGACTTCCGTGAGCAGCGCCCCCTGCTGAAGGCGCTGGGTACGCTGCCCTGCTTGCGGACGCTGGTGCTGGAGGGCAACCCCTTCACGTTGGCGCCCTCGTACCCGGGTTTCGCCGTGGACGCTTTGCCCCGCCTCTCTTACCTGGACGCCGCCTGGATCGCTCCCGAGGAACGTCACCGCTACCGGGGGATGGCCGCCATGAGCCGTAAGAACTTGTGCCGCGTTTATTTCATTTATTTACAGTAATCCCTCGAAGTATCGTGGTTTACTTTCCGCGGTTTTAATACTTTGCGGATTTTCGTCGAGCATTGTGTTCTGCATTCTGATTGGCCAAACAGTCATCCCGCCCCTTTTCTGCCACTGAACATCGGGTTCTAAGTTGTACACTTACGTAAAACAGCTTAAGAACTTCCATTTTGTACGTGGAAATCTTATTCAATTGCAACGTCAAAAAAACCTTCTGGACCCACAAAAGCACCAAAAGGCAGAGGAAGATACTTTATGTCGCCCACAAAGTTTGACTTCTCCCCAGGCTAAAGCTTTATTACGCCACATTTTTGTTTTCCCAATAACGTCCACTAGATGGTGACAAAATATCATCTGAAGTAAAGAGGATCGCTTATTGAATCAGGAAAAAGGGTCAGTAGCCGGGACAGGAGAGCAAAAACGTGGTCGGGGTTGGAAGCAAGTTGTAAGCCAGGGAAGGAGAGTAGACGTGGTCAGGATCAAAAACAGGTCGAAGCCGGGGACTGACAGGAGCAAAAAACAGGTGGGAGTCAGGGTCGAAAGAGGCTTACCTAGTGTTAACTGAGGTTTGCAGACAGACTGACATATAGGGAAGGTTAGGAGTGGGTTTAATTAGGGACACGGAGCCAATCAGAGTCAGAGGCAGTTGGAGCCAAAGGAGCGGGCACCGGTGATACACATCGGTAATCACGACATGTTCAGTTGTAGAAGTTTTTTTTAAAAATTATTAAAAAATGGCGTTCTTAGGTTTGACTTGGTTGTCGTCTTGTGGAAAATGCAGCTGGAGTGTCAAGATAGTTTTCCTCTTCTTCATTTTTTCCCATTTTCAGATCTTTTGGTAGACTGGGCCTCGGCCACAGTGCGGGTGGGCAGGATGCGTGGGGTCCCGGACCCGCTGCTTGACGGGGATCCCACTGCTCCCGCGTTCCCGGTCATCAGCTACAGCTACAAGGTCTCGCTCATGTTCTTCAGTCAGCAGACCACCGTCTACCGGGTAAACCTCTTCTTTCTTTTCAGTGTTTATACCAGGGATAGGGAACCTATGGCTCGGGAGCCATATGTGGCTCTTTTCATGAGTACGAATGGCTCCGAAATAAAACTATTGCACATCTCTCCGTTGCGTTCCAAAGTCAAGTGATTTTATCCCGATTTTGGTCCATATAAAGCCGAAGCATTTAAACCATTTATGCTGATGGATTAAAACGCTGGCAAACGACTTTGATTGGGTGAGCAGTACAAATGGGCGGATCCCTGCACACAGCGCAAGGCACTTCCTTCTCTCTCTCTCGCTCGCTCAATGCAGTCTACACCGAAAGTGAATATGACCATATGCTTATCGTTTGCAGTAATTTGTGACATTTTTACAAAAGAACTTTGCATGCACGTTGTTTTGAAACCGTTATTAAGGACAAATTTCATGTAAAAAAATTGCTTCAACACTCTTAACTGAAGGTGGAAGACAAATTGTAAATGGCATATTTACATTGATTTGGGACACAGGATTTGGCATTATTATCATTTCATACATTTGATTAAATCATCAACAGTGAAATAAAATGTGCTGAAGAATTAGCTTTTATCGAGAGAGCGTGTTTGGCAGTTTTTTCAATTTTGTCTGAAAATATATGATGTGGCTCTCTCAATTTCTTTTTAAAACATTTTTTGCTTTTATGGCTCTTTGGGTTAAAAAGGTTCCTGACCCCTGGTTTATACGCTTCCGCTAGGTGATATTGTTCGCGAGTCAAGTCATAATTATTGCAAGAATATTTGTTTCAAATGTAACTGACATTGGAGGAAAGGGCTCCATTAAGTTGTGGAAATTCGGAGGATGTAAGTCACTTAATGTCTTGCGCCTCAACCCAGAAAATAAATGATAATTACTGATCCTTCTCGGTGTCGCAACTTGTTCTCTAAACTAAAACCAGTGTAATCTCACACAGAGTGACTCGATCAGAAATTTAGGTGTCACATTTGACCCTAACCTGTTTTTTTTCAGTTAGACATCAAGAACATTACTAGAATAGCTTTTTTTTCCATCTTCACAACATTGCTAAAATTCGCCCTATGCTGTCTCAGTCGGATGCCGAGATTATAATTCATGCGTTTGTTACCTCCCATCACGATTACTGTAATGCACTACTCTCCGGTCTCCCGATGTCTAGCATCAAACCTTTGCAGTTGGTACAAAATGCTGCACGCTGGCTTTTGACTAGGACAAGAACGTTTGATCACATGACCCAGATTTTACCGGTCCTGCATTGTCAGTTTAAAATGGGATTTTAAGTTCTGTTGGTAACATTCAAAGATTTGCATGGACTTGCCCCTTTTTATCGTTCTGATTTTATAATTGTGTTCCTGATCGGAGCCTTCGCTCATAAAATGGTGGTCTACTAGTAATTCCTAGATCCAAGAAGAAATCTGCAGGTTCAAGAGCTTTCTTCATCCGGGCCCTGGTGCTGTGGAGTGTTTGGCCCCTTGAGATTTGATCTGTAACCTCAATGGAATTGTTGAAATCAATGCTTGAGACACACTTCTATTCTATAGTTGTAGTCATACTCGTCTTCTTGTCTTTGAGGGGAGAGCCTTGTTTTTGCGCAGTACATGCATTTTGAGCCATCGGATGTTGTAACAGTGTTCTGTGCAGCCCTTTGACTTAAAAAAAAGGAAATTAGGGCTCTACAAATAAACATGACTTGATTCCTATTCTCGTTGGTTGATTGACTCCAGACCGTGCTCATATGCAGGAAGTTGTGAACAGTGTGGCAGTGAAGCATCAGAGTCCAGGTCAGGATCAGACTCAGGACCAGGGCCCCGAACAGACTCAGAAGAACGTAAAAGAGACTGTGGTGGCCAACGACAGCCAAGAGCAAGTTTCTTCCGGTAAAAGAAAAACACAATTATTGTAATCCTTTGTTTATTGCTCTTAATTGGGACCAGAACCCCCTGCAATGTGTGAAACAGCAGTCGTCGACCTGGGATAATGGAGCGAGCCTGCGGGGTTCTGTTCATTTTAAGTAAAAAGAACGGACGAGAGTCGCATGACACACATGTGCTCACTCAGCAATAGTCGATGTAAACAAAGTCCATGGCTTCCTGGAAAGATATCCTCTGGTCTGAGGAGACAAATATTCTTATCTGACTCAGATGGTGTGAAGCATGTGTGGCGGCAACCAAGTGTGGAGCACAAACATGTTTGTGTCGTGCTTTAAGTCAAGCATGGTGTTGGGAATGTCATGGTTTGGGGCTGCATGAGTGCAACTGGAGATGGGTGACTTGCATTTCATTGAGGGAAAACACAAACTCAATCATGTACTGTAAAAAACTGGAGCAGATAATGATCTCCTTCCTCCAGAAACTGGGTCGCAAGGCAATGTTTTAGCCTGACAATGACCCCAAGTACACTTCTAAGATGACCAAGGGTTTTCTAAAGGGGTTAATGGTAAAGGGGATGGACTAGCCAAGCATGTATACGGTTCTAAACCCAACAGAACATATTTGGGGCATCCTAAGGCCGAAGGTGGAGGAGCACAAGATCTTGAATATCCCCCAACTCAGTCACGTTGTCATGGAGGAGCATTCCAGTGGCAATTTGTGAGGCTCTGGTGAAATCCATGGCCAAGGGGATTAAGATGGTTCTGCAAAATCATGGTGGCCACAAAAAATGTTGAACGTCAGGAACTTTTACTTTAGGGTGTACTCACAATTTTTACTAGGGGTTTAGCTTCTAATGGCTATATTTTGAGTTTTTTGAGAGGAAAAGTAAATTACTATACAAGCTTTTCACAGACTACCTTTCATTGTGTCAAAGTGATGTTTCTTCAGTGATGTTTTATTAAATTTTTTTTGAAATCTCTGCAGAAATGTGAGGGGTCTACTCCCTTTTGGGTCTTACGGGATATTAAATCGCGGCCGTACAAGTGCAGTCCACTTTTTAGTGGAGAGAAATGCAAAAAAGAGCCTGCAGGCCTGACAACAATGCACTTGGTAATGGATCGCGGAATTTTTTTCAACTTGCAATGCACCGAGCCTGCCAAGTACTACCTAGTGAGGGATTACAGTACACGTTTACCAGCACCCGAAATGAACACGAGCAACGACAAATTAGCCTGTTATCATTGATGCCAAATTATGAACTAACATTTAAATTGATGTCATATGCATAGTGGGAGGAAAATTCCCATTTTTCTGGTTTCGTTTCCGTCCGATCTGAGTCACAGAGTCGAGATACAGCACGTCGGCTCAGCCGTGGGCGGATTGCGTGGACTACGCGGAGACGCTCACGTTTGTCGTCGGTGATCTGAGCGGATTCAAGAAATTCCTACACCAGGAATTTTGCCTTTTTATCGAGCAAGAAAAGGTATTTATAACTGTGTTCTTTATTCTCATTGTGGTAGACTTTTTAGATTTGATGGGGCACCCTAGAATGTAACAGAGATTTAAAAACGAAAAATAAAAAGGATCGTTTATATTTGCAGGATAGTGGTTGTGTCTATGGATACAGACCCATTTAAAATAGAATATTATGAAAAAAGTTGAATTTATTCATACATTTCCATACATAAAGTCCCTTAAGGTTGCAAAAGAGAGATTCAAAGTGTCCCAGTCTGCATTAAGCTATCGGTACTTATGTTGATAGCTGATACCAGTATCGGCTGCCGTTTTGTGCCAATGTGATAATCAGGAAACTAACTAAAATAAAAGTAAGTTGCAATTTTAATGAATGCAATATATTAAGTGCGATCTTAAAGATATATTGGTTTTAAATGATCAGTCACGTTTTTGTAGAGGGGAGCAAAATTTGTGTTATGGTATTAGTATCAATGACCTTTCAGGATTAGTATCAGTCTGAAATAGTTATCAACCATCCTTTATATATAGATATTAGAAACAAAACCATCAAAATATTACAGTTTTATTGTGTAAGTTTTCGAATTTATTTATTCAAAGAGTAGTTATTTTTTAAATGATCTGATACAAAAAAAAGGAAAATATTGAAAGAATACGTATTTCAAATGAAAGCATTTATCTAACAATATTTTTTATGGTACTGTACTGAAAAAATACGTTGAGCTTTTTGTAGTAGAATGACTATTTCATAATAAAAAAACAAAAAAGGAAAAATAAATAAAATGTAGGAAAATATTTAGATAATTGTGCAAAATGTAACAAATACTTAAATAATTTTGGTAGCTACTTTATCTTGACCTACAGTGAAATACTTGAAAATTAAATGCACACATTTTCTGCCGATGGTGCAGTTTTGGGAGGATTAGCTGGCTGCAAAAAAAAATTACATCAGCCCACTGGCGGGGATTTCTTTTTCATATCTGTCAAAATGAATCAATGCCCTCATGTAAAAAAAACAATTACAATCGATTTTTGGGGCAATAGCATTATTCCTTCATTGTTCTGGGAATAAAAAACAATATGGGGATGTGTTTTCCACATGATAATTATATATATAAATGTATATTTTAAACCAAACTTTATATTTTCTTATGAAGTCTTTCAATTTGTGAACTGCCTTTCAGATCTTGTCGTGGCCTGCAGAGGCTTCAGACGACGTCAACGGGGACGGCGCTGCAGACAAGAAAGGGAAAAAAGTGAGTTGCGTCATTCAGTAGTCATTGTGAGGAAAAAGAGGAAACTCAGGATGAGTTGCAGAATCTACTAGTGAAGGTAAAAACAAAGAAAGGGAAACTCGGGACGGCTGAGCCCTAAGGATGTTTCCGCTTTCTGTACTATACTAAATGCACGATTACTAAAAAGCGGTTTTGTTATCGGCCTCATTAACTGTGATACTCCTCGATTCTGTGGATCAAAACCTCAAAAACAGTCCAAAGCATACAATGAATGGTAAGAGGAAAATTTGCGAACCTTTTGGAATTCCTCACATTCTTCCATAAAAGAACCATCAGTTATAACCTGAAACAGCATGTTTAAACTAAAATCTATTTAAGTTTCCATAAGTGTTTTAAAAAATATATTAGGTAAGTGTTAACCACGCCCAACAGAGTTCAAATACCCTTTATATGTTTGTCCATGGTGCCTATCTGCATTGATTTTGATTTCATCTACGCCGTTTCAGGAAGCAGGAAAGGGAGGAGGGTGGGGGTGTAGAGGGACTTCATGCTCGTCATCAGTTTTTTGTTTAGTGTACCATGAAAAGGGTAAAAGGTCTGTTTCAAATACAGTCCAAAAGCCAACCAAACTCCCCAAAAAGAAAAATGTAGAGCTTATTTCAAGCGCTCTTAAGAAATGCACTTGATGAATAAGCTGCAATTAGAACTTTAAACCAGGAGATGGCAGCAGAGACTAACAAAGTTTGAAATTCTGGACATAACCTTTAATGAAGCTAGCATGCAAACACTGACAGAAGGGGGGTGAATAAAACATTGATTTTTGGCAAAAATAACAGATGGAAAAAAAACTGATTTCACTAATATCAACCATTTATCTTTTTTAATATTTTTTTAAGGATAGTACTAAAACACTGATAGGATAAAAAACAAGTATCGATCTTTGTCAAATATTACACAGGTAAATAAAAAGTGCTTTAACTAAAAACACCAATTTATAGGTTTCCCTCTTTTTAATGAGAATAGCGTGCAAACAATGACAGAAAGGGGAGGAATAAGGAACCAATGTCTGTAGTTTTTTTGCATGCTTTTATCAAAATATAGAAACCTGTTTGGTTGGTTTTAGAAAGAGCATTTTTTACACATGCATGATTTGACAAAAATCAGTTACTTATTCCTCCCCCTTATTTTCTGCAGGCTATCCCCATTTAAATGTGGAAATTTAGGAATGTTTTATTTATTTGAGTTCTATAACTTTGACAATTATTCCAACCCCTTCTGGTATTTTCTACAGGCCTTCCCCATTCAAATGTGGAAATTTATGAATGTTTAAATGATTTGAGTTGTGTAACATTGAGAGATCAGTTACTTATTCCTCTCATTCAATTTGTTGCATGCTATCATCATTGAAATATGGAAACCTACATTTTTTCATCTGCAATATCGACAAAGATCAGTTACTTATTCTTTGCTCTTGTTTTTTTTGCATGATATCAAATTATGAAAGACTGTAAATGTTTGTTTTGGTTAAAGCAGACACCGTCGTATCATCTGTGTGATTTTGACAAAGATCAGTTACTTATTCCCCCCCTTCGGTCATTCCCTGCATGCTATCCTCGTTTTAGTTGAAGCAGTTTTTTTTGCATCAGTGTAATTCTGATAAAAATATGAAAACTATTCATGTCTGGTTGGTTTTAGTTAAAGCAGTTATTTCATCCGTATAAATCTGACAAGGATCATATCACATTTGTTAGAGAGTTCATGTAAAAATGTGTGAATTTTAAAAGCTTCAGATCATTATTCAATCTACTGTATCACGAGGATTGACAATTAAAATTATCCATGTTTGGAAAGTTTACGTTATAGACCAGCTGAACATTTGATGGATGGAAGCAAGGAGTATTTGATGGGCGAATGTGGAGAAAAACAGTTAAGACAAACCGTGTCTGTTCAGGCTAAGGGTGGGAAAGATAAGCAAAAGAAATCCGTGGAGCTTGTGGCGGACCCTCCGGTGACTACGGCGGTGGCGTCCTCGCACGTCTCCCTGCAAGGTCTCCTTTGTGGCCATCCCAGAGTGGACGTCCTCTGCGACTTTGGATCCCTGCACAAAGACCCTGCCACGGATGACGCCACAACGGACGAGGTGCGTTATACTCTCCGCCTTTCTTCCTTTTCCGTCGTTGCCAAAAGTCGATGTGTTGAATTTCAAAGAGCGGAAGCGTGGACAACAAAACCGATTCCAAGAAGAAAGGAGCAGGGGGAGGAGGGCGTGCCGGGAATAAGAAAAGTCAGAACGTCAAAGGTGAGTTTTGATAGGTCACCACCACTATTGGGACTAACTAACGCGTGACAAAGGAACGCAATTACTTTTCTGAGTAACTTGTACTGTAGCTGCTATTACTACATGGAGCATTACTGCACTACCTATTAAAAAGCAGTTCGTGGACTACAAACTCCTCTGATCACTAACTGTTCCTCCTTCGCTCACAGTAATAGGGCGGACCTGCTTATATTTAGGGGCGACACAGCGGTTGGGTGGTTAGCCCACCGCCCCATGGTGCGGAGGTTCAGGGTTCAAGTCCAGTTACCACAGCCTCCCTGTGTGGAGTTTGCATTATCTCCCCGTGCTTGCGTGGGTTTCCTTCCACATTCTCAAAAACATGCATGTCAGGTTAATGGGCCGGTCCAAATTATCCCTAGGTGTGAATGAGCGAGTGAGCTGTCTGTCCCCGTGTGCCCTGCGATTGGCTGGCAACCGGTTCAGGATGTCTCCTGCCCACTGCCCGAAGATGACTGGGATGGGCTCAAGCGAACCTTCGGAGGATAAACAGTGCTGATAATGAATGGATGGATGTTTATATTTACTTCCAAAGTAAACTAAATCGTTAAAGAGGTACTGTCGCAAGCATATAGTACGAGAAAATGAATTTCCCCTCATGTAGATATTCTCCCTACTGAATATACTCACATCGAGTCAGTTTATATGCGCCTATTTGGTTGTGTCTCCCCAGTAGCGAATGGTAAACAGCGCGTGGAAAGGGGCCGTGGCTTATACATGAACAACAAAATCATGGAAGCAAACGTAAGCACAGAATTTACGGTAAAAGTGTGCAAAATATTGGTCTTTTTATATGGAATTTTTTTTGCAATACACCATGCCGGGACCAAAAATGTCTTAGAACTGTACCCAGAAGAGGGGAAGGAAATCTTAAGAGTCGTTTGAAGCCTAGAAACAAATGGGTATGGAGTGTCTCGGCTAGGTGTTTGTTTGCAAGCTCTCCAGATTGCAAAAGCCAAGAAATGTAAAAGGTGAACCACTTCCACAGGTTGGTACACACGTTTTCTTCAGTTTCTTATATTATGTGGCCATTTTAAAGCAGCCTCAATGAGAGTATATGTTGTAATCTCTAACTAGTTACTTTGAGTAAAATGCTATTTATAGGTGACAATAATTTGGGTTAACTGGGTTTCTTTCGATGAACTAGTAACCAATTACTATTTTTCAGTTACGCCCCCACCACTGGTCAGCACAATCCACTTAGGAATCCAACAAAGGAATTCATACGAATATATTTTGGTGGATGAATCGAGAATTTTATGTTTCATCAAAATGTGGCCTATTCAATTAACATATTGACACTGCTATTCCAAGAAAGACATCTCTCTTTTTTGGGGGTCATTTAAATCCATATTTGTTGTATGAATGGAATGTTTACAAAAAATAATTTACAAAAATATAAGAAAAATGGAGATGCAACTTTTGAAATGCATAAAATTCCTAAAAACAATTTCAACAATTTGTATTTATTTTTGATCAAATCACCTTTGCATAAAAAAAAAAAAAAAAAAAAAAAAAAAATCATATTTTAGTTTTTATTTTTTTATTTTTACTTTTTTGCACGTTGAAAAAAATGTTCGTTTGGCAAAAATGTTTTGCTCATTTTTCTTTATATATCTTTCAACAAACTATCAAAATGAATCCTCAAATATATCGGATAGTTTTGCTTATTTTAGGGGTAACGTTTCTTTATTGCTATTCTTTTTCGATTGATAAAAGAAAAATAGTGTCTTAAATCCAATAATCCTTCAATTTAGCAAACAACTACTTTTATTTTTGCAGTTCAGACTTTTTTTCTTATTTTGCTAAACATATTTCTACTTTTGTACAAATAATACTCAAATATAGTTATATTTAAGATTATATTTCTTCGATTTTGTTTTTTGTATTTACAATTGATTTGAGATAAAAAAAAAAAAATATTATTTTTTTGTTTGGTAGTTATTTTTCTAGTTCAAGGGATTTTTTTTTATTGGGTTTTGGCGCTCATTTTTGGAATTTTATTGCCATCTGTCTCCTATGCTATTATATAGTGAAAATAAATTATTTATATTTGATTATAATGCTCATTTTTATGTTTTTATTTTATTAATTATTTAATATTTGACTGTATTTCTATGTTCTATGCAAAATATTTTTATTTGGGGATTTCTCATTTTTATTTACCGGTAACTATATTTTCATTTTCTTAAAAAAAAATATTTTAACCGAGCAGTATTGAAGTATTTGTTTTTTCATGCATCATATAATTGCCAACTCTTAGTCGAGCAATTTAGCATTTTTTGTCTTTTATAAATAATTAAAACAGCGACTCAACTGGTGGGTCAGACTCAAAAGTGGGTCACAAACCCAGTTTCAGTGGGTTGCAGGCCTTTACCGTGGCAAAATAAGGCTTAAGTTAAGAATAACTCGGGGTCATTTAAACTCCTTAACAGTAGATGGCGATTATGCCCTGCAAATGTGAGGTGACTTCTGGATTTGATTATCTTGAAGAAAAAGCCAATGAAATTAGGCACTTTGGATTGAATCAAAAATGCAGCTGAAGAGCATTGAAGGTAATATTATTACTTGGAAGTAGTTTTGCTGGTCATTTTGCCTTGATTTGCAACAATGTGAATACATTCTACAATCTCTAGTTTAGAATGCCCTATCATTTCATCCTATAAACATGAGAAGTGGAAATTCTTTTTTGATTTGGGCTGTGGCTAGAAACTAGGGTGTGCTGGGGGGTCTTGAAGTCAGACCAGTTGTGAATCACGCATTTAAAATATTTCAAGAAAAAAAAACCTTAGTAAAGATCGAGCTGGTTCATAAATAAGCGTGGCCTGGCCTTTGTTTCTCAGGCGCACGTCTCGGCCAAGGCAGCGAGGAACACGACGCCGACTCGCCCACTCGATCCGGTACGGCCACGGTGGAGCTGAGCGTGGAGCTGAAAAAGTGGCGACACGCCTCCGAGGTGGCGCCGCTAGCACCTGCCAACACCTGAACCGAAAGGGACGGGACGCTCGCATCCGTTCAGATTTGACAACTTTTATTCATTAGTACACAAAAAGGCCCAAAGTAGAAAGAAGGAGCCATGAAGTGCTTTCAAGTGATTCGGCCTTGCATGCATACACCCCGTCAAAGTTCAATAAAAAATGTATTCCGGGAATAGAAAAATCCACAAAACATCCTTCATATAGAATCCTCTTTCGTTTATAATTATATATCTTTATGTACACTACTCACACCAAGTTTGGGATAATTTTCTCAAAGAATCCAGAATGCACAGGGTGACCTGACTTTGGTTTTCTTGTGCCTGACGCGACTCCTCCGACCTGTCTGATGAAGCCCGTCTGCAAAAGTGACAAAGTTGAGCCAGAAACGTCAGGCCGATAAACGCCGATTACACCCCCCTACCCCTGTGATCAGTGAGAAAAGCTGTGCAAACGCCAAAGAGGCATTCAGAAGGTGCGGTCGTCGATGCAGTCTTGGCTCCAGTGGCCAAAAACCTCGCAGGTGTCGCAATATGGGCGCTCGGCGCCTTTCTCGCCGTGGTAGGCCGTGTGCGGCGGCGAATCGGGCGTCTGCGCCTGCGCCGGGCAGTCTTCGGTGTCGTGGAGGTCGAAACAGTCGCAGATGTCGCAGAACAGTCGGGGAGGGAGCTTCTTTTTCTTCTTCTTCTTTCTCTTCTTGGCCGATTCCGTCGCCTCCCTGCATGATGCAATATGGAACCATTTACATGCATTGCTGTGAAAAAGTATTTGCCCCCTTCCTGATCACGCACAAAGGTTTCCAAACATCAAACTAATTTGGATATCACACAGAGACAACCCAACGCAATACAACACGTGGATTCCATTCATTAAGGCACCAAAAAATAAAATAAAAACATACTCGTAAAATTCCAATATAGCGGTGAGCCGCTGACCTACTCTTGGCCAATTGCAGGCTTTTTTTGTAGTCCACAGCCCGCAAATGCCTATAAGGGCCTGTATTCATAAAACGGACATGGCCTCCTTTAGCTTAGAATATTTTTAGCCAGTAGTTCCACTCAAATGATGGTTAGCCAATGAAATTCTGAAAAGATTATGGCGGATGTACATAGTGTAATTAAATTAGACCCCAAAATAAATAAGCGTAACGCCACTCGTGACTCATTGTTATTATGCGCCAGTGTGTTCATTCATTGATTGATTTCTGGAAAGAGAAGTCAAACATTTACAACTCTTTCAAAATTTCTAAAAAACTGGCCAAAGTAAAATTCACAGTTGCAGAACTTTGGTGCTGTAAACTGGTCGTCTCTGAGTGGCCACTTTTAGAAATGCTTAGTTCCACCACTAAAATACAATCTTTAGTTTTTCAGATTGTGATCAAATTTGACAAGGTACCGGGGAAGGCTTTAAGCTATTGCTTCCCTTGTTTTCCAGCTAAGATGCCCATGGTACAATTATCTGCAGGCAATTAAAAAAAAAAATCTGGCAAAAATAAAAACCTATTTTTGTGTGCTCAGATTACTCAATGTTGCAGTGATCATTTCAGTTTGGGACAACACTTCAGAGTCTTACCTTTTAAAAGAAAACAAACTGTCTATATTATCCAAAGGGTTCAAGAATATTACTAGAACAGCTTTTTTTCCATCTTGGCAACATTGCTAAAATTCGTCCTATGCTGTCTCAGTCAGATGCGGAGATTATAATTCGTGCATTTGTTACCTCACGTCTAGATTACTGTAATGCACTACTCTCCGGTCCCCCGAAGTCCAAAATCAAGAGTCCTCAGCTGGTACAAAATGCTGCAGCAAGGCTTTTAACTAAGACAAGAAAGTTTGATCACATTATCCCGATTTCAGCGAACCTGCATTGGCTCCCTGTTAGCTTAAGATGTGATTTTAAGGTTCTGTTGGTAGTGTACAAAATCATGCATGGACTTGCTCCCTCATATCTTTCAGATTTAATTTCCCATAATCTGTGGTCTGTGCAGCCCTTTGAGACTCTTTGTGATTAAAGGCTATACAAATAAACTTATTTTCAAGTAGCCTTCTGCCTTGCTGCTGTTATTTCAAATTTTGATATTTTCTGCAATAAAATTTCATTGATGAATGGGATGGTAGCTGTCCATATCACTTGTTTTTTGATTGCAGTTCATTGTTGATGAAGAATGGTTGATTTTGGTTGATTCACGTGGTAAAAATTTTAAATCATGGATGTCTACAGGCCTTTCCACATGTTGCTCACATTCATTCTTTAGTTTATTGATGAACAAGAATAGTGGAAGATAAATTGGTCCGTTATACGATTTCAATGTATATCCATGTTGTATATTTGGACTGGTGTAAAATGACAGCTGTTGGATATAAAAGAAAAATGTTGTGCGAGTCATTAATCTTGGTGTGGCACACTGATTCACAAGGACATTTCAAAGTGGCACTCCACACTGAAAAGATTGCTGACCGCTGGGTTAAAGGAAACTCCGGTCGAGGATGTCACCGCAGCTTTTTGTATTTAGAGCGCATGCATCAAGTCACTGGTTTCCTCTGTCCCCAGCACATTTGAGGAATTTGGTGGCTGAGCGCCATAATTATCAAACCAGTTTGAATCGCCATTGGTGCCGCACGATTTTCCTTAAAGAGTGCCCCCCGCACGCCTGAAGCCACAGGCATCGCACGTGTTTGGTGTCAAGTGTGCGGAGCTTAATATTGTTTATTTAAATGAATGATCTGCATTTATATAGCGCTTTTCAAGTCAATGACTTCTCAAAGCGCTTTACAATGTGCTCCACATTTCCAAATAGCGGCCTTGTATTGCAGCCATGTAAGACGCTAACCTGCTTATTGGGGGTATTTAGGGGTTCAGTGTCTTACCCAAGGACACTTTGACATGCAACACGGACGAGCCGGGATTCGAACTGGGATCCCTTGATCCCAAGACGAGCGCTCTACCTCCTGAGCTACTATTTCTTTAAAATGTGCACATGCAGCTTTTAACCAGGCGCGGTCCAAGTCCAAAATTCATGCTATATCATTTTTAAAATAATATTTTAAAAATATATTTTGTAAAAAAAAAAAAAACACTTCTCTAGGTGAACATTTTCAAGTACTGAAAATTGGTTTGGTATAATACATAGTTTGTTTGTAGCTGACCTGTCATCTTCGTCATCGTCGAGCTCGCTGGCATTGTTGCCGTTGAGTGCGGCGGCGGCCATTTTCTCCAACTTGTCCTTGAGGTCCAAGTTGTTCTTTCGAAGGTCAACGATGACTGAATTCAGGAAGTCGATCTGTTCGGACCCACCAAACAATATCAAATCTTTAAATTTATTTTTATTTTATTTTTCAGGAATAGGGATGGGCATTTGTTATAATAAATTGACTCATGAATTTAATGAATGGACAACAACATTTCACTTGACGTATTTTCCAGATATAAGTCGCAGTTTTTGGCTGGGGGTGCGATTTATAAGTAAAATTATCACATTATTATATGATTAAGTTTTGCATTTTTATTAACAGTACAATATTTCACAGATTAGTGTGAAAATAAACGACAACCAGTCACTGAAGGCCTGTTTTGATAAACATTGCTGGTTTATTTATAAAAACAACTGAGAAGAGCTAAGCAAAAATGGCACCAAAAAGAAAATATTTCAGACATTCCAAGCTGCAAATAGTGAAATATGCATCCGAAAACGGTAATCGAGTAGCAGATAGAAAGTTTGGAGTTAGCGAGAAGCAGAGGTGACGATGAGTCTGACGTAAGTGACTTATTGTCTACCTCCCGAATTGGGGTAGTCGTTTACTGGTATATGTGACACCGAGGATGAAGATTTCAATGGATGTTGTGCCTTGGAGTGAAACTGATAGTTTGCTAAGCATGCTCTTTATCTGAATAACTCTATGCGAATAATGTTACGTCGTTACTGATTTTACCAGGGATGTCAGTCATGTAACGTTGAGATACCATGCACTTTTCTATTTTCATTTTATATTAAATTACCTTTTAAGATGACGTGTGTTTTGGGTGTTACCAAATACATTTCCCCAAAAATGCATATTAAACTGCGACTTATATGAGTTTTCCTTACTTAATTTGCTTTTTGGGGCTGGTGCGACTTATACTCCGGAGTGACTTATACTCTAGAAAATACAGTAAGGAAATTTAACACCATTTAAGAATGAAATTTACATCTTGAACTATTGTGTTAGACACACACTATTGAAATTATTTTGACGTTTGTCTCGGGGAAAATCTCCCCTTATTTAAGCATCCGTGCTTTAATCAATGAGATTATTTGTACCATAAAAACTGCCCAACCCTATTCAGAAACGTTTTTCTCATCAAGTGATGGTGAGTGCGAGCCCCAACAAAGACAAATGAATGTTATTCAAACACCCAGTGATGACTCCACATATATCACAAGGGGACATATTATAGAAATTGTATTTTGTAAAATATTTGTAGAAAAGAATAAAAATTGACCTGGGGTCACCACCACCAGGTAGCTGCCTAAGAATGTATGAGTAGCCAGCAAAACGGTTCTTAAAATAGCCCACCAGTGATGGACTATAGTGATTTTCTAGGAAATTTGATTTCTAACTGGCATGAGAAATCATTGACATGATCACTGTCTTTAAATTCATGTAGGATACTAACATTTTTTAAATTATCCTATAATCAGTGTCCTCTGATCCTAAAATCACAAATTGCCCTTATACAAGGTAGATTTTAAGTCGTTGACAGCCTATTTTAATCCTTCTAATAATGATTAATAACCTGGTAAACAATATAGTAACGACAAACGACATACAGACGCTGCCTACTTAAGAACTTTATAGGCACGATCGTTCGTAAGTTGAATTTGTTGCTTCAGTGCTAAATTTTATATGTTTATGTATAAGTATTGAAAACCTATATTGTTTTGTACTAAAAAATTAAAATTTCATAAAATAATGTGCTCTATAAAGATAAATTAAGTTGAGTTTAACTTACTTTTGGAAGATGCACTTCAAGAGGTGGTAAAAAGTGGCTGAAAAAAGCATTCCGACCATTTTCTCAAACGCATCAATCTTTCTCATTCCAGGTTGATTTCAAAAGAAAAGGCTCGCCTCTTCTTTACACTTAACACCAACCATATTGAATGGATGCAAGAGATATGGATGCGGGGTGACCTCTCACAGTGCCGCACGCCGGCAGTGGCGGAAAGAAGCACTACAGTACTGTACTCAGAAAAAGGTGCACACAATACAAAATCTAGCTTACAGCAATGTCCGGATACTTTTCGACATCCCGAAAAAAATGATCGTATCTACCGCTTTTTGCAAGACGAATGGTCTTAAGTAGGGGAGCGTCTGTAGTAATAACATGAGTTATTTAAGAAATGCCAATTAAATTGGTAGCACATTGCTCTAATAAGTAACAAAAAAGTAAAGTTGGTGACCCCCTGCTCTATCGTACCTAAAACAAATAAAATGTGGGTTGATTGGTGCATCTTGTAACAAACTCTTCTGCCATTAATAAATGTTTCTCAACCAATGACGTAACAGCTGTGATAACTTAAGTCCAGCAACAAAACTTTCAAGTGTTTCCACGCCAAAGCCAAAAGGCAAGCGCGGCTGCAAAGCTAGCATAGCATTGGTTAACGGTGGTAGCTGCTGTTGGCATGACGACATAAATTAGAGTTTCAGCATTTACTCTGCAAGTGGAGAGAGTTTGAATGATGCAGTGCTGTTTAGCTCAAAGGAGAGCTTTTTCACATTGATTTAAAAGAACAATTGAGGATAGAGCGAGGGGGTAGCATAATATGTCTCCTTTGGGTGATGCATGCACACATGCATGAGTAAAGCTGACCAAAAAAACAATGAACAAACCGCTGCCTGATGGTTCTGCAGCATTGCAGACAGAGCACAGCATTGGAGTGTAAAGAAGGGGGAGGAAGAAAATAACAGGTTGAAATTAGAGTACACACGCCCACAAAAATGAAACGGTAT
Organism: Urocampus carinirostris; assembly: GCF_059441175.1. Lineage (NCBI taxonomy): Eukaryota > Metazoa > Chordata > Actinopteri > Syngnathiformes > Syngnathidae > Urocampus > Urocampus carinirostris. The sequence goes on along the minus strand of NC_142353.1, from coordinate 33,467,306 downwards.
GACATTTACAGGCTCTGTGGACACATCATTAGGCACACCTGCTAAATGGCCCACGGAACGTGAAATAAGCCTCCGTGAAGAACAGGCTCCAGTTTATCGAAACATATCGCAGCTATTTCAGAAAGACCAATCTCCAATCTGGGGCATTTTAAAGTGTATTGCACATTGTAAACATGGTCTTTTGAGAATAGTGCAAAAAAAAAAAAAAGAAAAAAAAAAAAAAAAGAAAAAAAAAAAAAAAAAAAAAAAAAAGTGATATTCCGGAACATAAAAATGAGCGAAAAAATATTTGAGATCAAAAATATTGATGAAAATTTGTAAAGCATATTACATTTAGTTATTTGTAATTTTCTCAATTACGCACGTTACAAATGGCTCTGATGGAATATACTTGCTTTCATACTGTTTTTATTACTTGTTCTCTATTTTTCTACTCTTTTATATTATTCTGTTGTAAAACACGCATACTTTTAGTCTTTATTTTGAAGGGTACAGGAAACTCATCATGGTATGTTTTTACAACTGCTTGACTTCTTCTAATAAAAAAAATCGCGTCACCGGGCCACGGTGAGAAAGAGGAGTCATTCAGAGGAGTGGGTCCGTTTTTCTCCCCGCGGTAACTGGGGGCCTCCTGTTGATATCAAATCTGCATCTTCCTTGACTCTCATATCAGCCAGAGATTAATATCCCAAATTAATCTGTCAAAATTATCATCAAAAATGTTTAAAATTTATTAAATAAAAACAAGTGCTCAATGTTGAAGGAAAAACAAAAATCCTAAATGTAATAGTCAAGATATCTAGGACAAAACAGCGGGAAAAAGAAAGAAAGTGATACCTATTAGGCTTCAATAAATGACAACAATGCACAACTACTGTGGTCTATTCATAAACTGATTTGATGTCGATTAAACTGAGCAAGTGTGCCTAATAAAGTGGCATGTGTGGATGATTTCAATCAAGCTTTTCAAAACATAAGAATCAAGACTTTACTCATGTTACAAACAAGCATGGTTCCATACAACCGCCCCAAAATTCAGGCACTGACTTCAAAATTTAAAAAAAGAAAGCACTTAGGGCGGTTGCAGTGAAGCAAATCGACAGACACTACATTTTTAGGATACACTCTGCGCTTGGGTTCCTGGTGAAGAAAAACGTTGCATACCTCAGCTTCCGTGTCCTCGTCTCTCGTTCCGACGGCATCTCCTACGAGCACATCGGCAGTGAAAATGTGATTATGTCAAATGTTCAGATAAATATTGACAATTCCTAAGCGGAACCGCACCTGAGGGAGCGGTAAGTTCCTGCTCCAACTTCTTCACCCGCTCCTTGAGCTGAGCTTTGTCCTGTTCCAAGGCAGTGATGGCTGTCTGTAAGGTTATCTCTGAGGCACTTTGCCCACGTGCAGCGGCAAGCTGAAAAATAATGTATATCCCTTTTTTTAATTTTTATTCTTTAGAAATTACACCAAATACAAAATAATTACCATATTTTCCAAACTAATGCGCACCCAAAAACCTCAAACTGGCCAGAAATTTGAATTTATAATTGCATGCGCCTTATATGCGGACAATCGCTGACCATAATTGCATAAACATTGTGGCAACAGAGATAGCACAGGGTAGCAATAGTAAAGCCCAAAACACACCTCGTGCCAACCGAGCGCGACGTTATTGGCGATGGTCACTTTGCTTCTGATGTCAGGTGTCCACGGGCACTTTTTTGAGGAAAACGGTGCGGCGCCAGAGTATCAAACATGTTTGATCATTTTGGCGCTCTCTCGCCAAATTTTTCAAGTGTGGCGGGGAAAAGTGCGAATTGACGCGTGCGCTCTAAATACGAACCACCGCTGTGACGACAGCGAAAGGTCTGTTGAAGAGATGGGAATTCCGACTTTTTAGAGAACAGTCTTTTCCAGCCGGCTGACTAAAAAGAGCTGGCTCTTTCGGCTACCAAACTTTTCTTTAGGTCGTTTTTGTTGTTTTATCCATATATTACCATTTATTATGTATTATTAATAATGACTTAGGGGAAAATAAAACAAAATTAACACTGAAAAAAACGGGAAACAAATCATTGTAAATCTACAAAAAAACAAAACAAAACACGACTTAACTGTTTTTATAAATATATTTAATGTCAAGAGCACAGAAAACCTGAAAAAATACCTTGTGAATCATCACAAGAGAAAAACAGCAACTCAAAGGGGAATCGGTTTTTAAGTATCCACTTCCAAGAGCTGTCTCGTAGAGCCTTTTTGTTTGCAAGACACAAGTCAGTCGACAACGGCACTGAAATATGTATATTTGCGACAGAGCCCTCATTTGCCTTTAATTTCGGCACATTAGTAAGTACTGTATTTGTAATTGCTATCTCTGTTAGTCGCTATTTGGAATGGTGTTATGATCAAAAAAAACATGACCTAAAAAAATTGGAAAGAGGAAAAGTGCTCAGCTGAAAACTGCGTCAGGTGAGTGGGGACTTGGCTAAAGAATGCCAATGGCGTCAACGCCATATTACCCACGCAGTTTCAGTCAGGTGCAAGTCAGACATGAATGGCTGTTCAATGAATGCAACGGGAAACTAACCCGGATTACCACGGGGAGGGCGCCGGATCATATCCACTACAGATTTAAAATAGAGTGATGATGACAAAAAAAACTCACGTTTTTTTTTTTCGATTCTCGTCTGAATCCCAAGTGGTCTAATGGATAGGATCCGGCGTTCTCCCGACCGTGATCTGGATTCGAATCCCATTGCATCCAATGTTATGCAATTGTGCACAGTGGTATATTTGACTGATCAATCAATGAACATATACAATACTTACACTTATTAAATATTTGTTGCGCAACCTTAGCCCTTACTGCAGTTTTAATTCCATGCTCCTTCCAGTCCTTATAAATGGAAAAAAATTAACAAAAGACTATTTTTTTAGGGGGCGCACCTTATAATTCGGTGCGCATTATTGTGCGGAAAATACAGTTTGTGACAAATGCACAGATGTTGGAAAATAAGTATTCATTCAAATTTTAGAAAATGTATGTATTGTAAATCAAATTAACTGCTTGATAGATTGAGACCGATGATAGATTGATGGAGATCAAGATGAAAAAGAGGATAGAATAAATACAGAGAGAGACACACATATACATATACTCCTATACGGAGAGATAGAGAGAGAGAGAGAGAGAAAGAGAGAGAAAGGGAACGTGAGAGAGGAAAAGAGAGGGTGGAGAGAGAGCAAGACAGACAGACAGACACACAGACACAGAAACACGGAGGCAGGGACAAAGAGACAGACAGATGCAGAGACAGATACAGAAAGACGGACAGAGAAATAGAGAGACCGAGAGACATACAAATGCAGACACAGACAGATGGACAGTAAAATAGATAGTGAGAGATGGTGAGAAAGAGATCAAGAATTGTGAAGGTTTAATGTCGTCCTGCTCCACCTCAGTCTTGAGAGCTTCCATTTGCTGCTCCTTCTCCACCATTAAGGCACTGTTTTTACAGACCGACTTTTGAAACTCGGCATTCTCCTTGTCCAGCATTTCTTGTAAACTGCTCTCACTGTACACATTTTTTTTTTATTTTAGAAAAAAACAGACATGACTTAAAGATCATTTTACAAAATAAAAAATCTTAGAAAGGCAAACGTTTTTGTCATACCTTTGCTTCAACTCCTTCAACTGTGCTTGGAGTTTTGAGTTCTCTCCCTTGAGCTAATTAGGGAGGTGTGGGGGTGAGGACAAGACTGAAATTAAGTTACGCTACAATAACAAAAAAAATGGAACACTCAAAAGAGAAAATAAATCAAATGGTAAAAAGGTAAGGCTTCAGGGTAAAAATTACACAAATATCAATTTACAAAATATAAAAAAGGTTTGGGAGAAAAGTAACGTCATAAAATATATATTTTATAAAAAGATACACAATTAGGAAACAGACCAACATTAGGAAAAACTAAAAAAGGACAAAAATGCAAAATATACATAAGTAAATAAAAACTTAAAAAGGATTAACGATATTTATATGCATTATGCAGTATTTAAAATATAATTTGGATTTTGTAATTTGCCACGAGTGTTTATCCGTGAGATGTGTCATTAAATATTTAAATACAAATAGGTCAAATTTGGGAGCACCTTAATGAGTTCACTGTGGTCCTGATGATTGTTCTTGGCGTCCTGAGTCAGCTTGTCCCTCTCGTTTTGGAGAGACTCCAGAGTTTGTGACTTGATTGACACAGTCTCTTTGAGCTCCTTGCTATGGATGGTAGAAAACAAGACATTTTGTATTGTTGACCATGAAATTAAACCAGCAAGTGCAGAGTAAATGGGGGGCTTTCTCACATTTCACAGGAGAGGATCTCCAGCTTCTGGCTTTCAGCATCAAGTTGCTTTTTGGATTCGGTAAGCTCTTGCTGGTACTTTGACTTGTCTTGCTTTAGCTCATCCATCTGAACAGATAGTGGATGTAAAACAGTAAAATATTATATCAAAAAACATAATCGAATATGAAATAAATACAGTGGTTTATATATCCTGCTTTACAACTATTTCACCTTGCGATCCCTACCTCAGTTCTACGGTTTATTTAATATCTACCTTTGTTTCCATCTCTTGATTAGAAGAGCGAAGGCAGTCCATCAAAACTTCGGCTTCTCGCTTTTCTTGGAGCAAAGAATCTCTCTCTTTTGTCAACTGCTTGACAACCTCACCAGTGTGGCCAGATTTCTCCGAGGCCTACAGCAAGCAGAAGCAAGAGAAGAAAAACACAAGTACAAGGCTTTACTGCAAGTAAGAATGCAGAGAATATGAGAAGTGTTTGACTTGGGCCACGAATCTCATTTTTGGTCTCAGCATGCTCAATTATAGAACCAATTAAAAAAAACGGTACCACTACTAAATGTGCATTTTAGAAGAGATCCATGTTATAACCACGTATACAAATAGGTGTGACCTGTGGGCTCAGAAGTTATTCAGACATTTCAAGAGCTGTAATAGAAAATGGCACCTACTGGTCAGACTCAATTAGGTTTCATTAAATCTGAAGTTATAATAAATTAAATAAATAGAAGTGGAGGAATTGATACTGTTAAAATGTCAACAGTGCCAAAATTATGATCATTATATGAACCCACAGGAAGGAAAAGGGTGATGTAAAGATTGGATGAGATTCATGCTGATGAGTCTATGGAGGATGAAGATAAATAAATGTTGTTAAATAAGCGAAGAAAAAGAAAAAGCGCGCATGCAGAGATTGTAGATTGATAATACTGGCCTACTTATATACATTTGTGTTTGAGAGGAACTAGCAGAAGGAGCTATACGGAGGAATACCTCAAGCTGGTTAGCAATGGCCTGTTTAAGTTGCGACTTCAGTTGGTCTCTCTCTGCAGCATCCTCCTGTTGCCGTTTCTCCAGTGTAACCTTGTCCTCCAGCAACTTCTCAAGCTCACCAGTCAGTCGTGTATTATCCGCGAGCCATTGAGAAGCATCCAGCTCGGAGCGACTGTGTCCAGCTAAAAGTTCTTCCTTCTCCGTTTTCAATGCCGACACCCGTTTGCTATTCTCATCCAGTTTAGATAAAAGCTCTTGCTTCTCTTCAGACAAGCGCTGGGTGGCTACCTCTTGTTCCTTCAGATTAGCCTTTGCCAGATCAATTTCTGTCATTAAAGACTTATTTTCTTCTTCGGCAGTCTTAAGTTTAGAAAACATCTCATCCTTGTCCTGCTGAAGTCGGGACAGGGTGTTCTGCAGCTCGTCTGTTTGCTCGGCAGCCTGAGTTCGTTCATTAGTATCCACATCCAATTGGTTCTTTAGATTATTATTGGCCTCAGACAAGGAGGCTGTCTGTTTTTTAAGTTCGAGGATCTCTTCAAGGAGCTGCTTGTTTTTGGATACTGACAGCTCTATTTGTTTTTTGAGTTCATCAACTTGCCCTTTGAGTTCCAGAGTGGTTTTCTCAAATTCCCTTTCTAAGTCACTGCGTCCTTGCATAAGATCTGCATTAGACTGTTCCAGGTGTTCAATTTTGGCAGAATATTTCTTCAATTCACCATCAAGTTCAGTCTTTTCCTTTCTCAAAGATGCCAACTCTGCCATAGCAGATTTTTTTTCACACGTGGCTTCTTCAAGGAGCTTTTCTAAACGGATTTTTTCCTGAGCAACATCACCTTGAGTTTTAGAGAAGCTGTCCAATTGGTCTTTTACTGCTCGGATGTCACTTACGAGCTTATCACGCTCTAGTGAAAGAGTGCTGACTTCAGCCGTCGCCTTTATGTGCTTTGTTTCAATTTCTCCCTTCTCCTCGGTCAGTCGTTCATAATCTATCCTATGTTGTTCCAGCGTCGCTTCGAGGGTCAATTTCTCTTTCTTCAAAGCGTGGAGTACTTTGGAGTTTTCGGAATTTTGTGTGTTAAACGACTGCCTTTCTTTTTCCAAAGTCGCAGACACTTCATTTAGCTTATTGCTGGACAGAGTCAGTTCCTGAGCAGATACCTGGATCTTTGTCTTAAGCTCTTCGAGGTCTTTAGCAAGCTCGTCTTTTTCTTTACAGACTTTTCTATGAGCGGAGAGCAAATCCTCCTTTTCCTGCAGGAGTTGAAGCCTTTCCGAATCGGTCACCAGGCTGCTGGTTTTTGACTCCTCCAGCATTTGGGTGAGGCTGAGGGAAGATGCTTTTAGGTCTTGACATTCGTGGATAAGGCTATCCAGTTCTTTCTCTTTAAGACTAAGCTTTTTTGACAGTTCCTCCTTCACTGCTTTGAGTTGTTGTTTGTCCAATACAACAGTGCTTATTTCAGAGGACATGGTTTCCTTCTCTTTTGTTAATGTTTCAGTGAGAGCCTGCAGCTGGGTGTTCTTTAATGTCAGGTCTTCTTTTTCCAAGTTGAGAGATTGTAATTTAGCCTGCAACTCTGCATTCTTGGCATCCATAGACTTTTTGGCACTTTTAGCAGCATCCCGATCAGATATTAGTTCATTGTTCTCATGAGTGAGCTTGGACCGAATATTGTTGAGGTCTTCCTCTAGCCTGTTGCGCTCTTTGCATGTTTTTTCAAAGTCCTCTGCAAGCTGCTGGCATTTACTCTCAGCCTTTTGAGCATCTTGCTGGTGTTTGAGTATTAAGTCAACCTTTCCCTCGTTTTGTTTCCTGAGATCCTCAAGGTCAGACTGTTGCTTGACAATAGAACTTGTCAGGTTGGCGTTTTCAGCTTGTGCTTCCTGAAGAAAATTTTGGAGCTTCTGTAACTGGTCAAACAGTGACATTCTTTCTTCCTCTGAGCACTTGTTGCTGTCAAATAATTTTTCTTTTTCCTTCAAGAGCTGCTCAATTGTTACATGAAGTTTCTCATTTTGCACAGAATATTCCTGGAGAGAGGAAAGCTTGTTCTGCACTTCCGAATTCTCTTTCTCCAATTTGCATTTGTCCGCATAAGCAACCTCTCTATCCTGACACATGCGCTCCAACTCGGAAGTCTGTTCTTCCAGTTTAGTTGTCAAACGTTCAACATCAAGCTTGGAAGAGTCGAGCTGAGCAGAAAGATGCTGGGGAAATCATTTTGGTAGGGGGGGAGGGGGAGAGACACACACAAAAAAATGGGGATATATGCAAAGTTGTGCTTAAAATGTAAGATGATTCCAAAAGAAACCCATGTATGAATGCAAAGCTTTAGCTGCAGCAGTTCAGAAAGAACAGCAAAGATAGTCACCCAAACTCAACATCGAAAAATATCTTCGATGGTGGAATAATAGTAAATGTAAACAGAAGACGATATTTTTGGTGCACAACCTAAACTGCTCTTAAGACTTCCTAAATAATTACAGAATTTGATTCACAGAGGCCAAAGTACAAGACCAAAACTGAAATGTTATGACAATTTTTGTTATAGATTTTCCTATGATAAGGAAAATATAAACATTTCCAAACATAATTCTAGCCTGAACAGGGGAATTTAATTTATCTCAAGTGTTTTAGTTAATGTGTTTCAAAAAACATTGTAACAATGACTTATAGGTTAAAATAGGTTTCATCTTAAATTTAATTTACAGTAAGCAATATCTTGTCTCATATATGATTTACAATCTTTGCTCTGTAGTATCAAGTCCAAATGTAATCAGTAAATGATATGAAATGATGAAAAGGGGCATGAATGTTAATGTCCCGGGGTTGGATGAGGAGCTTTTCACACATATGGCCAAACTGCAAAGTAGTCTCAGGTTCCCATTACAAGAAAAACATGCTTTTAAATATAATTTAAATCCCCCATAGACGGGTTTGAGCCTTTTGAACTAATCAATTGTCCAGAGGATGCATCACAATAATCCATCGGTTATTTTTTATATTTTAAGCTACTAATCACTTCCAAAAACATTTTCATTCAGGGCATTATGCAATGTTACGATGTATATAATTTTTAATATAACATGGTAAAAGAAGTACAGTAATGGGAATGCTTTCTGGATGCACATCATACGTAAGGGCTTACCTGGACACAAACCCAAGACCATATCCTTACCTGAAACTTTTCCTTGTATGTCTGTAATTCAGACACCAGGTTTTCCATCTCTTGGCTCCTTTCCTTGGAGGAGGAGAGCTCCCTCTTTATACCGTCAAGTTCGTCACATAGTTCTTGGACTTCTTTGCTGTGGAGCTCTGAGGCCTTGGATAGAGCTTCCTCCTTAGACTCGTTTAGCTCCTTAGCCTTGTTTAAACCCTGCAGCACATTTTTCTCCTTGGATACAAAGAATAAAATATATTCATATTGGCCATTACCAGAAATTGAAGGTAAAATTACATTTAATATTTATCTACTAATATTACAAAAAATATATATTCCCGATTAGAAATACAAAACACCAGGATTAGCTAAGAGACACAACAATTGACCATTCAGATAGTATGTAATGCAGTGTTGTGAGTGACTACTAACCAAAGTCATTATCTTCTCCTGGAGAGTTTTTATTTCGGCATCAAGTCTGTCTCGAGTCTCACACAGCTCCCGGTCTTTGTGGGACAGATCCTGCTCCCGTTTCTCATTGGAGACGGCCAGCTTGTTTTGTTCCTCCTCCAATTGACTTTGCATCTCCTCCAGCCTCCTAAGCAAAGGAATGAAAACAAAGGAGTCAAAAAGTATTACTACAGGTATAGTTTTGCAATTGAGGACTTTTAAAGGTACAGTATTTAATACCTTTCTTTCTGCCGCAGGTCTTCGTTCATTTTGGTCAGCTGCACCGAACTGTCACCAGATGCTGTCATCATGTCCGAAATGTCATTTTCCAGTTTGCTCTTGTCCTCGACCAGCTGGCGTATCTTCTCGTCTGCGCCTGCTAGCTTTCTTTCCAGCCCTGAGTTGAATGAGAATGGCAGCTTGTGATTCCTACAGACAGTAAATATTTTGTATACATAAAAGAAAAGCCTATATTCTTCTTACCATTAAGCTGACTCCTGAGAGACTCCGATTCGTTGGTAATAGTTGTGCAATGCTCCTCTTTTTTGCTGAGCTTTTCTAGAGTTTCTATAAAAAATATTTGATTTAAGTTGATAATTTAGTAAAGCAAGCAAAAAAAGAATAGACAAACCGAGTGATTAGTTACCTTGCATAGTTTTTAAAGATTTAGTCTTCTCGTCTGTGCTTGCAGCCAACTCCTGCGTCTATGAAAAGAAAATAAGGTTTGAGGAAGGTCTTAACACATTTATTTCCGAATTGAAAGTAAAAATGAATTGAAAACAGACACTCACAAGGTCTCCAAGCTGCTGTTTGAAAGCTTCTTTCTCCTGCTCAAAGATGGCTGAAATTTTTTCTAGTGACTGGATTTCCTTTTCTTTGCCCTCCAGCAGTGATCTCAGTTCATCAACCAACTTTTATGCAAAAACAAACACTCCCATAAAGTTTGGTAAAGCACTTTTCAACCAAATCAGAATTCAAAACATTGTCTATAAACCAATTTTCTGACTCAATATTTATTGACCGACACCTTTTTATAAGGACACCGGTAAACTAAAAAGTATAAATGAAAATTGTATATTGTAAACAAAATATTCTAAGAAACTCTTTATACTTTCCAGCATAATTAGAACTCACCTCAGTTCCCTGTGAGTTTTCTTGATTCAGACTATTATCTACTTGTGCCTTGTGGTTGCTTTGGCTACGACACAAACGACGAACCATTTGTGCCACCAACTCTTTGGTTTCTCTCTCGCCTTGGGCCTGATGCTGTAGTGCGGCCCTAGTCTCCTCCAGCTCTTTCAACTTAAGTTCAGCAGTGTGGAGCTTTCCGAGGATATCTTCCATCTCTATCAGGTGTTGGTTCTCAGCTTTGTCTACGCCAGCCCGTACGGCATGGTCCAGGCGTTCTTTGTCTTCAGCAAGGGAGGCCATTCGGTCTTTTAAGTCATGAATCTGCCTCTCGTGTGTTGCAGCGGCCTCCTCCAAGACCTGCTTGTGCTCCAGTCTCAGCCTCTCCAGAATCTCAGTGTTGTCCTTCTCAGCCTGGCTCAGACGCATGCGCAGCTCCTCATTATCGCCAGACAACTTGACCCCGGTGGCCTGTAGCTGGGCGGCTGCCTCGCCATGCGCCTTCTCCTGAGACTCCAGCTTCTCCTGTAGTTTGGCCAGCTCCTCCCGTCGTTCGGTTTCCAGCGAGGCAAGACGGTCCCTCAAGGATGTAATCTCCTCCAGAAGAGGAGAGTCGCCACCGGCGTCTGGGTCGTTGGGGGCCTTTAGGGAGTCGAGACGAAGCTTCAGGTCTGCGACTTCTCGGGTGCGAAGTGCAAGGTCCCGCTCCAGCTCCATTATGTGGGACTTTTCCGACACAGTGGCAACCTTGAAAAGCATATACCTTAAGTTCAAGCATGCAACATCCTGAACCTGTGAACTTAGAGTAAAACACGTTGAAATCCATACCAGTTACATGTGTATATGACTTGGAGTAAAACAAACACAATTTGCATCGGTTTACAGAAATTCTGAGTATCATGACAATGAACTGGTGAGAAGAAATCCACTAAAACTAGTTTAGTTGAAATACTTTATTCAATGCGTGAGATAATGAAATAGTTAAAATATTTTTGGGTCTATACAAACAATATCATTTGATTTTCGGTAATTGCATGATGGATTATAGTAACTATTAGATTCAAAGAGTATATATAAAATGCACATAATGTAATAATAATAATAATAATAATAATAATAATAATTTCCTTGTATTGTCATTCTGTGTAACAATGTACACAGAACGAAATGTCGATTGCACCTGACCCGTTGTAGCGAGCCGATGCAGCCGCAGCCAACAGAGGGCGCCGCCGACCACTTTTTAAGTCTTAGGAATGACTCGGCCGGGGCGCGAACCCGAACCTCCCAGTCTCAAAGCGGGCGCCTTACCATCTAGGCTACTGAGCTGGTATAATAACTTATCATTAGAAATCAAGAACGGGGTTCAACACTGTTTTTGCAAAATTGCTAAAATTCAAGTTGGGAGGGAATTGGAGAGACTACTGCACTATAGAATTTAGCAAGCCTTTGCAAAAAAGGAAGACACTCGTTGTCAAGAGGACATGGAAGGATGTGATTGCTTTGGGGATGGTGGGGATGAAAGGAGACATGACATGTTTTAGAACTGACAGAATTATTATTACAAATATATCAAATGGGATTTGATGATGTGCTCATGAAAAAGCTTTAATCGTATGTGAAAGTCAGGAGGCAGCGAGGCATACAAAAATGTGGTTCTTTTGAAAAAAGGGAGTAACCTTTGGGGTAGTTGTTGCAAATTGGATTATATTTACTGTTGTTAAAATTCCTGATGTTTAAACAAATGATTTTAGAATTGACAAAACAAATAACTGATTACCAACATTTTCATAAATCGATCATCTATAAACAACAGATTAGCCACAAAACTGGTAAATCCATTTATCGGACCTCACCTGTAGACGCACATTCTTGTGCAACAGTATTGATTACCCCTCTTTGCCCAAGGCCTGCAATATATCCATTACCCTAGTGTCTTCTAATTCTCTTTGGAGCTTCTCAGCTTTGGTCTTTTCAAAGTGCAGGTTCTGTTCAAGCTCCTTAATATGGACATGCTCCAGTCTGGTCTGCGTCTGTTAGTATACAACGGGGAGAGAAAGAGAGAGGGAGAACAAACCGGTGCCACCATCACATGCCAGCCCATCACAGACAAGAGAGGAAGGAGGTAGAGGGGCGAAGGGTAATAAATGGGTGGGTGGATGATAACTACCGGATGAGTGTTGACGGACCACGAGTTAGTGCACAATCCTAAAGTTGCACCATGAACACAAAAGTGGTGAATATGCAGAGAGCAGAAGAGCATTTTATGCACATGAGCAGGTTGAAGGACTGGCGGATGAGGAAAAAAACATGCAAAGCGACACCTAATGGGTAGAAAGTGAAATTTAGGATGGTGAAGAATCCCAAACTGCATTACGTGAATAGAGAAAGCAGTAATATATAATCTTATGTTTAAATGGTTTCTGATTTTGAAATTTAGTTTAGCTCAACTAGAAAAATATTGAAACAATTATAAAAATGAATAGCAAAAAAAGTGATGGCTTCAAACAAGGGTGAATGTTTGTAAGCGGTATGTAGTATTATTAAATGAATATATTTTGGTATTAACAGTATCTAAATGGTTATAAGGTAATGATTTGTGGGTAAGGAAGCATGATGAGGGAAGCATCACCAGGGGTTCCATGCCAAGCACTGGACTGACATAGGGCGAAATAAAAACAAAATCATCTATTCAAAAAATGACGAGGACAAGAAGGAAGGAGAGGTGATGAGATCACATCACTGAACGGGAGACATCAAAATATTTTATCATTAGTTGCCAGTTTTGCACTCAAAACACTTTCTTTTGAGGGTTTGTGTTTGTGAAGCTACATGCACATTCTGAGGATAAGTCATAAACTGTTAGTGCACAGGACACATACTCAGTGGTAGAAAAGGTTGAAAAGGGATATCCTAACCCTGACGACCTCGTTTTAAAACTCTAGTCTGAGTTCCTTCTGATTAAACCAAGTGGATCCCGCTGTGGAAGTAAATGACAAATTCTGGGATCAAACACAGCTTTGAATGCGAGCTGCAGTACAGCACTTAAAACAGAGCTGGCATCAACATATACCCATGAAATTTTGTACACTTTGTGTTAATTGTCCATATATTACAGTACCAGAGTGACACTTTATTGGCCCTTATGTTAATTTCCTTTAGCCTACCTATAGAATTTAATGTGGAATGTATTGATAGAGATGTGAAATAACATGAGATATGCATTTTTTTTTTTACCTCTAGGTCTCCTTTGGTGATACATGCTTCTTCCACACGGAACTGAAGGTCATCAACCTTCCTTTTTGTGTGGGGAACACATACAGTACACTTTTAACACTAATCTGTTGACTAAATTTCATGTGTTGCCTTACCTTCGCTCTTCCTCAAGTTGGTTGAACAGCTCAACTTTTTCTTTATCAGCAGCCTCCACCAGGCCATGTAATTGATCCAACTTGGCCTCAATCTTCCAAACAACACAGTGCAAATGGTAATAAAGACAGCATATAAATACATTGAGTAGTGTTAATAGAACTCCAATTACAATCATCATGTGTTAAGGGTTAGCTCTACCAGAATAGCATTCCCAAAATAATAAACATGTAAAAAAGAAACAATGTAAGCCAACACTGATCAGTCTATGGATTTTTTTTCAAATACTAAATACTTTATGCAAACGTTTAATATCTTACTTTTATTTAAAAAAATATAAATACAGAACATTTAAAAAAATTATAAAGACTCTAATGTTAATAGGAATATAATAAATGTGAACCCAAATGAAGTTAACTAGTTTTAGAAAAAATATCAAAATGAAATATTCTTATCTTAACAATTTGCAAGTGTATACACATACATCATTTCAAATATTGATTTTTTTTGTATATTATATATGATCTTTTGATAATCCAACCTCCTACATGGTGTACCTAATACAATGAGCCTGACAGCAAAAAAACGGGAAAATGTCCAATTTTCATTTTGTTTTTATAAGATTTAACTCCATTATTCCAATAATGTTACAACATACAAGTATTTAACAAATATCACCTGCTCCCGCTCATTCCTGAGGAGCGTGATTTCCTGCTCCATCTCTCCAGCGTGGCTGGTCGCTTTGGCTACCTCAGCTTTTTCCATGTCTCTTTCCACCATGAGCTGCTCAATATGTTGCTGCTTCTCCTTCAAAGCCTCCTGCAAGGCCGTCGTGCCTGAGATCTTGCGGTTGTAGCGTGATGACGTCTCCGTCAGCTGAGGGCATCGTCAGTGAAATGCAAAATTAAAAACAAATAAATGTTACCAAATTTATTTTACTCAGAATATTGTGAAATGCTCAGTGGGCAAAATTGAAGAATAAAAAGTGCTTTTAGCACTGAACACTGTTGATTGGGTTTTTAGCTAAAAATATGATAATGTGACTGAAGTTAAGTCATGCCAAAGTTCATTGTTTAATAATATCATATACCGTATTTTCCAGACTATAAGGACTACCCGAATCCCCCAAATTGGCCATAAATTTGAACATGCACAGTGGTGTGGACAAAATTGAAAATACGTGACCATAATTGTGGAATTATTGATCAGTCGACACATTTAATTGCTGACCACAATTGCATAAAAACGGTGGACAGGGATCTATCCAGAAAGCAATGGAGCACTGAATCCTGACCAATAGGCTGCTAGAGACTCAGGCGGTTGTCGACAATTGCATAAAATTTAATGCAATGGGAATCAACCTGGATTGCAGCCGCCAAAGTGCCAGATCCTATCCACTAGACCACTGGGGATACATACATATGAAAAGGCATTAGCTGTTATCTCATTATCACACTGATTTTAGTCACTGTGCCGGATATGTTAAAAAGAATTTTGTTTACAAACTAAGAATTTCAACAGGCAAATATTTTGAATATGTGCAGCCATGCTTTTATTTATATCTTTCAGGACGACAGAAGGACTCCCCACAATTTCTTTCTCTTCATTCAGTTAAGAACGACTGAATTACTTCCCTCAATGACTTTCTCTTCTTTCAGTTCAGAATCTTATGCGCTTTGTAAAGACTTTGCGAGTGAGCGATACAATACTGTATTTCAAGATCGGTTTAATGTCTGACAATACGCTCACGCCCGGACCCCATAAGGACATAAACAATTTGGTGCCGTGACCAAGTATTATGATGAGATAGAACCTAATGCTTTTTCATGTTTATTCTGTATCCCTAGAGGTATAGTGGATAGGATCTAGCACACTCCACACTGCAATCTGGGTTGCATCCAATGTTCCCTGTAATTTTCCACGGGTCTGAGCGTTCACACAAAGTCGGTGAGCAACGCTTGAAACAACAGTGAGAAACAGCAATCCCAAGTGTGGCAACTAAGTCATTATCAAACATGTCCAAAACTTGACATCACGTTACATTTTGCTGAGTTTTCGGCAATGCAATAAAAAGATTTCACTTTTGAATGAATTGACTAATGTATTATTGCAAAGGTTGTACGGCCTACAAACGTCATTTGTTTTAACAACAATTCTTTCACAAGATTTCCATGTCTTTTTTTTCCTGGTATCTTTTGTCGCATAATAGTAACATTTTGGGGGGCTTATTTAGTCAGTTGCACGATACACAACTGTATTTAATCACAATTTTTTAGAGGAAGTACAATGTTGGCAACAAGATTGACTTGGAAAAATTGGAAATCATTTGAATGCAACACAAACTTTTTCTTCTTTTTCCCTGTTTTTTTCTATTTTTTTAAATTCCTTTAAAAAAAAATCTCATTGTGTTTATTTTTTCCTAGCTGTTACTTTTTTCTTTTTGTTCTCTATTTACTTTTTTTCCTTTGTTTCTTTCTTTTCTTTTTTTCTGTCTTTTTCTGAATTTTTCCTTCTTTTTTCTCTTCCTTTTGTTTCTTTTTTTCTCAGTTTTTCACTACTTTTTCATTTTGGTATTTTTTTCTTTTTTTGTTCTATTCCCTCTTCCTTTAAGTCATTTTGTGCATAATTTTACATAATATTTGGTCATATAGGGATGAAAGAAGCAAAAACAACCTGAAGAGCCATTTAGGACCCGCTCCTTTTCGTGAGCCTAGCCGACGAAGCCGGTTATCGAAAAACTCAACTTCGTTCTACTTCGACCTTGACTTGAAAATACCGCATTTAGAATACAACGTCAGGGGAACCCTTGTACTTTTACCTTCATGCACTGTAACTTTGACTTAATTCGCTTCTTAATTAACAATTTCGAGCCCTGATTTTTGTGAGCTGGCTAGATTTTCTTGTGCACGAAAAAGCTCTGGGTAGTGCACAATTGCGCACACGCGCAGCTTAGAGGGAACATTGCGCTGGATAGATTTTCCTGTGCACTGAGAATGTGCGGGCAGTGCGCAATTGTGCGGGAAGTGCGCGATTGCGCACGCGCGCAGCTTAAAGGGAACATTGGTTGCATCCAATGTTATGAAATTGTGTTCAGTGATATATTCCGACTGAAATCAATGCACATATACAATTGATATACTGTAGTTTTAATTCCCAGTGGCATAAAGTCCGGTGCGCCTTAAATGTAAAAAAAATATAAAAGATCACAAAAGACTACTTTTTGGTGGTGCGCTTTATAATCCGGTGCACTTTATAGTGCGTAAAATACGGTATATTTCTTTAACCTTAAATTGCAGTATTTAACCCTTTTTAGACTATAAACTGGTTGGACATAAGCACATTTTGATGGACCAAACTATAAAAAATAAAAACATAATAAAGCATACAACTCATTAATCCTTATTTGAATACAGTTTTAGACACTTTCTCTTGTCTGTCTAAAGATCAACTACTACTTGGACAAAATACGTCACAGCACAAATGTTGCTTTATGAGCGCAGTTTGGGTCATCACGCTCAATTGTTCACTTTCAACTTGTGGGTAGCCTGTACTTGGCAATTGTGTTTACAAAGTGGAGTGGTAGAGTTGCATGTGTGTATTAGAGCATACACTTAAATCAACCATAAAGAAGAGCGTTATCTCACCAGGCCAGTGCGGCTGGGCTTGGCACTCACGGAAGAGGCAACAGAGCTCATAGTGCTAATGGAGGAGGCACTGGGGCTGCGCTTCAGGCTACCTGGCGTGGCAGAAGCCTTGCGCACCGCTGCCTTGGCCTTTGCCGGCGTGGTGGAGGGGAAGCCGATGCGAGTGACTTTGTGCACTGGCGCGAATAAGCCGTACCTTGGCTGGCACTGGAAGTACCTGCGGAAGCAAACAGCGAACAACATCTGGAATACACAGTGGTACTTTGAAATCCCAATTGAAATATTTGGGGTAATGCATCGAAAAATCATTTTAACCCTCTTGAAAATGGTAATAATTGCAAAAAGCACGACCATTACCGTTAAAGTGTCTCAAGGTTCTTCTTAAGATTATGGCTCGTAAAGCAGTCAAAAAACTTGAGTATCGTATTTCCCACACTACAGCTTGACCCAGATTATAAAGTGCACCCCCTAAAAAAAGTCTTTGGTCATATTTGTTTCATAAATACAGTGCACCAGATTATAAAGCGCATAAAATTGAAACTAGAGTAAGAGCTATCGTGCTTATTCATGTATATAATACACTTACGGCATAATAATAGCCATTCAATCAAAAAGTATAGTCTGATTTGCAAAACATAGTTTGACGCGGATCGCGTTAGTGAGGACACAGACCCTAAACTACCAGTCCTCAGTTGTACAGATGCCATACGATAAAGCATCGCGTCAATAATGTTGCAAAAAAGAAACGGAAAAAGTATTTTAACAAAATGGGTGCATAGGCGAAGAGTTGGACAGACAATTTAATCCATTTAGAATGCACTATACAATTCTGTGTTTTTGGCACTGTGAGTAAAAATTGATGATGGGATAAACTCATACCTTTTCTAATATCGTCTGTACCACTGGAGTTTTAGTAAAGTACATACGATGAACTAAGATTCATCATGACAACATTTGAGAAAACATTTGCAACAGTTGTACATCTAGTTAACACTCATTTTCAGATGAACATGTGGAAACTCGATAGTATTCGTTTGGTACCTGGTTCCTGCCACCGCGCCATCATTCTTCCCCAAGGGTTCATCAAGCTCAACACCACACCACTCGCCTTTGGCGAAATCTGTCTCACCGATGAAGCGCACTACTCCAGCCTTCGTTCCACCGACCTTAAGGAGTGGGAAAAAAAATTATAAGACAGATTTAACAAAAAAGGCAAATAATGGGTAAAAGAAAAAACTGTTGCATTATGGTGTATTTTGTGTTCTTTCTTGCATGGCACCAAATATTGTGCTCCTCTTACCTGTTAATGGAGAAGTGGGATGGTGTTGGGCACCAAGTGATATCTATCTTGAAAGCTCTACAGAGTTTACATACAGTGCATAATTTTGACATTTTACCATTACTTAGTTATGTTAGTCAAATAATCTAAATTGGCAGCAATATGTAGATGTTTGCTGTTGTAGCATCCAAGGGTGAAAAGTGCTGTTTTACAATTTTAAAACAATATATCTGCAAATTTTTACTACTAGTCACAGAATTAGAATAAACACAGAGCCAAAAGCGAGGGTTCTAACATAATCTGCTTTGCTAATCTCCTATCCTAAATGACATAATTCCAGCAAAGCATCTGAAGTCATGCAAAGGCTGAATAGATGGCGTTCAAAATGTCAACCCAGGGGAAAGCCTGTTTTACACTTGCGGCTGCGTAAAATACTATTTTCTGAGTTTCGGGGTATAATAAATTGAATACTTCACTTTCCTAAAATTACTTCCAAAGGAAAACCCTTGATTAACAGACTAATTTGTATACAAATAGTTGAGTAGCATGGCCAGCAATCACGTCAAGACAGACAGATCTTAGTGAAACTTTAATGCTGAAGACATGCAGGCAAAGTTTTTGATCTTAAGTTAAAGTTTAGATGGGAAAGAAAATGTTCACTAAAGATTTCATTCTAATTTCAATTGAGACAAAATAAAAATAAGGTATTTCATTCAGCATATTAAATATGTATTTTAAAATTTAGAGTAAAACTCATGATTTCAAATTGCATTATGATCAAATTAAAGCTTTACAGAATATGGAACCTTTTTTACGTGCTGCCGCCATTTTCAGGCTTGAGTCAACATTGCAGCCAGTGTCGAGCTCCTTATGTTGCATGCACAACTGTACACGCATTTCTTAAACGTGCTTAAAAAAAACAACAACAATCTTATTTGGGGTTTGGACTGTACTTAGAACACGTCTTTTCTTACTTTTACCAGTTTCATGCCACACTAACAAAAAACTGTGGGGATGAGCATAAAGTCACTCTCCAACCCAAGCCCTGCACCCCATTCTGTGGCCAGAACAGCTTAGCTAAAAGTAATATAAAAGCACATAGGCGTGGTGCAAAAGCAGCAATCCTAAGGGCTCTTTGAACTCAGTTGGGGATTGTTAACAAATAAACAATTGAGAAAATATTCCAATTTCAACGTTTTAAAGGACACCTCAAAAGATGCACCCTACCTTTGGGGTAATGAAAGCATTCGTATAAAGGTGTAAAATAGTGCCGATTTGTAAAAGACTGACTCCAGTTGGCCAAAGTGCACAACACTTAAGGAACAGTAGGTTATAGAGTATCATATTTCCAAAATAAGTGAATGCTTAATTTATAATGTGATCAATTAATCGAGTGTGTATGCTGACATGCCTAAGTTATAATAGAGAAAACAGTAGGGGCTAAACTTTACCAACACACGATCTCCCATCTTGAGCTCCCGTTCTCCTTTCTTGACTGAGCCGCTTTCTGACAGGTTCGAAACGGATCCACTATTGGCAGAAGCCAGGTTGGAAGCCTGCATTGCAGGTACTGCGGACGAGGCTGAGACCTTCTTGGGGATCGAGGAATTGCCTACCGACGGAGTGGGCGAGGCGGCGCGGGAAGGAGGCGCCGTCTGAGTGCCGTCCGCTTCGCCCTCGGTACGAGATAGCTTGGAAGGGCGGGTGAAGATCCCTCGCAGGGCTTCGCACTGAAAGTAGCGCACACCTGCAACTGAACCGTCATTCTTCCCGATTGACTCGTCCAGAACGATGCCTGCCCATTGTCCGGGGGCAAACTGGGTCTCTCCCAAAAACTGGACATAGCCTGGTTTGGTCCCATTCACCCATACGCGCTCGCCAATCTGAAAACCTTCGCTGACATCGGGATTGTCATCTACGCCGGCAGCTGATTTGTTGGCTACAGCGGCTTTAGTTCCTGTTGAAAAGAAAAAAAAAATCATATTAATAAACAATAGATAATGAAATCAGTAGCTCAGGAGGTAGAGCGCTCGTCTTGGGATCAAGGGATCCCAGTTCGAATCCCGGCTTGTCCGTGTTACATGTCGAACTGTCCTTGGGTAAGACACTGAACCCCTAATACCCCCAATAAGCAGGTTAGCGCCTTACATGGCTGCAAGGCCGCTATTGGGAAATGTGGAGCACATTGTAAAGCGCTTTGGGAAGTCATTGACTTGAAAAGCGCTATATAAATGCAGATAATTTCATTTCATAATAAATCATGAAAACTTCACCTGGAAGGCACAGCAGCAAAAGGAAAAATTTAACTTAACCTAAATGTTGTGTTAGGGAATTGGCACCACTAACCATTTGCGGCTCAAGTTTGTTAGTTAATTTAGCATCCTAACAAATTTGTCACATGCATCCATAACCATATATTCCCATTGCAATTTGATTTTCAGGCCCCTGAGGGACATCAATTACATCTTATAACCTTGGAACGGGTCACTGGAGACCTTGGCACAGTGTTTTATTTAAATAGTGGGGCACCCCTGGGGGCGCAAGGCTCCATCAAGGGAAGCGCGGCCGCTTTTGACTTTGTTTACACTCGTTTGACCTCGTTTACACTTAGCCTCTACGCAATTCATATACTAGCAAAGAGTATAAGCATTCAGTATCTAGGGTAAGTAGGAAAAGTAGCAGAGCCTGAAGTGAGCATATGAAAAAAATAATTAACTAGGATGAGGAGACAGGCGAAGAGAGGAGTGGGAGAGGATTTCTTCTTCTGAGGGAGGGCGTGACAGAAAATAACAGAAACACAGCCCTGACACAACATAAGGGTTAAAGAAGCTGTAAAAATTTTAAACTTTTTTCACCATCTCCTGGCTTAGTCATATTTGCAGCCTCTGCCAAACTCAGTACGTTGCGCATGCAAGTACAGTAAGTGCATTTTTAGACTGACTAGAATAAACTCTTCCTTTTACCATGTTTCTTAGGGTTTGGGTTGGCCTTTAGACTCTAATTGAGGTAGGCCTTTTCTTACTCACCATTTTTATGCTACACTAATAAATAGAAAAGAAAACCTACGGGGACAAGCATGACTCTCCACCGCTCCCCCATTCCCTGAACCTAATGTATTCCGCCCCAAACAGCTATGCTAAAAGTAAAATAAAAGATTGACGAAAAAAATATTATAAGGGCTTTTTTAACTCAGTTGCTCATTGTTAACACATACTAGAGAAAATATTCTACTATCAATTTTTAAGGACACATAAGATGCCCCCCACACCCTTAAGAAGTTTAATGTACCCCAAAATACAGACTGATGCAAAAAAAAATGGTCCTACCTTAAACTTTAGTATTGACAGTACCCTTAAAGAAATGTTTTCAAGAATAAACAAAACATTCCCTGAAAATGTATCATATTGTCACTCATGGCTATAAATTAAATATTACATCTTCCATACAGCGGCGCAGTGGTTAGCGCTTGTGCGGCACAGTTCATGTCATGGGAACCTCCTGCGTGGGTTCAAATCCAGCTCCAGACTTCCTGTGCGGAGTTTGTATGTTCTCCCCGTGCTTGCGTGGGTTTCCTCCGGGCACTCCGGTTTCCTCCCACGTTCCAAAAACATGCATTTCAGGTGAATTGGCCGGTCCAAATTGTCCCTAGGGGTAAAAGAGCGAATGAGTTGTCTGTCCCCGTGTGCCCTGCGATTGGCTGGCAACCAGTTCAGGGTGTCCCCTGCCCACTGCCCGGAGATGGCTGGGATGGGCGCCAGCCCCCCCGCGACCCTAATGAGGATAAGCGGTACGGCTAATGAGAGATGAGATCTTCTATACATGAAATATTTCACAAAACTGTACAAGCAAACAAAAATTTTAATTTTAAACTTGAAATATGAATACACAACCATTACTCTCACAACTATTTCAAGGCCACCAATTATAAACAGTATTGTTTTGACATACATAAAACTATTATTCGAGTGTTTAATTTGAGTTTCATACATTTACTGCTAATAAAATCTGTCTAGAGTTTACTTTTGATGCCTCATTTTACTTAAAAATGACAGTTTTTATTATAGTCATGTTGTTAAAAAAACGTAATTCCTAAAAAAGGGGAAAAAACAGTTTTGATTGATATAAGAAGCAAAAATACAACAACTATCACATAGACGTGCATATTAAAAAAAAAAAAACATAGGTCAAAAAATGGCTTTTTTTTCCCCAATAGCATGAGCCCCACCTAATACACACATATAATACACACAGTCCCTTTAACTTTAGACCACAACTGCATATAAAATGCTGTTAAATAATCAAATCGGTCATGCAATTAGGGCTGGTCAACCGATGTAACACTCAGAAATGATACTACTAATTTTATTTATAATTAAATTAGGAAGCCTGGGTTTGAAATCATTTTCTCCAAAATATGTCACGGTTTTCCTTCATGAAAAGCATAATTTGATTTTAGTTTTCTCCGAGAGTACCCCAAATCTTGACAATTGAGTGCGTCCGCTTATATTTAATTTTAAGTAGTCATCTCTTGCAATTCGACCGACTTGCAAGAGAAGTGTTAACATAATCTCTATTGATTCGTTTTACCTGTGCTTGGGTTGGACTTGGGGCCACTGATGCCTGGCGCCCGGACAACCTTACTGGGGGCTTTGATCCCACTTGCCTTGGCCGAGCTCATGTTTCCTGGGGTGATGCAAGCCAAAGTCGGTCAATGGGTGCCAGCCGAACGTTAACCATGTAAACCTGAAAGTGAAGGCCCCTAAATGGTTGGGGAAAGGAAAGGGGGAGTAAGGCTAAATGGCAAAAAAAGGGAGAAAAGTCCGTACTGGAGGCACACCCTAAAAAGGAAGAAAAAAAAGACTTGATTACAGAGTTAATAAGAATTAACCAAAATAAGTTTAAAATGTCCTATCTGTGTCCACAGACACTATGGTAAACAGGACCTCGAGTCATTCGTGGCGACTTTGTTTTGGAAGTCACTCTGTTCCTGTGAGCACATCAGAAACCATGTCACACGCCTAAAAATACTCTCTGAAAGGCCAGACGATACGCCGGAACAGCTAATGCCTCCTGGTGGCATCCGCGACCTTGTTGGCGGAGTGAACGTGGCAACTCGCGCTTTTTGTTCTGCCAAATGAAATGAATAAGTCTGGCTGGACGATGGAAACTGGATTACGGCATAAAGCAAGCTCGGCCGGGGATGGGGGGAAATCAGGAGGGCGCAACTACCACCAGCAGTGGTAGATAAGCCTATTTGTCAGATTAGTGGCCCACAGGCGCCTTTTGGAGCAATGTTTGATTTTAAAATGGCTTTTCTGCACATTCACATGGCTGAGAACTTTCGGGCGTTTAGCTAATTTTACAATGTAGTGACATCTTGGCAACAGCATCAAACATAGCAATGAATAAATATGACAACAATTGTGTGTAGATTTTAAAAATTCCTATTCTGGTCAAGGCCCCTTGCGTCACATGGAAAGTATCACATGAGAAGAGTAAAAAAGTGGGCAGTAGCAAAGTACTGGTTTCACTAAATGTAACATCAAAACAGCAAAAATTCCAAGCTGAACTGGTGACAGCACTGCAATCAGGATTCGTATACCTTTTTCGTGGCCAAATTCTATTTTCTCCAATACCATTAAAATGAAAAATCCAGTGTGAATCATACATTTTGCTGGTGCACAAATGTATCTGCAGATTACATATCTGATTTTTATTCTTGATTGTGCTTTTTCAAGACAAATTGTTTTGGGACTTTGAAAAAAATTGCAAATACATTTAATCTGGAGACAAATCTCTCCCAATATAAGGTGGTGGGTAATATGTAGTTTACATTTTTTGTTGCAGCAAGTTTTTCCCATTACAATTTACCACTGGGAAACGCTACTAATAATGTCCATAATTGATACGCAACCTTTGCACTAATACACATTTAATAGTGCTCTGTCAAGATGTATCATACACCTGTCCTCTTAGACACAGCCTGTAGGGGGCCGATGACGCTTATAGGACAATGCTAGACAAACTAATGCCTGCTGCTGTAAATCACGAGGGAAGAAGAAATGCATTGGCAAAGCAAAGCCACCGGTGAGCAGTGTCGGTCTCATTCTTATGCAGACTTGTTGAGAAACATGGCAAAAATTTAAAGCATTTACAGGAACTTCATCAAAAATTCAAGCACAGTTCAAGCCTTGAAAACACAACATTTGAAGCATATTAAAGGATTTCAAGCAATCGTACGAACCCTCTGCAATATAAACACCCTACTTTTCCCTCTTCAGAAAATAGACACCTGGGAGAGGAAAGACTTATATGCCTCTCGCTTTAACCAACCTCGTCTCTCTTTTAGGGATTTATTAATTCAGCAATGTTTGCTGCAACTTGTCTGAAAATAAAAACTAACTGTGGAAGAAAAAAATCTAAAGCAGTGACACACCTAATGGCCTACTATATACACACACTGTGACAATGTAACACATACACAGTCACATATGAATCCACAACCCCACACACTGTCGTGATATTTGTCAGTCAGATGAATGAAAAGCGGCAATCATCTTCGACCCAGTTTAACTGGAGCGCTCCACATTATACCGCTTTTCAAGCCTCGGGTCATGGGACTGCTAGAAAGAACAAGAACACGACTTTAACTCATTCGATTTCTTTGTGGGTCCCATAGTGATATCTTAGATGTGTCTGGAAGAAGACACGCTACGTTTTTAGCCACCATTCATGTAAAATAACCAACTCGGTCTGGAGAATTTTCCAACACAATCACAGTAATCTCTTCGCCATGTGCTAATCTGTAGTAAGGCTTGACAAGGGGGAAGCTGGCGGGTGTGAGGAAGCAAAATTATGGAGAAGAAATATATATGGATGCTCATGGACGATATCAACGATTGCACAAGTATAAATTATTGGTGCCTAAGTATCAGAACATGTTTCCAGAGTACATGTAAAACTGTACACATTGGTATACCAAAAAAAACATGACTATTTTCATGAATACTTGCATAAAATCTGTTTAAATTTGTAAGAAAAATTATCCTGTAGATAAAGAGCCAACCTTTTATTCTGTAACTTCCCAAGGGGAAGTACCATTGTTTGCCACCAGACATGTTTCTAAAATCAAAAAGCGTTGATTGCAAAGTTTGTGTTTAATTGATTGTTTCTTCTTATGGATGCAAAAAATCTGATCAGATATTTAACTTGACAAAGCATTGAACACAATTTGGGGGCATCTATGTTTGAACACTTGGGGCATGAAAGAGGGAGAGGAAATATATTTTAAAAAGCCAAAAATACCAGTAACAATAGAATAAAATAAAACAATGGGATAATATTTGTTCATCTTGGCAGGTAGCCTAGTTTACCTGGTCAAAATATTGGTGCCACAATATCTGAACAAGCTTTCAGAGCACACATACAGCTGTACAAATTGTGATATCAACAACACTTGTATCAATATTTGCACTAATACTGACTTGAAATACGTTTTTTAATTTTATTTTAGGACGAGGGTCACCATTGAGGTGGCCCGAGAGGATCTGGTAGCCTCCTATGAAAAACCTGATTAGCCCAGGAACCGGTTCTGAAAGTAGCTCAACAGTGATTAGTTGTTGTAATTATCTAGGAAATATGATTTTTAAACAGCATAAGGAATAATCAACATGGTCAGTGTCTTTAAACAAATGATTGACTAATCCAAAATTATTTTTAAAGTAAGCCTGCAAGGCAGATGTTTAGGGGCTGACGGAACCTATTGTATTTATACTTGTGATCATCATAATAGTAGAATAATAATATAGAAATAACATGATAAGTGGTAATTTCACAAATGCGTATCAAGCTGGTAGAAGTTTCCTCTAATCTGAGACAAAAAGTAGTGTTCAGCCTGAAAAAGGGTGACCCCTGATTTGGGATTATACCATAACTGAGTCAAAGAATGAACCTCATTTCAAACATTCTAAATGGAGAAATTCTAACTTTTTTTAACATAACTTCATTAACAAAAGAAAGAAAATGAACAAACGAACAAAGAACAGCTGTGCAATAAAATAATGCTATACTTAAATATGTGCCTGAAGCCGAAACTCATGCAATCATGACTACATATTCAGTGACACATGTTTTTCATTTCAGGGAAGACATATTCGATATCAAAACAAGAAGACAGAACTTTACCCCACATGGGAAAATTGGAAAATAATTGAAAGTTCACACTTATAATAGTATCACTAGTGACTCCTATAACATATAACACCCAAATCAACTCTTGATATTATAATCAGCATATTTATACAATATACCAGCTCAGTGGCCTTGGTGGTAGGCCGCCAGCTCAGAGACTGGGAGGTTGCTGGTTCAAGCCTCGGCCGAGTCATACCCAAGACTTAAACATTGGTACTCATTGCCTCCCTGCTTGGCGCTCGGCATTAGGGGTTGGAATTGGGGGGTTTGGTCACCTAATGACTCCCAACACATCAGTTGGGTTGGGCAAGGGGGTTGGGAATCCCCTCCTCTGTATAAATCTCCCAGAAAGAGTCAGGAATGTGTTCTTGACATTCGCCACCTCCCACTAGGGGGATTATGGGATAAAACAACAAGCTACATTGGTGGCAGCGGTGGGATTACGAGCAGGTGTAGAAGAGATGTTTACACACGAGCTAGGAAGAGGAAGCAGATTTTTTTTTACTTCCGGTTGGGTGGGTGCTGAATGCTCTTTCACAGCGCCACATGTTAAGGCGGCAGAAAGAAGCACCACAGTAATGTCCCCTATATGGAAAAAGGGGCCCAATAGAAAATCTAACTTACAGCAACGCGCGCATAGTCTGTTCTGTTCAAGTAAAAAAAAATTAAAAAATCACTTGCCCTCTAACAAATTGTTGATTTATGTATAACTAATGCAAAAACACACATTTGTGCCAAGCCTGCAAGTTTGTGCTCTATAAACACCAACCTCAGACAAAAAAACTTGACAAATCATTTAGAATTAAGCAATAAGCCTCGGTCATTTTGATTTACCTGACTCGATGTCCATGTCAGAGTTGCTATTGTTGATGGACCTTTATATATTTTAAAATCGATCTAAATAAGGGACATATTAAGGTCACCGTCTGAATCGTGCAATAAATAAATACCTTTTCTGGTGGCAAAATGGCTTTTCAATGTTGTATGAGACTATTGGAACTTAAAGTTATGGAATCCTCAGGGAAGATGAGTGTCTGGTCTGTTGGGAAACAACTGATGAATATTTGTTGGTAGTTTGTGCTTCTTTGTTTTATAAAGGCTACTAATGATAGGGATTTCAATTTCACTATAATAAATATAATCAGACATTTGTGTCAAGTTGTTTTGACTCTCCATTCATGAACGCAACAAGGTAATGAGCGATAAAGGGGTGGGGGCAACGTGATCTGGTGACGTTGACCGTACCGGGGCTCAGGTGGCACATCTGGCCAAGCTAACGGCTAAAGTTAGCACGAATGAGTTAAACCGATCTTGGAGGAAAATAACAACGTTAAGAAACCAGCCACGTCTTCGGAGAACAGCAACACCCCCGGGGACGAACGCGGCAAACAAGTGTGTGCAATATCCCCTACTATGCGCCAGCTTCGCTGCCGGGGGTGAGTTAGCTAACTTTACCCCGCACTAAATAACCTCCTTCCCGGGTAACCACCAGCGTTAATTATCCCCTTGGAAGCTGTGGGCGAGGCCCGAGTTAGCCATTAGCTGACCTGAAGCCTCAAGTAAAGTCGTCGACTTACCTGGGCAACTTCAACCAACCGTCCACTCATTGTATTTTTTCCCTATTTTTTCTCAAGAATGCGCCATAAAAAACGACATTGAGGTGTGCCAAAACTGACCTGTTACAAGTGCCGTGGAAGAAGCCCACGTCTTCCCGGAGAAGGAGAAGACTTTTTCGGCTAGTGCTGCTTCGACTTCCCACTACTGTACCGGCGGAGGTTTGACGTTTGCGACAAAATTGAGATGTGTCTCACTGTGGTTGCCGTAGTAAAAAAAAAAAAAATCGACGTAGCAGATCGGGCAACGATATGATGTAGAAAATTGCGCATGCGCTGGATTAGCCGATTAGCCGCGTCGTGATTTATTTGTATTTATTGTGTCAAAACATACGCAACAAAAATAAAACTTCCATACAAACAATCACAAAAAGAAATAAGACTTGAGTATGGTATAAAATAGTAAAATAGGCATAATATTTTAATATCTAGGGATATTTATGTAGCATTTATTTATTAGTTGTCATACCTGTCAACGTCCATCCATTAGCTGGACCGCTTATCCTCAGTAGGGTCGCGGGGGTGCTGGAGCACATCCCAGCTATTCTTGGGCAGTGGGCACGGGACACTCTGAACTGGTTGCCAGCCATTCGCAGGGCACACGGAGACGGACAAGTCATTCGCTCCTTCACACCTAGAGACAATTTCGACCGGCCAATTAACCTGACATGCATGTTTTGGGAATCTGGGAGGAAACCGGAGTGCCCGGAGGAAACCCGCGCAAGCACAAGGAGAACATGCAAACTCCACCAGGAAGGCTGGTAGCGACATTTGAACCCATGACCTCTGAACTGTTTGTGTTGTTTATTTGGTAAATAATATAAACTTGTTTACACACATATTTGTTTTCATTCTACAGGGACTATCTTTCTGGGAGTAAAAATGTGCCGCCGAATAAGGGGAGCAATTGTAGTAGCTCAGGAAATAAGCAGGTTTGATTCTTGGCTCCTCCGAATTAAATGTCAAAAGTGTTCTTGGGCAAGGCACATGTAGATGGGTGCCTGGCATGGGTGACTCCGCTATCAGTGTGTGTGTGTGTGAGTGAATGAGTATAGTGTGAAATGTATAGTAAAGCGCTTTGAGATGTCTTTGGTGACTTGAAAAGCATGAAATAAATGCTGTTCATTTACCACTTATGCTGCAGTTGACCGGGATGCATTACTGTATATTTGTTGAAAACGTATTTATTATTCATCATATAGACAGCATTTTTATTTGCATATTAAAAAAATCAATATAAATCAGAAGGGGGCAGCCTGGCAGGTGGTTAGCACATCCGTGGCACAATTTTAAGGTGATGAGATTGAACCTTCCTGTGCGGAGTTTGCATGCTCTCCGTGCTTGCGTGGGTTTCCTCTGGGCACTCCGGTTTCACCCCACATTCCAGGTAAATTGGCCGGTCGAAATTGTCCCTAGGTGTCAATGAGCGTGAGTTGTATGTCTGTGTGCCTTGTGCCTGGCTGGCAACCAGTTCAGGGTGTCCCCTGCCCACGGCTCGAAGATAGCTGGGATGGGCTCCAGCACCCCTGCGACCCTACTGAGGATAAGAGGTGCAGATAATGGATGGATAAATCAGAAGGGAATGAATTACAGCAAATAAACACACCAAATAGAAATCTGGGGATTTATACCATTTACAGTTCCCATTCATATTCATAATTTTAAGAGTTTTTAAATAAGATTTAAAAAAACAAAATTAAAGAAAGTCAGTTTCAAGATTAAACTTTTACACGAGTGGAGAATACTTCACAATGATAAAACTGTTAACAAGATGTGTGATTGTTAGTATTACTTAGTATTACATAAACATAATTTAGGGAATGTTTTGTTATTCAAAAACAGAATGAAATCAAGGGTCATGGAAATGTTTTGCAGCTCATTTCACATTGGCAATTATTTTTCATGATTTAAAAATTTCTTTGGGACATACTTTTATTGCCACTGTTTTAAATATAAGTATCTATTAACATAATTACTCGACTCGTCTTTAGATCAACCACAGAAAGTTGAGGAAAAACCTATTACAAAACTTGACATTAACCAGAAGATATTAAATGCAAGCTGGCCATATTACATTATTTCAAAGGCTGAAATCAGTTTACTTACATCATTATACAAGCAGTTTTGCATACTTGTTTAAACATGTTATATTGTTCTCCCTTTTTTGTCATTGTAGGCAACTGTGGGTAATTCCCTGGCTGTGTGACCATCTCTTGTAGGTCATTCCTCTTTTCCTGTCAGATCTTCCGCTGTTGTGTTAGCAATGGGAAATCAAAATATAAAGAACATTTCCTCTTCGGAAAACGTTTTTTTTAACCATTGGGTTTGAAATTTTTCAGAATATTTCTGTTTTGTTGTATATATCGCAATGAAGTTAGGAGAGAAATAAATCACACGCGGGTTTCCTGAAAAATAAACCAAACAAGTTTTACTTGAGTTTTGCAAGGCATAAACAGATTTGGTCACAAATTAACATTTTTTACAAATAGAACTAAATAAAATTTTTAAAAAAAAGTTTTAAAGGATGTCCCTTGTTGTCGACGCTGTACATAAAAATCACAAGTAAAAACACAAGGCCAGAAGAACTTATTCATTTTTTTTCTTGGCTAAGTTACGAGGCGAACTCTTGAGCAAGTCTCTGATGCGGAGATACGTCCCAGTGGCTTCGGCCACCTCTGTGTACTCGGGCGTGTCCTCGAAAGGGACGATCCCCTCAGCGAAGCGGCTCCGATGGGGAACGGCCGACACCTTCGGAGTCGATCCGTTCACATCCTTGAAATCCGGATCGGGGCTCTGAGGACTGTCTTCTTGGGATTTAATTGGACCAGGACTTTGGGGACTGTCCTTTTCAGTTTTGCCTTGATTTGGACTTTCTGGGCTATCCTCTTGTGATACAAGACAAGGACTTTCGGGGCTTTCACCCTGAGATTCTTTGTTACAGTCCACTTGGGATTCAAGTGCTGAAAGACTTTCTGTAATAACGTCGTCAGATTTAGCTGGAGGATTTGTGGTGGCACCATTCTGTGGACAGACATCTTCAGGTATCACTTCCTCACCGTGATCCGGTTCTACAACACTCTCCATTTCTGAGTCAGCTCTCACACTCTGGCCCTCCGACTCTGCCTGCATCTCTGTCTCACTGTTTTTAACTTCTGTGCTCCGAAGCACCTCCTTAATCAGCCTCTGCTGCTCCTCCAGCTCCTCCAGAGAAAGCTCGTCCTCCATGGTTTCGTCCACCACCACCCAGCTTTGATTGGACATCGAAGGTGGAGTTTCAGGGAGAGGCGGCGGCGGGGTAGCGGGCGGTGTGCCGTGTGGTAGAGGCGGTGGCGAGCTAAAGCAAGGTGAGCCGGGAGGCAGTGGTGGTTCAAATTGGGAGTGCTTATGGCGGGGGTTGCGGTCAGGGGTCCCAGAATCTAGTGGCCAAGGATAACGTTTCTTGTTACTTTTTAATTTGATAAGTTCACAGTTTATGCTCTTTAAACACCAACTTCAGACAAAAAAACTTGACAAATCATTTAGAATTAAGCAATA
Organism: Urocampus carinirostris; assembly: GCF_059441175.1. Taxonomy (NCBI): domain Eukaryota; kingdom Metazoa; phylum Chordata; class Actinopteri; order Syngnathiformes; family Syngnathidae; genus Urocampus; species Urocampus carinirostris. The sequence continues at coordinate 33,435,591 of NC_142353.1, read as the reverse complement.
AGCCTCGGTCATTTTGATTTACCTGACTCGATGTCCATGTCAGAGTTGCTATTGTTGATGGACCTTGGCCTCTTTGTATGGTGTTGGTACGAGTCAAACTCGTGGGGCCTTTTGTTGCTCTGACGATCTGGCTGTTGACAGTTAATATTCACACAGTAGTTTTGGGGGGAAAAAAAACAACAAGACAGTCAAAAACACAGGTGCATGAAAGTGAGTAGATGACACACCCTGACTAAACAGATTGTGAGTGTTGGAGTTACCAAAGAAAAGTGGCTGGACAGGTAAGCAGCATAGTTGTGCTTAAGGTGATTGCTCTGCATGGGAATTGAGTGGTAGCGCATGAATTCCTGCGTTTAGCACAAGAGAAAAACATTTGGTTACACTGAAAAGAGAGCCAAATAAGTACGTCGTGAAATAACGAAATATCAATACTTAAGTAGAAAACCAAAACAAACTTACATCTCTGGCTCTGTGTGGTGCGGGAACATTGAATCCCGGGAAATCCACCAGTTTGGAAACATCGTATGAGACATTTTGTGTGCTGTTCCACCTGCTGTCATTTGGTGCTGAATAACGAACACAATATAGGATTATCTTTAAAGGCTTAGTAGTTGACCACTAGATGTTGCTACATTGTGCACTGCAACCGAAGACGGGTACTACAGAATGCAAGGAAGAATTCAAACTCCAGAAACAAAGTGGCTAAACCGCACCAGTTTTATTTTTTTGCACAGCCTTTTACCCCCCCCAAAATAGGGGTACTTTTGGCCGCAAGATGGTAAACAATCATGTCAGCTCCTAGTTGCGCTTCAGATCACTTAAAATTCAAACAAATATCTTAACCTAAACTTCAGGTGTAGTTTTAGAATGTAGCACAAGTGTATGCAACAGCCCAAAAGATAAACTTGGCAAAACTCAGAAATCTACTTTCATATTTTGTTGCATTGAATGAATTTTAGCCAACAATAAGACATGAAAGCATTGTTTATCCCTGCAAGCGACAACAAAAGAGCGAGCAAACTGGATAGACCTGAAACAGCTGAAATGAGCCACTAGCTTGAATTGGCCGGAGCTGGTGTAAATGGCATAATTTAGCGGCTAGAATTTTTTGGAACTTAGTGACGTTTGCTTGCATGATTAGCTGTGAAGGCTGCATGACACTAAAGGATGAAGCGGAAGCAATTAACAATAACGGCTAGCCATAGCCTGATGCCAGGTGGCTAACGTGGGCGACTAGCAAGGGAAACAGTGGAAAAAAAAGGTTGTAGAAGCCTGAATCACAAGACCGGGGCATGTAGGGCCAGAAGTGGCCGTTAACACCACTTTTAGGATCTAACTTTTCTAAATCTTCTTTTGAACTTTCATGATAATAAGATGACGGGCTAACATGCGAACTTGTTTTAACAGTGTCTTCATTAAGTTGTACGTTTTTTTTAATCTATTTTTAAATCAATAGTGTTTTAAATGAATTATTGAAGTACCGTATTCATACACGACTAGTGGTCACTGTATAATACATACTGGGGCTTCAAAATCAGTTATTGTCAGATTTTTATCATGGGATGTATTTTTGTGATCACAAAAACTGCCTTTAAATAAACATGTGGTAAAGTGGGCTTCATTTAAAAAAAAAATGAAAATGATAATGGTACACAACTGATTTAATCTATAGTCAATATTTTTGTCAATATCATTCAGTCCTACTCGTTAGAAATGATAAAAGTATTCTTACCGCTTCCGTCGTAGAGTGCTAACCCGGAATTCTCAGTTTCAGCTTCCTTCAGCCAACCAGGCGGGTATCCCAGCTGCCTCATACGATAAATAAGAGGCGGCAGCATGTTGATGTCCAATCCCATCGCATACAAAAGCTCCTTGCTGCAAAGAACACCAAACGCGGTTTTACAAAGCTTTACTCAAACAAAAGGGATGAAGAATAGGTGCTCCATGCCTCAAAACTCCCGGCTTGTATTTAGAAAAGCGCTCCTCCACCTCTTCTTCGTGGTACCGTTGGTTTCCGAGCCCTGCTTGACTTTGATTGAACTCTTTTCTTCTCTCGTTGATGGCGGCCATGTTCTTAGGCTGAAAAGAGATATGGTAAATTAATTTAACCGCAACATTGTACGATAATCCTTAACTTTCCAACACCTCCAAACAAAACTGTAGAACAATTCTCCTTCGCTTTTGACCAAATTTCAGCTTAGAACGAAGCAGAGAGAGCGTTTAAGCACCTGAGTCAACCCGGTCAACATACCTGAGCTTTAGCTATATATTAGCATCTGAATAATAAAAAGCGGGTACAGGCAGCGAAGGGAATTGAGAAAAGGAGTTTACTTGTGTGTATTGTTTACTTTTGAAGCAAACGGCTGGTATCCGTAATAATAGAAGTATTGTTCGATTATTAAGTTGTTTGTGTCTGGAAGAAGATTCACACGCAAGGCTAGTGTCAAGTAGGACTGCAGGGGAAAAAAACTAATTGCGATTTTTCAGACCAGTATTGCAATACTGATGCGCTTTTTAATTTCAAAGTTAAGTGCATTTTCTGTGCTTGTTTTTTTCCCCCTGAAAACTGAACCTTTTGATGCATGACCTACCAGTACATACACTCTTCCATGAAAAAAATGAAAGTGTTAAGGCATCTTGTCATACAAATGGTTTATGAGGAATACCTGGAGTATGACAGTATTACAACTTATTGTTTTTAAAGATTTTGAAGAATAGAAACTCATGTGGTGATTTTTGATCCCACTTATGCACCCAATACTAGTGACTTAATCCGCCTGCGAGCCGTCAGACTGTTGAGACAAAAAGAGGTGTCTGTATGTCACCAGTCACTCACTGGCCACTTTTGGAAACGACAGACATACCCTTGGAAAAAAATATACAAAATACTAATGTTTAGTTTTTCGGATTGTGGTCAAATTAGAGCTGGGACCCAGGGAAGGCTTCATGCATTAGTCCCAGCTGTTTTCCAGCTAAGATGAACATGCTAAACTCATTTTGCATGGTATTGCAAAAAAGTAAAAATAAATTCAGACGAGATAAAGGCCTACTATTTATGTGTGTTCCAATTTAGGATTGCTCATGATAGTAGCACTTGCAATTATTATCATTTTAGTTTGGGACAAAACTTCAGAGTGTTACCTTTGAAAAGAGACCAAAAACATCCATATTCTCCAAACGGTTCAGAAACAGCATTCAAATTATTTGGATTGAGATTTTAAGTGAATTTTACAGGGTCATGAAGAGGTGAAATTTAAGTAAACAGCGCCCTCTTCTGGGCAGCTTTGTTAGGGTTTGCCGTCTATAAATCAAGGGAAAACTGCAGTGTTTAGGCGATTAGACAGTCGCAATACGTCACAATGCAATGTCGATTAGATTTCAGTTAATCGTGCAGCCCTAGTGTCAAGTGACCAGGGGACCAACAAGGCTGTTAATAAAGTGCTTGAAAGTGACACATAACATTAATGTAATCATTCTCGAGTATGACAGAAAACCCAAATAAACACAGAGGCAGCGGTGTAAGATTCCAGAACCGCGGCAGGACGACAAGTACACGGATTTCATCATGCTCGACGCAGAGTTCATGTGACTAGAAATGGAAAGGCAGCGGGTTCGGACCACAAGGTCCCTAATTGCGATGAGACTAGTCTTTCATGGAAGAAAATGAATGCATACATTACAAAGGAAGAAACAAAGATGCCATTAAACATCACTCCAAAAGTATGCCAAGTGTACAAATGATATACACTGCCCCTTTAAGTGACTTAAGATTTACGCTGCCAAATATCACTGAGAAGGCTATATTAGCAGGGCCCTTTTTAAGTGATTTGACCTAAACCATTAAGTTTCTATCTAGGAATTAGATAATCAAGTTAACACAAATAATAAAAATAAAAGTGTTTCTAATAATGTGGCTTGTTTATGTGCTGGTCTTACCTTGGGACAATCTCTTATTTGATGGCCGCCTAAACCACAATTAAAGCACACACTTTTGGACCTGCAACGCACAAGAAAATGTCAAATATTAGCAATTAGTCATGTCAACAAGACGGTACTTTTTAAGTATTCATTTAAAGGTTTCTCCCCACGCACACCTTTTGTCCTTCCCTTCAATATCTTGCGCATCCGTGCCAATAACCTGCTTGAAAATCTGTTGGTAGTAGCTTTTTGCCATTTAAGGAAATGAAATGTGATAAAGAATACATAAGCAACAACAGAATGAGAATCTGAAAGTTCCGAAGAGGTCCGGCTTGTGCCGTGACTAAGATACGTTGGGGCTTCCCATCCGTCGTATTCTTGAGGTTTGTCATTGAAAAGCGGCTGCCCCAGTTTGTCCACTCTGAAGTTGCCAAAATACAAAATGCTGCCCACCACCTGTCTCACAAAAAAATAACATTTTTGGGGACCAACGTCGTAAGCTTTTTTTTTTTTAATAACCATATGTGTGCTAACTTTAAAAGCTTCAGAAGTGGTTCTCACACTCATGGAGGCTGACTTTTGCGAGTCTTCATCCATGGTGAATGAAGATGGCTACACGGAGTAAAAAAAAGAAACAGTGGATGGTTACACCATTATAAGTATAATGCATGCAACCTTTAAAATATACACACGAGGGATTTATACAACGGTGAACATTGACAATGTTCTGACAACCATGCAAGTGTTTACAAACCTGGGGCTTAAGGTGGGATGATGTCCAGCTTCTACTGCCATTTCCCTCATGAAGGTGTTTTAGTATGATGTCACATACACAATCCTCAATTTGTTGACGACATCGCCTGGAAAGAAAATCGTGTCAGGACTTGTTAGGGAATTTTTGAAAGAAATCGCTTATCAAGTCATTTTTATTTGTATAGCCCTCAATCACAATTAGTCTCTAAGGGCTTCACAAGTTATTACATATAAGAAGTTTAGGTTATTCGTACAGTTTCTGTTAAAAAAATTGCAATGAACCCCAAAACTGTTCAGTCCTGTAGAATTGTATGCTTTCATCAAAACTTGACCCATCAACGTAAATGTAACCAAATACTTTTTGCTTTAGCAGCAAAAATCATGAAATAAGAATACAAAGTAGATCCCAGATTACAGCCTCCTGAGCTTGTTTTCACATTACGATCTGGAATACCGTTTTTTTTGCCCCCTCATTTAGGCATTCTCCACAACATATGACAAAGATATTATTTACCACAACATTCCCCTATTCTCCCTGCGCCCAGTTCAAAAATTGTGCAAAAAACTAATTTGGTATGCTATGAATCTCAAAACTTGCAGTGGTTCTATGTAGAGAAGCAAGAAGATGTTAAAATGGAAAAGAAGCTTGAGATGATAAGAAACATGAAGGTCATGTGTCGTTACCCTTACTATGGAATATGGCTGTAATCAATCGATAATCATGACTATCAAGAAAAAGGGGGCAATTAAGGCAACAAAGTCTTCTAGACTAAAGGGATGACAGTCCCTACAAGAGCGAGTTTAAGTTTTTATATATCAGTTTTAATATTTATCGAGCGTCGCCTCACTCATGTGCACCCACCCACTGACTACACTGTACCAGCTGAGGTCACGTTACACCAAAGGTAAATAAATGCTTACTTTACTGTACATGTACAAGTATTTATACTGTTATTGAATCATATACACATTCAGGTATATTACACATAGTACTTTAATATATGCACCATTAGTTGACGAATGTTTAATACGTATATCGATTAGTCCATTATCTGCACCGCTTAAACTCAGTAGCATCGCTTGGGTGCTGGAGCCCATTCTAGCCATCTTCGGGCAGTGGGCAGGAGACAGCCTCAACTGGTTGCCAGCCAGTCGCAGGGCACACAGCGAAAGACAACTCACTCACCTATTCACACCTAGGGACAATTTGGACCAGTCAATTAACCTGACATGCATGTTTTTGTAATGTGGGAGAAAACTCGAGTGCCCTGAGGAAACCCACACAAGCACAGGGAGAACATGCAAACTCCACACAGAAAGGTTTGATCTCATAACCTCAGAACTGTGCCACACACGCGCTAACCACTCCGCTGCCGTGCTGCCTAATACGCATTCACAATTTTATATTTTTACCTGTGGCGCCGAGGGTCAGCTAAATAAGTTTCTATTACTCACTATACGACATTTTCACCTCGCGATCCCCACATCAAAACGGATTCCTGTCCTATCCCGGGGTTCAACTTTCATTCATTTTGATTAAACTTTAATATCATATCAATAATCCCTGTATACATTTTTTAATGTAGATTCTTAAACTTACTTTGTTATGGCATTGTTGGAAAAAATCATTTGCGCAATGGGGCCATCGATGTTGACATCTTCTATTGTGATTCCACTAAAACACAGAAGGTAAACAACACACCATTTTAACCAAAACTATTTGAAATAAACGGCCCACTGCTATTGTTACATCATATCACCTCGGTCGCGTCAGGATCTTAAGCTTTCTTCTCAAAGATTTATGTGGAGCAAAAGTTAAGGAGACACTTTTCACATAAAATCATTAGCTAGCAGCAGTTAGCATTTGTAAATGCTAAGCTAAGGATATTTTCCTCCGTTAGCTTCTCTATGCGTTCGTCGCATTCGCTCAGGCGGCTCCGGAGCCCCCGCATTTCTTCATCTTCCTCTGCCGAATCGGCGTCGCTCCGCTCCGAGAAGCGAATATGTGTGGGGACCGTTGGCAAGTCATCCAGTTGCTCGAAAAGCTCTGCGTCTCCAAAATCGACATCTGCCATTTTTTTCAACTACTCAATGAAAGAAAGTGGGTTAGCAAAATACCTTCCGTTGATTGGTTCAGTATGTCAGGTGATGTACCACGTGATCAGCAAAGTCTTTTTTTTTCTTCTTTTTTTTTACTAAGGGTCGTAGTGGTTCTATTTCCTGGGGTGTGTCTTGGACAAGTACAGCCTGGTGGCACCCAAGAATCGTCTGCGCCCACCCGGAGGGGGGAACCGGAGCTACACTGTGGGGGTCCCGGCAGCAACGGCCTGGTTGTGGAAAGTAGAACTGAGAAGGGAGAGGACCCACACAGAGGACTGGAGGATGCTGCTTGGGAGGGTGGGATGCCAGAGACAAATGTCACCGAATGGAAAAAACAGAAGGTTGTCCTGAAAGATAGAAATAAAAGCAAAAACGCACAACGAGGGTAACAACTCGTATTTACGTGTTGATATAGAGTATTTAAATAGTCCTACGGAAAGTACACACTGTAATAATTATAGGGTCATATGGGAATGTGGGGGTGGGAGCTCAAAATGTTGCAAAAATTAAGTGGGGTTTAATGTGTATGCCCTTGCACAATAGTATTGCCCTTTACACGTTGGTTAACTACTGTTAAAAGATAATAACTCTGAAATTGTTTATGTAACGGGTGTAATAATAACTTTTATTTTATTGAAATTCCTGCTAAAATATGTGTATAGTTTTTGGTAAATGTCCTGCAATGCTGAGTCCAACAGTGCCATCTGCTGGTATGGGGTGGGGTTTGGTTTTGGCTTCTAACATGTGACCAGGAGGCGGGGTTTTGTCAGTTTAACCAGAGTACTACAAAGGTAAGACATATCTTTTGGTGCTCCACAAAATAAGTTAATTTTAAACATTATAACCCCAGCTGACAAATCTCTCACCATGCATAGTAATGTGATTGATATTGTCAAGCTGTTTTGATTTATTTTCGTTTTGTTTCTGTTTTACTAAATATTAATTCCCCTTGTAGAGATCAAAGAGATCAAACCCAGCAGAAAAAGCTAATGTTGTGACTCATCCATTTGCAGGTAAATTGTACCCATTTTTATACTCATTATTGTTTTTATTCCTATTTTTTCATATACATTAAAAAAGGATGATGTTGGTTAAAATTCAGAGTAAAGAAAAACATGTTGAATTCATTGTAAACGTTAAAAATCCACTATACTATCTCTTGTTAAAAGTATCTTGTTAAAATGCAAAGATTTATAAATGTATTGTGATATTCTAAAATGTATTTTCTGTAAAGTGAAAAGACAGCTCTTTGATATGCTTTGTTGTCAGTTTAACCAGAGTACTACAAAGAGATCAAAGAGATCAAACCCAGCAGAAAAAGCTAATGTTGTGACTCATCCATTTGCAGAACTGTAATAATAAAAACCTCATCATCCAGTCCAGCGTGAATGTGGATCTTTGGTGGGACACGTACAGCGCGGTTACATTGGTGCCGAGACCCGTGACTTCTATCAAGCTCTCCGAACCGAGGACTGTCCTACCTGCCACATCATTTCATGAAGCCATCAGCTCACAGTATTTAAAACTGCTATACAGTGACGTGTTACGCAGGCGATTTTGACTTATTTACATCTTTGAAACATGTTTACTCAGAGCACAAGTGACGTTTCTGAGGGTGTAGCTGATCAGATGACAAATATTATTCAGGAGATAGGACATAAATTGGCTGATAGCATATTCACAAATATACAGTCACGTAATATAGTAGCTCCTAACGCTGCTGCCACACAAGATGTAGCAAACAGATTGAGTCAGGTGGTTACACAGAGAAAGGTTAAGGAACCGCCGTCATTTATTGGGGATGGCTCAGACTCAATAACAATACATGAGTGGGAAGATCTAATGAGGACATTTATTAAAAGGAGTAATGTGAGACTTGAAGAGCAAGCAGAGGAAATCCTTATACATTTAAGAGGAAAAGCTAAAGATGTAGTTAGGTTTGGCATTAGAAACAGTAATATAGACGTCTATACCCGCCCTGACATGATTTATAGTCTTCTCAGGAAACACTTTAGCTGTACCAAGTACTCTGCTGTCCCTCTAGCTGACTTTTATTCAACTTTGCCCAAAGACCAGGAAGACCCCTATGACTACTGGCTGAGACTAAACAGAGCCGCTGACCTTGCCTCTGAGTGCTTGAGTGAGCAGGGCAAAACATTTGACAACCCTGAAATAGAGGTTACTCGCATGTTTATTAGGAACTGCCCATGCAAGGAACTGGCACTCACTTACAGATCAAAAACCATCGAAAAGTGGTCAGCATGTGAGGTACTAGAGGTGCTGAATGAATACCACGCTGAGAAGAGCTACAAAGCAGATTCCCTACAACAACCTGCGAATAGAGCGGAAATTGCCGTACACAAAGCTGAGGTGAACCATGGTCCAACCCTCGTGCACGAGCCACCTCAGACTTCGAGCCCACAGTATGTCTCTCTAACGGACGTTATTAGTATGTTGGAGAAAGTTCTGATACGTGTTACCTCGAACCAGTTTCAAGAGAGAGGGGGAGCTCCAACCAGGCGACCTGGAGCCAGAATAAATGGTTTCACTGCCAAGCCATGTATCATTTGCAAAGAAGTCGAACACAGTGCTCTCTCTCATTGCCGAGACAAAAACCTTTGCTTTCACTGCCATGCCCCAGGGCATTCTCGACGTGATTGTCCAGTGACGAAAGTTGTCCCGCTGCCTCAGGGAAACTAACTGATCTGCGCTTAGGGGAGAACAGTGCAGATCAACTGAGTATACCTCCCACCACTAATGTGAAGCCTGACATGCAAGACAATAAATCAATTTATGAGTTGTATAGCAACAAGATACCTCCATCGAAGAAGCTGATCTTTCAGGGGTTTCAGAGAATAGCGGAGACTGACGAACTGTTTTACACACCTGTACTTGTGCAAGAAGGGCCCACTTTCAGAGCGCTGTTGGACAGCGGGTCGATGGCTTGTACAGTAAGTGAGGACACAGCTAAGTACCTCCTGCAGCAATTCCCTGATATGATGAGTTACACGGCCGATGATTATGTCATTGTAGGCTGCGGTGGACACCAAGTTTCTCCCAGAGATATGTACGACATTCACGTCACAGTTTACGGGTGCCAAATGATAATACCAGTAATGGTGGTGCCAGGCCAGACAGAACAGATGATCCTTGGCAGCAATGCCATCAAATATATTTTGACTCAATTGAAAAGTACTGATGGCTATTGGAGATTAGTTTCCACTCCTGACAACGGTCTGTCCGATAACCACAGTCAATTCCTGTCAATGCTTTCCAACACAGAGAGATGGAGAGGTGATTGCATTCCAGACAAGGTAGGGACAGTAAAGATCAAGAGTTGCGTGACGCTGAATCCACGGACCGAGTACGTTATTTGGGGCAAGTTACCTGAGTTGGCCGGGGCATCAGCGGGCAGCACAGTGGTCGTTGAGCCAACCCAATCTAAGGCTGCGCCCAGACAAGTCCTTGTCGGACGAGTTGTTACTCCACTCTGGGGAGATGGATGGGTGCCTGTTAAAGTCTTTAATCCCACGGACAGAGTTGTGGTGCTGAGAAGAAACAGGAAAATTGCAGATGTGTCTCCTTGTATCGCAGCGGAAGACCTGCCCAATGCAGAGGAGGTCAAGTGCAACGTGCAGAGTGTACAGAGCAAAGAGGTCCGACCCAGGTCAGAAGAGGACATGATGCGTGCATTGGAAGCTCTGGGACTGCAAGACATTGACCTGAAGTCATGTGAGGTTTCGCTGCAGTGTAAAGACAAGCTCCTTCATATCATCGAACAATTCGAGTCAATCTTTTCTCGCCATAAGATGGACTGTGGAGAGGCCAAAGAGTTTGTACATCGTATCCACCTTGTTGATGATAAGCCGTTCCGTCTACCCTACAGACGTATACCACCAAGTCAGTATGAAAAACTGAGGACGACTCTGAACGAGATGGAAGAGAAAGGAATTATTCAGAAGTCGACTAGCGACTATGCATCTGCGCTTGTTCTCATATGGAAGCGGAATGGAGAACTAAGGGTATGTACTGATTTCAGAAGGCTTAATGCAAGAACCATAAAGGATGCCTACCCACTACCGCATCAAGCTGATGCTTTGGCCGCACTTGGGGGAAATGCCTTTTTCTCCACAATGGATCTGACGTCAGGCTACTACAATGTCCCCTTGCACCCTGACGACAAAAAGTACACGGCATTCTCCTCACCATTCGGCCTTCACGAGTACAACCGGCTCCCTCAGGGACTTTGCAACAGCCCAGCAACATTTATGAGGATGATGATGTCAATATTTGGTGATCAGAATTTCATGAGCCTATTATGTTACCTCGACGATCTGATGGTGTTTGCCCCCACAGAGGAAGTTGCACTCCAACGCCTGCAGATGGTGTTTACTCGCCTTAAGGAACACAACCTCAAGCTCGCACCCAAAAAGTGTTTTTTCCTCAGACGGACTGTGAAATTTCTTGGGCATGTCATCAGTGAGGATGGAATTCGGACTGACCCCGAGAAAGTGAGAGCGGTAAATGACGTACAAGTCGCTGATCTAATGGAGTCGGATGGCAAGACGCCATGCCCTAGTAAAATCAGATCTTTTCTAGGCATGGTGATGTATTTCCAAAGCTTCATTGAAGCATGTTCTGCGAAGGCAAAACCTCTGTTCAGGCTCACATCTGAATCTGGTGACAAGCATAAGCGCAAGAGAGCCCGCAAGAAAGGTCAAGTGAAGCTGACGCCTGCAGATTGGTCCGATGCATGCCAGAACGCCTTTGAAACACTGAAGCACGACCTCGTGACAGGTGTCACTCTGGCCCACCCAGATTTTGATGCGCCGTTTATTCTGGCTGTCGACGCATCCTTTGATGGGATTGGAGCAGTCCTGTCACAGCTGCCACCTGGTGGAAGAGTAGCCAGACCAGTCGCCTTTGCAAGTAAGACGCTCTCTCGCTCCCAGCTCAACTACCCTGCACACAGGCTCGAATTTCTTGCCTTGAAATGGGCGGTATGTGATAAATTCAGCCATTGGTTGAAAGGAAGACACTTTACCACGTGGACCGACAATAACCCACTTACATACATTTTGACCAAACCAAGACTTGATGCGTGTGAACAGCGGTGGGTAGCGAAGCTAGCTGCATACAATTTTGACCTGAAGTACATTCCCGGACCAAAGAACATCGTAGCCGACGCTCTGAGCCGTGAGCCATTTGTACGGTCATGTGTGGGTCATCGCCTTGTTACCGAGCCCTATACTTCGCTCTTGGACCAAGTCAACAGGGTGAACAACAGTACTGTGCAAGAGGTGTTCAGAGTATCCAACAATTGTCACGCTGTTGTAGACGAGAGTGCTGGGACATCAGACGAGTCAGTAAAAAGGGCAATTCCATCAGGCTCCAATGGTTCTGTGACATCAGAAGAGGTCGCTGCTGTCTTCAGTGCTCAGTCCACTGGTGGCGTGGGTCAAGTGATGGGAACAGACGCCAACTTCAATCTTCTGCAGAAGGGAGATCAGTCAACGGCACTCCCACAGAGTCAGCTTGTTGGTTTACAAGAACAGGACAACACAATAAGCAGGACCATGTACTTTGTGCATAGACACAAGAGACCTACCAGGCGTGAGAGAGCTGTCGAGTCGCCTAGTGTGATGAAACTACTGAAGCATTGGAGCAGACTCACCATACAGAATGGCATGCTCTACAAAATAAGGAAAGATCCTCACATGGCCAAGAAAATCTTCCAGTTTGTGGTGCCTGATTCATTGAAACAGAAAGTCCTTCAAGGTTTACATGACTCAGCAGGTCACCAAGGCCAGAACCGTACTTTGTCTCTGGTGAGGCAACGATTCTTCTGGAATGGCATGGAACGTGATGTTGTGAATTATGTCAAATCCTGTCAGCGCTGTGTAGTAGGGAAAACACCGGAACCACACAACCGTGCACCACTCAAGAACATAGTCACCTCTGAGCCTATGGAGTTGGTCTGTATAGACTTTTGGACTGCTGAGCAAGAGAACAAGTCTGTAGATGTCCTGGTCGTAACTGATCATTTCTCCAAGATGGCGCACGCCTTCCCTTGCAGAAATCAAACCGCCAAACAAGTTGCTCGCCGTCTGTGGCAGGATTTCTTCCTTGTCTATGGTTTCCCACGGCGTATCCACTCTGATCAGGGAGCTAATTTTGAGAGCAAACTGATCAAAGAGCTTCTAGAGATGGCAGGGGTGCAGAAATCCCATACCACTCCGTACCACCCCATGGGAAATGGCATCGCAGAACGATTCAACCGAACATTGGGAGATATGATCAGAACCCTTCCCCCTCAGCCCAAAGCAAAGTGGCCACAAATGCTGCAGCAGCTCACATTCTGCTATAACTGCACAGAGCATGAGACAACAGGGTTTGCACCGTTTTACCTAGTGTTTGGTAGGATCCCTCGTCTCCCTGTCGATGTCATGTTTCAACATGCTAATACCAATGATGCTGTTGTCAGCTACTCTGACTTTGTACGCCATCTGAAGAAAGATCTACATGAAGCTGCTCAGATTGTACAGAGGAATACTCTCAGAGAACAGACTCGTCATGCCAAGCTGTACAACCGTAGGGCCAAAGGATCACCTCTCGTCGTGGGAGACCGGGTGTTGATCGCCAACAGAGGTGTCCCGGGGAAACGCAAAGTTGCAGATAAGTGGGAGTCAACCCCGTATGAAGTCATATCAGTCAAGCCTGATCTCAATGTCTACAGAGTCAAGGATTGTCTGACGGGCAAAGAGAAGGTAGTTCACAGGAATTTGCTGCTCTCTGTTAGCTTCTTGCCCTGTGAGGATGATCTGGCCAGCGAATCTGAACACTCAGAGTCTGACGCTGCTATGCATGGAAGTGATGTATGCCCTGATTTACCTGACGCGGTTGAAGACAGTGATGTCCGTACAGTAAACTGGGTGATACAGGCAGGTGAAGAGCAAGTTCATCCAGAGGTAGAGGATAACTCACTAGACAGCAGATCTGATGCCCAGTCCGACTCTCGCAGTGTTGATACATCCAGCCGAGGAAGTCAGCACATCCCCGAACAAGATGTTGACCATACTTCAAGTGACAATACGGAAAGCCCATCACAGTGCTCTGAAAACATGATCCCTTTGGGTATGGGTCTCCCAGACGAGACCCCATTGAACACTGACCATCTGGACGCAGACTCCCCTGATACTGACTGTTTAGACTTGACTGCCCCAGACCTTCAAGCTCAGGTTATTTGTGCTCAACCTAACCGTTATGGTCTTAGGGTCCGCCAGTCCATCAGGCCTCCTAGTCGTCTTATTTGTCAGATGAATGACCATGTGGTAGGTGACAATCATCTGTCCGCAATATCTGCAAGTTCCTAGTTTAAGTTCAGTAGAGATGCACTTTCAGTTTGAGTAACAAAGCTTGAGTAAGAAACAAGAATTGTGCCTATGTGAGCACTTACAACTACAGGAACAATGTTTGATATTTCAGAGATGTAACAGGCATCTTTGAGTCTGTGCTTAGTTAGGAGTTTGCTCGCCTCCTTTCTTTTCACACTCCGTTTGGGAGAGTTTTAGAACTGACATGCACTTCAGTTTGTTCCTTGTAATACTGTACCAGTTTTCGTGTCCTCTTTTTCATCAGTATTTGCCTTTTTGGCATGTGATTTTTTTTTCTTTTTAGTGTAGCACTCCCATATTTAGCAGAATTTCAGGGGGGTGTATGTAACGGGTGTAATAATAACTTTTATTTTATTGAAATTCCTGCTAAAATATGTGTATAGTTTTTGGTAAATGTCCTGCAATGCTGAGTCCAACAGTGCCATCTGCTGGTATGGGGTGGGGTTTGGTTTTGGCTTCTAACATGTGACCAGGAGGCGGGGTTTTGTCAGTTTAACCAGAGTACTACAAAGGTAAGACATATCTTTTGGTGCTCCACAAAATAAGTTAATTTTAAACATTATAACCCCAGCTGACAAATCTCTCACCATGCATAGTAATGTGATTGATATTGTCAAGCTGTTTTGATTTATTTTCGTTTTGTTTCTGTTTTACTAAATATTAATTCCCCTTGTAGAGATCAAAGAGATCAAACCCAGCAGAAAAAGCTAATGTTGTGACTCATCCATTTGCAGAACTGTAATAATAAAAACCTCATCATCCAGTCCAGCGTGAATGTGGATCTTTGGTGGGACACGTACAGCGCGGTTACATTTAATTGATGTTGAAAATGTCAGAAAAAAATGTTAAAACGTCATATTGTCACGTCATATTGTCAGATATAACAAAATTGTGAATATGCTTGTTTGCTGTTGAGATTGTCGTGTTTGTTTGCTGCTGTTGGTGTCGGTGGATTTGTTCAGACCAAAAAACAATCGACTTTGGCCTGGAGAGATCTATTGACACTAACAAAGATGATACATAACGAAATTGTGAATATGCTTGATTGCTGTTAAGATTGTCGAGAAGGGTTGTTCAAACCTCACATTATTTGTTTGCTGTTACTAGTGTCAATACATTTGTTTAAACCGAGCTATAAAAAAAAAGGTTAAAAATGTGAGAAAAATTTTAAAACGTCATATTGCCAGACCTAACGAAATTGTGAATACGCTTGATTGCTGTTAAGGTTGTCGAGAAGGGTTGTCCAAACCTCACATTGTTTGTTTGCTGTTATTAGTGTCAATACATTTGTTCAAACAAAAACAAAAAAAAATCCCTCTACACATACCTGTCAACCTCCACGGCTCCATGCCCTAACAAACTGTCGTATTTTCCCTTACAAAATACAAAAAAATCTTACACCATATTTTTTTCCCAAACGTGTTTATTTATGTAGTTTAACATGTTATACTGTACATGTGTTTCGTTATATCATTCTGTACATATTCTCAATTAAAAAATAAAATAAGAAGAAAATCCAAAAATCAGGAACAATTGTTATTAGCGTAACTAAAATATCCTTTAATAACACTTTAAATTTAAATTTGAATATAAAGATATTTTTGGGAGGAAAAAATTAGTAGGCATTTCTATTTTGTGAACCTGCTTTATTCCTGGACCCTGGCTATTTCAGCTGAAAATGAAAATCTCCATTCTGATCCCTGTATATGTACTACTCTCCGGTCTTCCGAAGTCTAAAAATCAAGAGCCTGCAGCTGGTACAAAATGCTGCGGCGAGGCTTTTAGCTAAGACAAGAAAGTTTGAACACATTATCCCGATTTTAGCTAACCTGCATTGGCTCCTTGTTAGCTTAAAACGTGACTTTAAGGTTTTCTTGGTATTATACAAAATCATGCATGGACTCGCCCCCTCATATGTTTCTGATTTAATTACCCTCTAAGTTCCGTTCGGGAAACTTCGCTCTTAAAATGCTGGTCTACTAGTGATCCCAAGAGCCAAGAAGAGATCCGCAGATTCGAGAGCGTTCTCCACTCGGGCCACGGTGCTGTGATATTCGATCTGCAAACTCAGTGGAACTGGTTAAATCTACGCTTGAAACACACTTCTATGCTACGGCATATGAATAACCTATATTTTATTTTGACAATATCTGTGTATTGTTTGTTTTTGCAACATCCGTTGCAGCCTGGTCATCCTAGCCCCTTCTCAAGGTTTGTTCATTTTCATCATGTTGAGGTTTTTGAAATTTTCCTTGCCCTCATGTAGGTTTTAGATCAGGGGAAGGTGTAACAATAGTCTGTAGTTTGCAATAATCTGTGGTCGGTGTAGCCCTTTGAGAGTCCTTGTGATTAAGGTCGTCACAAACAAACATGACTTGACTTGGACGTATAGAGGAGACAGGTTAAAGAAAAATTGTAGAATGTGAGCAGATTCAGAATTTACAACTACAACATCATGGAACTACCTCTTTAAAGAAACTCAAAGAACACTTCGAACTGCTCCATTGATTCACGTTTCGATTGCATTCATTAATGCAAAAATACAATTCAAATATTCTTACCTGCCAAGCTGTTATCCCTTGTTTGCTTGGGGCTTGGATCGTCGTTTTTTCACTTTCGTTTTGTCCACTGTTCAAGAAATTCAAAGAGGCGCTTCATCTCTGTAAAAAAAGGCAACGAGCAACAATCACATGTCGTTTTTCACAGGTGACGAAACACTAACCTGATGCACGTTTCTTGTTTTACTGTAAACGTATTTGTTGTATTGTTAAAAAGTTAAAAGGTTGCAAATTTGTATGCATACGTAAAAATAATGCAAAAAGGAGACGCGTAGTAACCCATTTGAGCGTGTCGGCCACTATACTTTTCTGACGTAGCTATAATGTGTGTTTTTATTGTCTCGCTAGCCTCAAACTGATCACTGTAACTTTTTTATATGTTTAACAGATCCGTAATTGTCCTGTCGTTATGTCAAACCTGAGTTATTTGTCATTACCGAATTCGGTCATTGATTCGAGGAAAATCCGTTGCATATACTTGTTAAACGAGACGTCTTTCACACTCACTGATGATAACCAAAAGGTACGTGAACATGACATCTATCTATCCATCTATCCATCTATCTATGTAAAAGAAATACAAAATGTTTTAATCTACATACATTTTTTAATAAAAAAAAGGACTTTGGTATGATAGTTCAGATATTTTCCCCTAGTATTTAAATCAATGTTTTCTTTTTTTTCCTGAATCTAGTTTTTTTTTTGGTACCACTATGAGGCACTAAATAATACGCACTGTCCCTTTAATATTCAACTTTGTTATATATTTACAATTAGTTTATTTACTTGTCTTTTTTATAAGAAGGGTGGTAAACCACCTCGGTCTTCGCACAAGTGAATTTCCGCAGCCATTTTCCTGTAGCTCATCACAACTTCTTATCCAGCTTTAATTTTGACTGACTCCTTCCTACCCCAGTTATAAAAACGAACACATGGAGGAGGAAAAAATATTCCTCAACAATAGATAGTTAGGTTGCATACTCCTCTACTCCTTCATCTACTCCTCTACTTCTACTATTCTACTCCTACTCTACTCTACTCAACTCCTCTATCCTACTCCGTCTCCTCTACTCCTACTTCTACTATTCTACTCTACTCTTACTCCTCCTTCTCCTACTCTTCTACTCCTACTCTTCTACTCCTACTCCTACTATTCTACTCCTACTATTCTACTCCTACTCCTACTCCCACTATTCTACTCCTACTCTACTTGCTCTACTCTACTCTACTCTACTCTTACTATTCTACTCCTACTTCTTCTATTCTACTCCTACTATTCTACTCCTACTATTCTACTCTTACTCCTACTCCTACCCTATTCTACTCCTACTTCTACTCCTACTCTATTCTACTCTGACTTTATTCTACTACTACTCTATTCTACTCCGACTCTATTCTACTACTACTCTATTCTACACCGACTCTACTCTACTCTACTCTACTCTACTCTACTCTACTCTACTCTACTCTACTCTACTCTACTCTACTCTACTCTACTCTACTCTACTTTACTCTTACTCTTACTCTTACTCTTACTACACTACTCAAGAATAAAAACAAACCAATTTTGTCTTTTAAAGTACTGCAACTTTTTTTGTGTGTATGTTTCAGAAGTCGGTCCCTCTTTTCCTTGGTGCCGACGTCTTGGCCAATACGGATGTCCGAGGCGAAAACCATCCCAGGCTTCATGCCAAGTTTGCAAGGAAAGGCCTGGCCACTAAAATCTATTTCCCTTCAGGTGGAATTCACAAAAGCAAAACGAATAACAAGTTGGGTATTTTGGGTCATTCTATGTTTTTGATCTTGTCAGAATTCAGGTTCTCCGGGTTGAGGGTGGCGGCGTCCACCAACGGCCTGTGGTTCTACACCATTCATGGACTTTTCCGTGTAGCCTTTGAGATGTACACCAAGCGGGAGCAGCTGGCGGTTATGGACAACTTCCAGGTAGGAATGCATGTCTGGAAATATCTCTAACTAGGATTCTTCTCTATTGGGAGAATATCTATTGGGAGAACCACGTGTATTCATCATCCTTTTTATATACCTGTATATGAGAAAATAGAAATAAGAACAATAATAAGTATAAAATCGGATACAATTTACCTGCAGATGAAACGAGTCACAACATTAGCTTCTCTGCTGGCTCTGATCTCTTTAATTTCTTTTAGGGGAATTCGCATTTTAGCACAACAGAAACAAAACGAAAATAAATCCAAACAGCTTGACACCATTTAACAGAAAAGTTGAGCAAAACTCAATATCTGGATATTCCATGGCACATAAACTTGTTACAGATCTTCGCTGACTAGCCTTAACCAATGTCTGTTTGTGATTGCTCATTTCTGAACCCAGCTAAAACCAGCGGCATGACATCATACATTATTTATGTTGTTATTTACCTGCCGCCTTCATAAGATTTGAATGTTAAGAAAAACGGTGCAGTGTCGTAATATTTAGTGCCTCCTAGTGGTACAAATACTTTCATTCAGTAATGAGTTAATGAGGAGCAAAATGTGATAAACTGAAATAATGAACATTTCTGATTTAACCCCTAAGGGGACAGTTTGAAATATTAAGGGCCTCCTAGTAGTACAAATACTTTCATTCAGTACAAAAAAAATAATTTGAATACTAGGCAAGAAATTATAATATAAATGAAAAGCAGTGCAAAGGATATTAGAAGTAATGCATTTCCAAAATAAGAGTAGAGAAATAATGTAAACGCATACTTTTACGGAGTATTGCTTGTAGACTGGAAGCGCATTATAAAAATAGTTAATTAACTAATTTGACTTCCAGCTTAGTTAATTCATTGCCAGCCTTCCAAAATGGAAAAAAATGGAGGATTGATGGCTAAAACCATCAATGGTACTAAATTCCAAACAGATTTTTGACGTTTTATTCGTCATCGGTAGAGAAAGAGTAAATGACAAAAACATTTGATGCATTGTCAACACAACTACACCACAATTAATTGACTTCCAGCTTAGTTCATTGACTGTATAACAAGCCTACTTAAAGGCAAAAATAGGGTTGACGTCAAAAAATGTCAATAGCACCAAAATTTAGAATGCATTTTTGAAGTTTTTAATGGCCATTAGTAGTTATTGACAAAGCAATGGATGATGGTCACCAGTTGAGGGTGTCCCCTGCCCACTGCCGGCAGATAGCTGGGATGGGCTCCAGTACCCCCACCACCCTACTGAGGATAAGCGGTGCAGATAATGGATGGATGGAGTCTTACACAAAACTAAACCTCGCTTAAAATTGACTTTCAGCTCAGTTCATAGCCAGCCTACTTGAGTGGAGGATTGGTGTGTAATCCGTCAATGGTACTAAATTCAGAATCGATCTTTGACGTCTTTAGTCGTTATTAGCTGTGAATGAGTTAATGAGGAGACAAATGTGATAAACTGAAATAATAAACATTTTGGATTTAACCACTAAAGCTTTTATTCAACTTACTAAAATTTAAAAAGAGAGGTAAAATCTATAGCAGTCAATGGCATTAAATTCAGAACTGTATTCAACGTCTTTAGTTGTCATTGGTCGCAAATAAGCCAATGAGGAAATAAATGTCATAAATTGAGCCAATGAACACATTTAATTTTACCACTAAAGCCTTTATTCAACTTACTAAAATGGAAAAAGGAGGAGTGACTGAAACCGTCAATTGCGCCAAATTCAGAACAGGTTTTTGACGTTCTTAATCGACATTGGTAGTGAAAGACTTAAGAGTAACACCAAAATAAAATAAGGAAATAAAATATGAATATGAAATGGAAACCGCATTGACAGTCATACCTCAATAGTGTGTGTGAGAAATAAACGTGAGAATATTTTCCACAAGATGACAAATCTAGGTGCACTCTGTTGCAGGATTTGTGGAAATCTCAGATGACCGACATCCCACTGAAGACCAGTTACAGGCTGCGTGCACAGCTCGACCAATCACAGACCGGGAGCGAGCCACTCAACGACCAATCACAAGAGCAGCAAGAGAAAAAAAGTGGACAATTGTCATCGGATCACTCTTATTCCACACAGCAGAGCTGTCGACGTTTTTCTGAACTTGAGAAAAAGCTCCAGAGCTTAAGCTCCAAGCTGACTGGCAAAAACTTTACGGAGAACCACCTGGACTTGGCGCTGCTCCTGGTCGAGCAAGCCGAGCGCTGCCTGGAGGAGACGGAAAACGGGGCGGAAATAGAGACGGAACTCGCGGGCTGGCTGGGTTGCAGGTTCGCTGAGGCACATGCCGATATCAGCCGTCAGGTGGAGGCCTTCAAAGAGCGTCATATCCAGAAGATCGAGGAACTACCACCAGCCGAGGAGCTTTCCGCACAGTTGTTCCCGGACGCCATGAGGACGTTGCTGCTAAACTGGATGGGGCTAAGCCGGGATGAGGACAGCGCCAGAAGGCGAAGCGAGTACCCCATTCTGCTCCTCATCCTGGAGTTTGCTAATCACAATCTCATTACTGGTGTAGCACATGTACTCTATTCCACTCTCATCTGCAAGTAGCTTGATAAGGGATTGAAAGATCATGGATTCATTCATTCTCCAAAACCGCTTATCTTCACTAGGGTCGAATAGGGGCAGGAGTCCATCAAAGCTGACATAGGACACTCTAGACCAGAG